>NC_053397.1:45501193-45840479 GCF_905171765.1 Bufo bufo | reverse complement strand
TCTCAGCATATATATATACATGTTAGTCACAAGTGAGGGCACCCACTGAACTTCTAGAAAGAGCAAGGATTTATAATGTATCATTATTCTCAACATCTCCTGCCCTATAATATCATGCCTGTAGTATGGATAATATTTCCAAGGTGACCAGTTCCTTTTAAAGGGTTTCTGTCATGACATTTTAGTCCTATAACCTAAACATATGGCCAGGTCTGTACTAATAACCTGAATCCAAAACTGTCCTTATTAAATCTGCCTTTGGCTCTATTAGCACATAAAACAGGTTTTTATAACCTGTCATTTACCTACCTAAGGTGCCCAAGGGGGCGTCGCTTCATACAGTGTGCCCGGCTGCACCCATCTCCGTCTGGTGCCCAGCACCGCCTTCCCAGTTGAAATCGCCGCCTTCCTCACCTCAGCCCCGCCTACGCAATCGTCCGGTCCCTCAGGTTATGCCTAGTGCGCACGTGCGGGTTCTGGCAGAGGGACGAGGTGAGGAAGGTGGCGATTTCAACTGGGAAGGCGGCGCTGGGCACACTGTATGAAGCGACGTCCCCTTGGGCACCTTAGGTAGGTGAATGACAGGATATAAAAACCTGTTTTATGTGCTAATAGAGCCACAGGCAGATTTAATAAGGACAGTTTCGGATTCAGGTTATTAGTACGGACCTGCCCATATGTTTAGGTTATAGGCCTAAAATGTCATGACAGAATCCCTTTAAGACCACTCACTATAGGGATATATTTGATAAAAACAAATAATAGAATACAGTTAGCTAAATGCATTTCAATATTTTGTGTTTTTTATGGATGGCATGGAGGTGGGGGGCATATTTAATGTTTGCCTTGATGGCATAAATTTCCATAGACACTGCCTTGGGCAACAGCTACACTTTTTCCTAGCTTTGATAAATCTCACTGCTGTGTTCTAAGTCATCATTTCCTCACTCTGGGGCTGCCTCAGGAGATGGAACAACCAGTATTTATGTCTAGTATCCAAGTGAGATGTCCATGTTTGTGCTGACAGAGCAAACAGGCTGTAGATTCCTTTATCCTAGGGAGCTCTTAGTACTAACTTTGAAACCATGTCACTGGATTTCCTTGAATAGTCTTGTGTGTCACCTTTTCTTGTTCTTTCCACCACTGGCTGCTTCTAGATATGAATAAAGATCCAGATAGAAAAATATTTATAACTCCTTGGAGAAAAGGGCTAAACATATCTAAGCCCCATGCACACGACCGTATATATTTTGCGGTCTTCAAACTGCGGATGCGTGTGCATGCCACATTTTCATAATAGAACTGCCTATTCTTTTCTGCAAAACGGACAAGAATAGGACGTCACGGATGCGGCCAGCATGCGGATGACATCTGTATGCTGTCCTCATTTTTTGCTGCCCCATAGAAATGACTGGGTCCTCGTGTGGTCTGCAAAAAAATGTGGATCAGATGTGGACCGAAAAAATGCGGTCAAGTGCAGGAGGCCTGCAAACTACATGCAATAAAAATATATATATAAAAATGTGACAAATAAGTGCAACTTCTATATAAACAGGCATGTAAGCAAGTGTTTTATACTGCTTGGCATTTAAAGTTTCCATACTTAAACTGAGGCAACAGTTATCTGTTTTACCCTACAGGATTTTGTTTTATTCTCTCTTCGACTTGTTCTCACTTTGTCTGCAAATTAATTCCTTTTTAGAAAGCAACAAAAGCAAATGATCCATATGCAATGGAATGTTAACGCTTATGTGGAGAATCACCATACAAGTGCAAATTATGTACCATCAGCAAGTTGAAAAATGACTTGCCTGAGTCCTTTCAAATAGCCGGTGTCTACATTTCATGCAGATTGTTGACACACAATGTGAAAGCCATGCAGACTACGCTTGAGAAGTATGTTATTTTGTGCGGTGAAAGGGTAGAATTAGGTGATAGCTGTGATCCCAGATAGCTTTCCGGATTTACAGGGTCTATTGGGCCATCTCCAGGCTGCAGTTTTGGAGTTTTTTCCCCCCTGATATTATTAATTGAGATGAGTGAATCGATTTGTAAGAATTGATTTGTTTCAAGCAGAGTACTACACCTATGACAGGGTGTCCCCAAAGCTGAGGACGCTCCCCATGCTGCTTGATTGATTGGGCTAGGCATTTCATCCGGTGCTGACAATCTTTCACCTGTGCCGCTGCTCTGAGTAGTGACTCAAGTGCAGATTCTCTGCTTCCGCTTCCAGAATGGCAACTGTTGATGTTCCGCTACCTGGAAGGATGACTACGCATGTTCTAGAAGCAGAAGCAGAGCCTCTGCACTCTGCTTGCCCTAGATTTTCAGGGCCAGAAGAGATGTCCAGCCCTGTCAATTAAGCTACAGGGGCAGCGTCTTCAGCTTTGGGGATGCCCAGTCGCAGATGCAGAACTCTGATGAGACAAATCAATCCTTACTAAGCGATTTATCTCAAATTATTAATATTATTATGGAAAACTGTTGAAAGCTCATTGAAATTATACCAATCACCTTGACTCTTAACTATTAGGCCCCTTTCACACGAGCGAGTATACCGCGCGGATGCAAGCAAGTGCGGATGCGGTGCGATTTTCACGCACGGTTGCTAGGAGACGATCGGGATGGAGACCCGATCATTATTATTTTCCCTTATAACAAACATGGTTATAAGGGAAAATAATAGCATTCTGAATACAGACTGCATAGTAAAACAGCGCTGGAGGGGTTAAAAAAATAAATAAAAAATCATTTAACTCACCTTAATCCACTTGCTCGCGCAGCCCGGCATCTCCTTCTGTCTCCTTTGTTGAAGGACCTATGGTGAGCATTAAATACAGTTACAGGACCTTTGATGACGTCACTCCGGTCATCATATGGTACGTCACATGATCTTTTACCATGGTGATTCACCATGGTAAAAGATCATGTGATGTACCATGTGATGACCGGAGTGACGTCATCACAGGTCCTTTACCCAGGTCCTAAAGAAAGGAGACAGAAGAAGTGGACTAAGGTGAGTTAAACATTTTTAATTTTTTTTTAACCCCTCCAGCGCTATTTTACTTTGCATTCTGTATTCAGAATGCTATTATTTTCCCTTATAACCATGTTATAAGGGAAAATAATACTATTTACAGAACACCGATCCCAAGCCCGAACTTCTGTGAAGAAGTTCGGGTTTGGGTACCAAACATGCGCGATTTTTCTCACGCGCGTGCAAAACGCATTACAATGTTTTGCACTCGCGCAGAAAAATCGCGGGTGTTCCCGCAACGCACCCGCACATTTTTCCGCAACGCCCGTGTGAAAGAGGCCTTAAGGTGTCATACAGATACTGCAGTAACCCGGGTTGGACTGGTCCACCAGAGGCAAAGCTCTGACATAATAATGAGCCCCTTTTAATGCAGGGCCCCAGAGGTCTATCAGAAGATGATTTGAACCAGATATCCTATTAAACCTTATACAGGGTAAGTTCTGAGTATGCAGTGATAACAAAAATGGTTAAAAAGGGAATGTGTATATGAGGGTAGGGCCTCAGAATCATTTCTTCTGGTGGGCCCAAGGTGCTTCAGTCCACTCCTGACAGTGACACTGAACTAGAGGCAGTAATAAGACTGTTGTTCACATTTGCATCTGGCTCTAATGCAGATTATATGATGTTTTTGAGAGAAAAAAATAACACTTCGTGTAGGTATATTTTTACATTTATTAATATTATCTGTTTTCTTTTTTAAACAGATATCACATGGAAGAACATACATTTATGAATGTATGATTGAGGGGTGCTATATACCTGTTTCCGCCAAATACTGATTGAGGGGTGTCATATACCTTCTTCCACTAAATACTGATTGAGGGGTGCTATTGCTATATACCTTTTTCCTCCAAATACTGATTGAGGGCTGTGATATGCCTTCTTCCACAAATATTGCTCTTCTCTACGAACTTAGGCAGACGGTCATTTAGAAAATGACAGGCAGAGGAAGAGGAAGACCGTTCTGCAGGGATGGTAGGGGTCGGGCAGGTGCACCAGGCCGGAGCCTAAGTGGGAAGTTGGAGAAGGTGCGTGCGATAACTTCAAAGGGGGCACCAGAGTTGGTTGAGTGGCTCACTCAGCCTTCCGCTTCTGCACCCTCCTCATCCTCTGTATCTGCACCCTCCTCACTCTATGCTGTGTGCACCTCCAAAGACACCACCACCACCACCATAGCCAGTCCACTCAAGTCAGAGGAATTATTTTCCCATCCATTACCAGACCTTACCGATGCGCAGCCATTCTTGGCATCGGATGAGGAAGAGGAGGTAGCAACGGCCGCCACCCGGCGGTCTGATGACAGTACCCACATCATCCCAAGGAGATTGCTGCCTACTCCGAGATCTCTAATGTCAGTGGTGGTGAAGGTGATGATGATGACATGTTGATGGTCGTCACGTGGGTGCCCACAAGAGAGGAAGAGGAGGGGAGTTCAGAGGGAGAGACAGTGAAGCAGATAGGGAGGAGAAGCAGGCAGAACTCGCAGTGCACAGGAGGCAAAAAGCAGACTGCAAATGTATCTGGAGCGAGCCACCCACCATGCGCGGTCAGATATTGCGTTCCCAGGAGGCCGGCACAAGGCTCCGCAGTGTGGGCTTTTTTTAACGTGTCAGTTGCTGATAATAGTGTTGCCATCTGCAGCCTGTGCTGTCAACGCATAAGTTGCGGTAAAACACTCACCTAGGGACGACCGGCTTAAGAAGGCACCTGGCCTCCCATCAGTGGGAGCAACGCTGTCATAACCCACAAAGCCACACTCCCAGTGCTCCACGTCCTGCCTCTTCTCCCATTTATCCTCCACTCCACCTTCCACCGTGCCGTCGTTGCGTTCATCTTGCACAAGGCAGGTTTCCGTGGCCCAAATGTTCGAGCGTAAATAAATGATGACGCTGGATAATCCTTTTGACGCTGACCGCTGGCTTGTCGGAACTGCTAGCCAGCCAACTACTGCCATAAAAATTGGTGGACTCTGAGGCCTTTAGAAAATTTGTGGCCATTAGCACACCGCAATGTAAGGTCCCCGGAAGGAAATATTTCCCCCAGAAGGGCATCCCTGAACTATATAGCCACCAGCGGCAAGTTAATATATCTCTGGCACACAGTGTCGGTGCCAAGATACATATGATTACAGACATGTGGTCTAGCAAACACAGGTAGGGAAGGTACATAACTTGTACTGTCCACTGGGTGAACCGTCAAGAATGTAACCCGTGGCACTCGTGTGGATTTGGTGTTACCGCCGCCTCCTACTCCATCCTCCATCTCCTCCTCAGTAGACTCCTCCTTTTCCACTGCTACCGCCTTCCGCTGCACCCCCCAAGCTCCCCAGAACCTATTCAATGTTGTAATGCTGTGCTGCGGCTGTTGTGCCTGGAATCCAAGAGCCACACCGGTTCTGCACTCCTTTCAGCTCAGCAGTCACAGGCCAATCAGTAGCTAACCCCACTCAATTTGACAGTTGGTAAAGTGGTGTGCGATAACGGTGCCAATCTGCTGAGCATGCTGAAACAGGGCAAAATGACACACGTGCCATGCATGGCACACATCTTGAACTTAGTCGTGCAGCGATTTGTTGCCGAATACCCCGGGGTCCAGGACCAGGATGTCTTGCGGCAGGCCAGGAAAATTGGTCATTTTATAAAATCTTACACAGCCATGGCAACACCACTTGCCCGTCAGACATCTGATTTGTGACTGCCTGACGTGCTGGAACTCCACCTTGTATATGCTTGATAGGCTGCTCCAGCAGAAACGTGCCATTAACGACTACCTGTACGAATTCTGCGGCAGGACAGGTTCTGGTGAGCTTGCTTTTTTTCCACCGCGCCAGTGCGCGACGCATGCAGATTTTTGCGGCCATTTGATGAGATCACCAAACTGGTCAGTCGCAGCCAGGGCGCCATCAGTGACATCGTGCTTACGCCTTCTTTCTGGAGTGTGCATTGCGTTGTGTCATTGATGAAGCCGTCGAGATGCAGGAGCTGGAAGATTAGGAAGTTGCAATGCTGAATGAATTCCCGGGGTGGCTACTCCATCTGTGACAAGTCAGCATGAGTCTAAAGAGGATTCAGAGGAGGATGGTGGCTGGGGGGAGGAGGAGGAAGAGCAAGAAGAGCAGGCTTTAAACTTTTTGGGGATCCCTTGTGTTGTCCGTGGCTGGGGGGAGGATACAGAGGACGACATTCTCCTGGGCGATGAGCAGGAGCCAGGGCGCTCCACCGCTTCCAATTTAGTGCAAATGGGGGCCTTCATGCTCCAGTGTTTGAAGAGGGACCCCCGTATAAAAAGCATAAAGGTCAAGGACCTGTACTGGGTGGCAACGTACTTAGACCCCCGGTACAAACACAAAATGGCGGAGATTTTACCAGCATCACAGAGGGATGTCAGAATGCAGCATTTCCATGCCTTGCTGCAAGAGATGCTACATTCTGCTGTTGCAGGCGCTGGCAGAGGAATTTCCACCCACAGAGAAACAGTTGCGGGTACCAATCCTACCGCGCATGCAAGAAGAGGTTTTGAAGATGTGTTTGTCACTTCGGATATGAGATCGTTCTTGCAACCAACCCATCGAGAGCCGCCCTCCGGGTCCAGCCTCAGGGAACGCCTAGACCGACAGGTGTCCGACTACTTCGGGTTTACGGCCGATGTGGACCCTTTGAGAAGCGAGGAACACCTGGACTACTGGGTGTGCAGGCTTGACCTGTGGACAGAACTGGCACAATTTGCCATGGAACTCTTGGCTTTCCCCTCGTCGAGTGTCATGTCCGAAAGAACATTCAGCGCAGCAGGGGGAATCGTGACCAATAAGCGCACTCGCCTAGCTCACAACAGTGTGGACTACCTAACATTTTTAAAAATGAATGAGGCATGGATATCGGAGTAATTCAACACCTGTGATGACCACGTGTAATTGAATTTCCTCATGCCAGCCCACACATATCTGCCACCACCCAGAACAAAGAATGGTCCTTGCCTTATGTATATACAGCGGCATTAAAAGGCCTTTTATGCCTATTGCCTAATTTTTGGGGCCTTTACTGGCCGACAGTTAAATTTTTATTTTTGTGACCGCCTAATGTAACTCCAACCTTAGAATCCAAAGTTCTTTTCTGTCAGGTGAATGCCTATTGGCTAATTTTTGGGGTCTGTACTTTCCGACAGTTACATTTTTATCCTGTGACCGCCTAATGTACCTCCAGCCACAGAACCCAAAGTACTTTGCTGTCAGGTGAATGCCTATTGGCTAATTTTTGGGGTCTGTACTTTCCGACAGTTACATTTTTATCCTGTGACCGCCTAATGTACCTCCAGCCACTGAACCCAAAGTACTTTGCTGTCAGGTGAATGCCTATTGGCTAATTTTTGGGGCCTGTACTGGCCGACAGTTACATTTTTATCCCTTGACCGCCTAATGTACCTCCAGCCACAGAATCCAAAGTTCTTTGCTGTCAGGTGAATGCCTATTGCCTAATTTTTGGGGCCTGTATTGGTCGACAGTTAAATTTTTTATCTCTAGTCACATAATCACACCCCTGTCTTACTCCTCTGCCTCTCATTATGGTGGCGTATGAACCCCATTCACCATAAAGACCTTCTAATGTCACAGGGTCATGTGACTGTGCCCCCCACCCCGTACTGTGCCCCCTTATACCCTGCATTGTGCCCTCTTACCACACCCTGTGCAGTGCTCCTAGTCATTCCCTGTACTGTTCCCTCTTATACCCTTTTATCTGGTCACGGTATTGCGTTGTTTTCCGGTCACTGTACAGAGGTGTTATCCGGTGAATGTATGGCGGTGGTATCCAATAACTGGATGGCCATAACTGTATCCCTCCCTGTCCACGCCATCCTTTTTTAGACCTGGCATGAGCGGGAGAAATATGCAGATTGCAGTGTTAAGGAGACCTTTGCGCCACAATCTGTGTCAGAAATTCGCCTAACATAGATGTATTTCTGTATAATAAATGAACACCTAATTGTATTATTATTCGGGGGTAGGACTAATATCTTTATATTATATAGATTCTAGTGTATTATACTGTGCCCTGTATTTCCCAGTAAAAAATGATCCTTAGGAAACACATTTCTCATCCCTGACCACCAGGACCAGGTAGCGCTCTGTCAGTACATGGCAGCCTCCCCTCTCCGCCACGCTGCTCCGATGTGTACTGGTGCTTATTCTGACACTAGGGCTGGGTTCACATCCTATTTTTGCCATCCATTTAATGCATACCAAAAATGTATGCGTTAACTTTAACAGATGCCTCAGACTGATGCCGTACAGTGGCGTCCGTTCACCATACAGTTCCATGGTAGAAACAAAATTTACGTTAATGTATGCATTTTTTCAATGGATACAAAAACGTGGAGTGCTGCACATTTGTATACATCAAACCGACAGGAAATAACATTTTTCTAGGCTCCAACAGGGCACATTTTTGAGAGTTTCCCTTTTAAGACGCATAAAAATGGCCCCTGATTAAAATACATATTTTTTGTGTTAATTTTTGGCAATGACTATTTGTGCACTCATAGTTTGTATTTGGTGGCTGCAAATATGACCTGAAGGTTTTTCAGGTTCGCCTGCTATTAAAGTCAATGGGTGCAATGCGAACGCGCGGTTCGCGAACATTTGATCGCGAACGCACGTTCGCAAATCGTCACAGCCGATGTTCGTCCATTACTATACATGATGTCTGATTTTTATTTTTTCCATTAATCATGGGTAGAGATGTCGCGAACATAAAATTTTCCGTTCGCGAACAGCGAACACGAATTTACGCAAATGCTCGTGAACGGGCGAACCGTCATAGACTTCAATAGACAGGCGAATTTTAAAACCCACAGGGACTCTTTCTGGCCACAATAGTGATGGAAAAGTTGTTTCAAGGGGACTAACACCTGGACTGTGGCATACCGGAGGGGGATCCATGGCAAAACTCCCATGGAAAATTACGTAGTTGATGCAGAGTGTGGTAAGTTGAATTCGCAATGCGATTAATATAACCTGCATTAATCGCATTGCGAATTCAACTTAGAGCTAAGTTCCTAATGGTTGTATTGCTAGAATTGACGAATGTAACGAATATAGCACTATATTCTCAATCTTCGTTATATTCTAGCAATACAACCATTAGGAACCCAGGTCTAAGTTGAATTCGCAATGCGATTAATATAACCTGTATTAATCGCATTGCAATTACAACTTAGTCAAATTTGTGACACTGCAGCTTCAGAATGAATCTAAGATGGATGCTGTCCTTGCTTTTTGATAGGAGGTGGGAGGGTCTGGGAGGGAGGGTCTGGGAGGGAGGGTATGATGCTGATTGGCTGGAATGTGTCTGCTGACTGTAAGGTACAGGGTCAAAGTTTGCTCAATGATGATGAATAGGGGGCGGACCGAACATCGCATATGTTCGCCCGCCGTGGCGAACGCAAACAAGCTATGTTCGCTGGGAACTGTTCGCCGGCGAATAGTTCGGGACATCGCTAATCATGGGATAACCCCTCTAACTAGCTCACGAAGCCATAGTCTTTCACTTCTTCTGGACTGTGCGTGGCATGGAAATTTGGAACTCCAAAGCATACAATGTACAAAATCCAGCACTCCAACAAGTGATAAAACTGTATTATTTATTGATTGAAGAGTAAAAATCAGTAAAAATCGCTTACGCTTTTCACGCTACACTGGCCCTGTTTCAAGGCATAAATAAAGAACCTGTTTTTTATGACTTGGTGCCGTGCTGGATCTTGTATATTTTAATAAATTAATAGTAATTTTAATAATAAAATGAGAATCTGGTAAACGCAATCCCAGTCTTATTAACCTTAGTGACCATGCACATTTTTTCAAAATCACATTCCAAAAGCTATAACTTTTTTATTTTTTCATCAGTGTACCTGTATGAGGCCTTATTTTTTGCAGGACATATTATAGTTTTTAATGCACCATTTTGGATACATATAATCCTTGACTAATACCAGATATCTAGCTTAAACCTCCTTTGTTTATATCAGTAGAAAAGGTGTTTAGGTGGTCACTAAGGGGTTAAAGGGTTGTGCGTTGGTTTAATATTGATGACCTATTCTTAGCATAGGTTACCATTAGAGATGAGCAAATCGAAGCTGACGAAATGGAATTGGTTCTGAATTTCAGGAAAAATTTGATTTGCACCGAATGCGAATTTCCTTGTGCTTCGTGGTAACGAATAGCATTTTTTCCTCAAATGGCGGCTGCACATGGAGAAAGGAACTCTGGGAAGGCGGAATAACCCATACTGACATGCATGCAGCCAATCAGCAGCCAGCCAGCCCTGTGATGTCACAGCCCTATAAATAGCGCAGCCATCTTATATTCTGCCATTTGCCAGTGCACTTAGTGCAGGGAGAGACGTCTGCAGGCGCTAGGGACATTGATAGAAAAAATGTCATTGTGCTAAAAAAAAAAAGATTTACAAGTGCAGAGAAAGATTATTCAAGGTGTAGGGAAAGGATAGGGAGGAATCATTCCACAGCATTTATGTTGAACAGGGTTCAGTCGGGGATGTGACGGCCTGGGTAATAGAAACATTCCAATTAGACCTTGAAACACTGACTGGGGATCCAAATTGCCATTATACAGCTCTGTAATTCCAGCAAACCGTTCTTATTAGGGTGCAAGTGTTGTTTGATACAGGCATTAACAGGGTTTACTACAAGGCAATATTTCTACTTCTTATTTGCCCTTGTGCGGTGCAGTTATCTGTAGTAAAGGCTTTTTTGGGGTGTTTAAGCGGAAAAAGAAAAAATATATGTGCCGCTCAGCAGTGTAGTTATTTCTTGTTAAGCCTTTTGTGGGGTGTTTTAGCGGAAAAAGAAAAAATATATTTTCCTCTCAGCAGTGCAGTTATTTCTTTTAAAGCCTTTTGTGACGTGTATTAGCATAAAAAGAAAAAATATATTTGCCACTCAGCGGTGAAGTTATTTCTGATAAAGCCTTTTGTGACGTGTGTTAGCACAAAAAGAAAAAATACATTTGCTGCTCAGCGGTGCAGTTATTTCTTGTTAAGCCTTTTGTGACGTATATTAACGTAAAAAGAAAAAATACATTTGCCGCTCTGCGGTGCAGTTATTTATTTTACTGCAAAGAAAAAAGGGGTCAGTCAGCACATCCCAAAGCGCAGGGGCACGTTGCTATGGCTGAGAACAACACTGTAAAACAAAACATGCAATGCAACAGCTCTCTGCAAATCAAATAAAGTGCAAATCTGCATAATAATTGCAAGTGCTATACTAATAAGTTAGAGATGCTTGGCAAATCATTTTGTACAAAATTATTTGAGCCCGTCTGCCGCACGTCAAGGCGATCTCTGTAAGACGGGTTCCTAACACTAAATTCTACCTGTTATGTGTCATCACGGCTACCATATAATTTAGCGAGTGTAGGTTCCACATGCATGCTGGGCCTGCCTTACTTTCTGTCATTTTTGGTGCCAAAATGGCCTCCATTATATCCAAGGAATTCCGGTACCAACATGAATGCCGGGCCCACTCCACACCACTCCTGGTGCCAAATGACCACCATAGACTGCAATGAGAGTCCACAAACTATCTCTCTCCTGGTGCCAGCAGCGCAGTTATTTCTTTTAAAACCTTTTGTGACGTGTATTAGCGTAAAAAGAAAAAATACATTTGCCACTCAGCGGTGCAGTTATTTCTTGTTAAGATTTTTTGTGATGTGTATTAGCGCAAAGAGAAAAAATACATTTGCCGCTCAGCGGTGCAGTTATTTCTTGTTAAGCTTTTTGTGACTTGTATTAGCGTAAAAAGAAAAAAAAAAATCCGCTCAGCATTGGTTATTTCTTTTAACTCCTTAAGGACACTAGCTTTATTTCACCTAAGGCTACTTTCACACTAGCGTTCGGGGCTCCGCTTGTGAGTTCCGTTTGAAGGGGCTCACAAGCGGCCCCGAACGAATCCGTCCAGCCCTAATGCATTCTGAATGGATGCGGATCCGCTCAGAATGCATCAGTCTGGCTCCGTTTGTCCTCCGCTCCGCTCAGCAGGCGGACACCTGAACGCAGCTTGCAGCGTTCAGGTGTCCGCCTGGCCGTGCGGAGGCAAACGGATCCGTCCAGACTTACAATGTAAGTCAATGGGGACGGATCCGTTTGAAGTTGACACAGTATGGCTCAATTTTCAAACGGATCCGTCTCCCATTGACTTTCAATGTAAAGTCAAAACGGATCCGTTTGCATTATCATGAACAAAAAAAAAATAAAAATTATTTTTTTTTTTTTTTTGTTCATGGTAATGCAAACGGATCCGTTCTGAACGGATCTAAACGTTTGCATTATAGGTGCGGATCCGTCTGGGCAGATACCAGACGGATCCGACCTAAACGCAGGTGTGAAAGTAGCCTAAAGGAACAGGCCATTTTTTGCAAATCTGACCAGTGTCACTTTAAGTGGTGATAACTTTAAAACGCTTTGACTTATCCAGGCCATTCTGAGATTGTTTTTTCATCACATATTGTACTTCATGACACTGGTAAAATGAAGTAAAAAAAATACATTTTTATTTATAAAAAAAAATACCAAATTTACCAAACAATTGTAAAAAAAATTGCAAATTTCCAAGTTTTAATTTCTCTACTTCTATAATACATGGTAATACCTCCAAAAATAGTTATTACTTTACATTTTCCATATGTCTACTTTATGTTTGGATCATTTTGGGAATGATATTTTAGTTTTTGGGGATGTTACAAGGCTTAGAAGTTTAGAAGCAAAGCAAATTTTTAGGGACCAGTTCAGGTCTGAAGTCACTTTGTGAGGCTTACATAATATAAACCACCCAAAAATGACCCCATTATAAAAACTACACCACTCAAGGTATTCAAAACTGATTTTACAAACGTCGTTAACCCTTTAGGTGTTCCACAAGAATTAATGGAAAATAGAGATATCATTTCAAAATTTCACTTTTTTGGCAGATTTTCCATTTTAATATTTTTTCCAGTTACAAAGCAAGGGTTAACAGCCAAACAAAACTTAATATTTATTTCCCTAATTCTGTAGTTTACAGAACCACCCCATATGTGGTCGTAAACTGCTGTACGGGCACACGGCAGGGCGCAGAAGGAAATGAATGCCATACAGTTTTTGGAAGGCAGGTTTTGCTGGACTAGTTTTTTTGACACCATGTCCCATTTGAAGCCCTCCTGATGCACCCCTAGAGTAGAAACTCCATAAAAGTGACTCCATCTAAGAAACTACACCCCTCAAGGTATTCAAAACGGATTTTACAAACTTTGTTAACCCTTTAGGTGTTCCACAAGAATTAATGGAAAATAGAGATGCAATTTCAAAATGTCACTTTTTTGGCAGTTTTTCCATTTTAATATTTTTTTCCAGTTACAAAGCAAGGGTTAACAGCCAAACAAAACTTAATATTTATGGCCCTGATTCTGTAGTTTACATAAACACCCCATATGTGGTCGTAAACTACTGTACGGGCACACGGCAGGGCGCAGAAGGAAAGGAATGCCATATGGTTTTTGGACGGCAGATTTTGCTGGACTGTTTTTTTTGACACCATGTCCCATTTGAAGCCCCCCTGATGCACCCCTAGAGTAGAAACTCCATAAAAGTGACCCCATCTAAGAAACTAAACCCCTAAAGGTATTCAAAACTGATTTTACAAACATCGTTAACCCTTTAGGTGTTCCACAAGAGTTATTGGCAAATGGAGATAAAATTTCAGAATTTCAATTTTTGGGCAAATTTTCCATTTTAATCCATTTTTTCCAGTAACAAAGCAAGGGTTAACAGCCAAACAAAACTCAATATTTATTGCCCGGATTCTGTAGTTACAGAAACACCTCATATGTGGTCGTAAACTGCTGTACGGGCACACGGTAGGGCACAGAAGGAAAAGAATGCCATACGGTTTTTGGAAGGCAGATTTTGCTGGACTGTTTTTTTGACACCATGACCCATTTGAAGCCCCCCTGATGCACCCCTAGAGTAGAAACTCCATAAAAGTGACACCATTTTAGAAACTACGGGATAGGGTGGAAGTTTTGTTGGTACTAGTTTAGGGTACATATGATTTTTGGTTGCTCTATACTACACTTTTTGTGAGGCAAGGTAACAAGAAATAGCTGTTTTGGCACTGTTTTTATTTTTTGTTATTTACAACATTCATCTGACAGGTTAGATCATGTGGTATTTTTATAGACCAGGTTGTCACGGATGCGGCGATACCTAATATGTATACTTTTTTTAATTTATATAAATTTTACACAATGATTTCTTTTTTGAAACAAAAAAAATCATGTTTTAGTGTTTCCATAGTCTGAGAGACATAATTTTTTCTGTTTTTGGGCGATTATCTTGGGTAGGGTATGATTTTTGCGGGATGAGATGACGGTTTGATTGGCACTATTTTGGGGTGCGTGTGACTTTTTGATCGCTTGCTATTACACTTTTTGTGATGTAAGGTGACAAAAAATGGTTTATTTAGCACAGTTTTTATCTTAAATTTATTACGGTGTTCATCTGAGGGGTTAGATCATGTGATATTTTTATAGAGCCGGTCGATATGGACTCGGCGATACCTAATATGTATACTTTTTTTTATTTATGTAAGTTTTACACAATAATATAATTTTTGAAACAAAAAAAAAATCATGTTTTAGTGTCTCCATATTCTGAGAGTCATAGTTTTTTCAGTTTTTGGGCAGTTATCTTAGGTAGGATCTTATTTTTTGCGTAATGAGATGACGGTTTGATTAGCACTATTTTGGCGTGCATATGACTTTTTGATTACTTGCTATTACACTTTTTGTGATGTAAGGTGACAAAAATTGTTTATTTAGCACAGTTTTTATTTTTTATTTTTTACGGTGTTCATCTCAGGGGTTAGGTCATGTGATATTTTTATAGAGCCGGTCGATACGGACGCAGAGATACCCAATATGTATATTTGTTTTTTATTTATGTAAGTTTTACACAATAACAGCTTTTTTTGAACAAAAGAAATGATGTTTTAGTGTCTCCATATTCTGAGCCATAGTTTTTTTTTTTTTTTTTTTGGGCGATTGTCTCAGGTAGGGGCTCATTTTTTGTGGGATGAGGTGATGGTTAGATTGGTACTATTTTGGCGGGCAAATGCCTTTTTGATCGCTTGCTGTTGTACTTTTTGTGATATAAGGTGACAAATTTTTTTTTATTTAGCACAGTTTTTATTTTTAATTTTTTACGGTGTTCATCTGAGGGGTTAGGTAATGTGATATGTTTATAGAGCTGGTCGATACGGACGCGGCGATACCTAATATGTATACTTTTTTTCCCCCCTATCTTTTACCAATTTTTTTAAACTTTATTTGGGGAAAATTATGTTTTTGTTTATTTTCACTTGAAACTTTTAATTTTTTGGGGGGAAACTTATTTTTTCAACTTTTTTTTCACTTTATTTTTTTCCCCACTTTGGGACATCAACTTATGGGGGGTCTAATACCTTTACAATGCATTCTAATACTTCTGTATCGGAATGCATTGGATGTATGAGTAATACAGTGAGTATTACTCATACAGCTTCCGGCCTGTGAGATCCAGAGGGCTGGATCTCACAGGCTCATCACCAGAAGGCAGCGCAGATGCCTAAGGAAGGCATCGCGCTGCCGTCCATGCCATCGGGTCCCCCTACAGCCGCATGGGGACCCGATAGCACGCCCGATCACCGCCGCAACCACAGGTAAAAGCCGCAAACCGCAGGTCTGAATTGACCACGGGAGTCACGGGACCCCCCCCGAACATTTAGCCAAGGTGCCTGCTCAATGATTTGAGCAGGCATCGGGTTCAGATCACCGCCCGCTGATTGGAACTATACATGACGTACCGGTACGTCATGTGTCCTTAAAGGGGTTATCCCATCATAATGATCACTGTTAAATCTGTTAATGATTTGACAGTGATCATTTTTGTAAATATACTTTATTAACAAATTCCCACCGATTAGGAGAAAATTCATCCCCACTTACCTTATTGTTGTGACTCGGTCTCCCCTGGTTACGACCACCGCTCTTCCGCAAGATCCCGATGGTCGCGCTTGCCCAGAAGACTTCTTCTTTTCTCCCGGCCGGGCCACTCGCTGTCCTGAACGCGCACGCTGCCGCGCATGCGCGACGGTGACTTCTTCCCGGCCAGAATAGTACAGAGCTGCGAACGCGCACGCCGGCTCTGTACTATACTGGCCAGAAATAAGTCACATTGCGCATGCGCGGCAGCGTGCGCGTTCAGTCCAGCGCGCGGCCCGGCCGGGAGAAGACTTCAATCAAGATGAAGCCCGCCCCCAGCCAGAATCCAGGAAGTGAACGCGCGGTGGCAGCAGGTAAGTATGAAACTGCTAAGTGGGATAACCCCTTTAAGTACCAGGACAACATGACGTACCGGTACGTCATGTGTCCGGAAGAGGTTAAGGCCTTTTGTGACGTGTGGCTTAGCGCAAAAAGAAAAATATATATTTTGCTGCTCAGCGGTGCAGTTATTTCTTGTTAAGCCTTTTGTGACGTATATTAGCGTAAATAGAAAAAATACATTTGCTGCTCAGCAGTGCAGTTATTTCTTTTAAAGCCTTTTGTGACGTGTATTAGCATAAAAAGAAAAAAGAAATTTTCCGCTCAGCGGTGCAGTTATTTCTTTTAAAGCCTTTTGTGATATGTATTAGCATAAAAAGAAAAAATATATTTGCCACTCAGCGGTGCAGTTATTTCTTGTTAAGCCTTTAGTGACATGTATTAGCGTAAAAAGAAAAAATATATTTGCCGCTCAGCGGTGCAGTTATTTGTTGTTAAAGGGAGTCTGTCATCAGCATTTCATTTTTTTAACCCTTCCCATAGCTCCCTAGCATGCTTACATTTAATAAAAACGTTACCTCTGGCATCAATCCTGGACTTATAGAACCATCAAAAACGATCTTTATAACTTATGCAAATGAGGGCTCGGAAGTGCCCAGGGGCGGCGTTACACTCGTAGGTGCCCTGCTTGCTCAGCCTTTTCAATGCGTCCCCCCGCCCCTTCCTACCTTCCGCCCGCCCATCCTTTCCCTCTGACCGCCTTTCTACTAACTTGTTATTCTGCCGAGATCCCGCGCCTGCGCAGTCAGTCCGTCGGCCGGCGCATGCGCACTGCGATGCCCATTCCTTGTATGGCATCACAGTAATTAATGCGCATGTGCCGGCTTCGCTCCGTTAGCCAGCGCATGCGCAATAGTTACTGTGATGCCGTGCAAGGAATGGGCATCGCAGTGTGCATGCGCCGGCCGACGGACTGACTGCGCAGGCGCGGGATCTCGGCGGAATAATAAGTTAATAGAAAGGCGGTCAGAGGGAAAGGATGGGCGGGCGGAGAGTAGGAAGGGGCGGGGGGACGCAATGAAAAGGCTGAGCAAGCAGGGCACCTACGAGTGTAACGCCGCCCCTGGGCACTTGCGAGCCCTAATTTGCATAAGTTATAAAGATCGTTTTTGATGGTTCTATAGGTCCAGGATTGCTGCCAGAGGTAACGTTTTTATTAAATGTAAGCATGCTAGGGAGCTATGGGAAGGGTTAAAAAAGTGAAATGCTGATGACAGACTCCCTTTAAGCCTTTTGTGACATATGTTAGCGCAAAAAAAATATATATATTTTGCTGCTCAGCGGTGCAGTTATTTCTTGTTAAGCCTTTTGTGACATGTATTAGAGTAAAAAGAAAATAATTATTTTCCGCTCAGCGTTGGTTATTTCTTTTAAAGCTTTTTGTGGTGTGTTAGCGCAAAAAGAAAACATATATTTGCCACTCAGCGGTGCAGTTTTTTCCTGTTAAGCCTTTTGTGACGTGTATTAGCGCAAAAAGAAAAAATACATTTGCCGCTCAGCGGTGCAGATATTTCTTATAATCGCCTTTTGTGACGTGTATTAGAGAAAAAACATAAAATATATTTGCTGCTCTGTGGTGCAGTAATCTGTTGTAAAATCTTTTGTGGTGTGTATTAGAGTAAAAAGAAAAAATACATTTTCCCCTCACCCATGACGGCACCCTGTGCGACTCAGGACCTCCCATCAGGACAGGAAACCTGAGAAGATAAAAAGGACACACCTCCACACAACACCAGTTCAGGTTTCCTGTCCTCCGGATGGGAGATCCTGAGAAGCAGCACTGCTGAAGACGTACCTCCAAGACACCGGAGCTGGGGAAGGTCTGTGGCTGAGTGCCGTGGGAAGTCCTATCCCTGGGGAGCGGTAGTTCTGTGGCCGTGCCGGAAGCCGCTCCCCATAAGTCTGCCTGCGCTTGCCCTCTCTCCGGCCCTGCGGGGAGCCGCTGTGGCCGTGTCCAGGCGGCTCCCCATGCTCTTCCTCGCTCTGCCCAGTTCCAAGATGGCGCCCGCGCGTCCGTGCGCTTATGCGCATGCGCGGGGCCGTCTCCTGGAGATGACATCGGGGGGGGCGGGGCTTAGCCCGTGCAGGACCCGGAAGTAGAGGCCGGAGCGCGTCCTTTAAAATACAAATACGGCGGCAGGTTCAGGCAGCCAGCTGGGGCACAATTTGGATGTGCCACGTAGCGATCCTGGGCAATCATGTCGGAGCCTACAGAAGGACGCGCTGAACCCCAGGAACCCTTGAGGCCTGCAAGTCCGGTACCGGTCTGAGGATGGGGAAAAAAAGGAAAAGCTTCAGGGTGAGAGCGTTCCTTTTTATTCTAATATGGTGTTTCTTATGATTGTTTTTAGATCCCTAAACCACCTAAAAAATCATCTTCTAAGACAAGACACAAGGAATGTGCGGAGTGTAAAGTGCCCCTATCTGCATCTTATCAGAAGGCGTTATGCTCAGCGTGTATAGATAATCTGGTAGCAGAGCAATCCCAGACCCTTACTAAATCCATGAAATCTATTATTAAGGCGTCCTTTAAAGCATTCAGTAAGAGCCGTGCCAGGTCCCCAGATAAACCAGGAAAGGATACAGAGTACGACAGTATTGAGTTGGACTCTTCCGAAGATGGCGGAGAATCCGGACAACTATTGTCTAGTGATTCGGACTCCTCGGATGAAGATTATTCAGGGAGATCCTTCTTTTCCCCAGAGGACACGCAGCCGTTATTAAAAGCGGTCAGAGCAACCATGCAATTAGAAGAAGTTAAGCAGACCAGATCAGTTGCGGACCAGGCCTTTCAGGCATTAGGCCCTAAAAAACATCGGGTCTTCCCTATTCATGATAACATGCAAGCGATCATCAATAGAGAATGGAAGAATCCTGATAGAAAGTTTTTCTTACCCTCCTCGGTGAAAAGGAAATATCCTTATGAAGAGAAAGTTTCCTCCAGCTGGGATAGGGCTCCTACGGTAGATGCTCCAGTCGCTAAGATAGCTAAGAGATCTGCCCTCCCCTTTGATGATCTGGGTTGCCTGTCAGACCCATTAGATAAGAAAGCAGATATATACCTTAAACGGGCATGGGAAACTTCCGCTACTTGTCTTAGACCCGCAGTGGCAGCCACTTGGGTATCCCGGTCCTTAAGATTGTGGATTGAACAGCTAGAGAAACATCTGAGGGAAAAAAAGCCCAGGGAGGAAATCTTAGCTTCTCTTCCCACCTTTGCTAAAGCGGCAGATTTTTTAACGGATGCTTCTACGGATGTTATGCGCTTTGCTGCCAAGTCCTCAGCTATGACAAATGCGGCTAGAAGAGCCATTTGGCTTAGGTCATGGAAGGGTGACCAGGGGTCTAAGGCCAGGCTGTGTGCCCTTCCGTGTGAGGGTGATAGATTGTTTGGATCCTCCCTGGATGACATCTTGGAGAAGGCATCTGACAAGAAAAAAGGGTTTCCTGTCCCTCAAAAACCCCCCTTTTTTCGTAAACCCCAGCAGGGCTTTAGAAAACAGAGGGGTAAGCCCTATGATAGGAAGGAAAGGGATAGATTTCCAAGAAAAACTAGCGGTTTCCTGTTTAAATCCCAGGATAACAAACCAAAAGACAAGCAATGACGCCAGACTCCAGGTTGGGGGGAGACTCTCTGCCTTTCTCCCGGCTTGGGCGAACGTCACCCAAAACAAGTGGGTTTTGGGGGGGATAGCGGAGGGATTCAGGTTGGAGTTCCGCTCCTATCCCCAAGTCTTTTTCACCCACACTCCAACTCCAAAGGATCCTCTAAAATCCACAGTTCTGGAGAGAGAGGTTCAGTTATTGTTGGACAAAGGAGTGGTTTGCCAGGTCCCGGGGAGGGAGGAGGGCAGGGGGTTTTACTCCCCACTCTTTTTAATAAAGAAACCCAATGGTTCCTTTCGTATGATTCTGAACCTAAAGCGTCTAAACAAATTCCTGAGATACAAAAAATTCCGGATGGAAACTATAAAGACAACTTTAGACCTGTTATACCAGGGTTGCTGGATGGCAAGTATAGACCTAGAGGATGCCTATTATCACGTCCCAATTCACTCTTCCTCCCAAAAGTATTTAAGGACGGCTGTCCAAGTACGGGGCCAACTTCTGCACCTACAATACAGGGCACTGCCGTTTGGGGTCTCTCAAGCCCCGAGAATTTTCACCAAGGTCGTGTCGGAGATGGTGGCATTCCTTCGATCATCTGGGATAGTAGTAGTACCATATCTGGACGACTTTTTGTTCATAGCCCAAACAAGGGAGCAGTTACAAGCAGAGCTCGCCCTGGTGTGCTCTCTGTTGAAGGATCTGGGGTGGAAAATGAATCAAGAAAAATCTTGTCTAACCCCTTCTCAAGTTTGCACCTTTTTAGGAATGCAGCTAGATTCTACGGCTCAGAAGACATTCCTCCCTCAGAAGAAAGTGTCCTCGACAATAGAGCATGTTTGGTTCCTTTTCCGGTCCTTCCAATGTTCCATCAGGGAAGCGATGGCAGTACTGGGGCACCTGACGGCTACAATTCCAGCCGTACCATTCGCTCAGATCCACACGAGACCGTTACAGTCAGATATCTTGAAGATTTGGAATGGTCTTCCACAAACACTAGAGAGAAAATTTCATCTTTCCTCCAGAGCAAGGTACTCCCTTCTGTGGTGGACGTCCGAGAAGAACCTCTCGATAGGAATGCCTTGGTCCTTCATAGAACCCATGCTGATAACGACAGACGCCAGTCCGTGGGGCTGGGGAGCTCATTCAGAAGGAAAATACTGGCAGGGAAGATGGGATTTAAAAACCCGGGTCTGCACGTCAAATTACAAGGAGCTCAAGGCGGTAGAAAGAGTACTAAAGGTGGCAGTTCCAGAGGTCTCCAACAGAAAGTTGGTATTTTACTCGGACAATTCAACAACAGTGGCCTATATAAATCATCAAGGCGGGACAAAAGTACCATCCCTAATCTTCCTCTGCCAGGAAATTTTCAAAATAGCGGAAGACAGGAACCTGGTCTTATCCGCAATACACTTGAAAGGGAAAGAGAACACGGTGGCCGATTTTCTAAGTCGAGTAGAACTCAGGCAGGCAGAGTGGAGTCTGAACGAGGAAGTTTTTTCCCAGATTGTAACAATGTTTGGGACCCCAACTATAGATCTCTTTGCCACCCGGAAGAACAGGAAGACAAAGAGGTTCTTCTCCCTAGATTACACAGAGAATCCTACAGCGGTAGACAGTCTGGCTCAGGATTGGAGCCAGGAACTCGGCTATGCCTTCCCACCTATTTCCCTAATCCCGCAGGTTCTGAAAAAAGTACGGACGGAGGGAGCCACCATAATCATGATAGCCCCAAAGTGGCCCAAGAGAATCTGGTACCCCACCCTCTTAAGTCTAGCCAGGGGCCCTCCCTGGGTGATCCCTCCGAGGGAGGATCTACTCTCCCAGGGGCCTGTATGGCATCCCAATCCGGGGATTCTTCAGTTGGCAGTATGGAGATTGACAGGGACATCTGGTTGAAGAGAGGGCTTTCTAGCAAAGTTGTTTCCACCCTTCTAGGTAGCAAAAAAGCGTCAACAGCTAGGAAGTATAATAGGGTGTGGAATGTCTTTTCTTCCTTTTTGGGTTCTAGCCCTGATCCATTTAGTCCTCCTGAAATCCCTAAGGTTTTGGACTTTCTACAAGCAGGGTTAGACAAAGGGCTCAAGGCCTCCACCTTAAAAGTTCAGGTGTCGGCCTTGAGCTACTTTTTTGACTTCCAATTAGCAAACCACCCGTGGGTCAAGCGTTTCCTTTCTGCCGCTGCCAGAATCTGTCCTTCCGTTAGACCTCTTTCCCCTCCTTGGGACCTAAATAGGGTCTTGACGGCCCTAACCGATAGACCCTTTGAACCCTTACTAGAGGTTCCCATTGACATCTTATCCATTAAGATGGCTTTCCTCCTGGCTATTACCTCGGCTAGGAGGATATCGGAGATCCAGGCCTTCTCGGCATTTCCGCCCTATACGATCATCCAGGATGACCAGATAGTTATTAGGCCCTTGCCTTCTTTTCTTCCCAAGGTTGTCTCCGATTTTCATAGGAGCCAAGACATTGTGTTGCCTTCCTTTTTTCCTAACCCCTCCAATAGCTTGGAGGAAAAGTTTCATTGCTTGGATGTCAAGAGATGCTTGTTAGTCTACTTAGATGTTACGGCTCCTTGGAGAAAGGACGAGAACCTCCTGATTCAGTTTTTAGGAGGAAATAGGGGGAAAAAAGCATCCCGAGGGGTTATTGCTAGATGGGTGAAGAAGGCCATAGCTAGAGCTTATATTTCCCTGGGTCTCCCCCCCCCTTCAGGTTTTGGGGCCCATTCTACGAGGGCGGTGTCTACTTCGTGGGCTGAGAAAGCTGATGTATCGTTAGCCCAGATTTGCAGGGCGGCTACCTGGAGCTCCCCGCATACTTTTCTTAAACATTACAGATTACAGCTCCATTCTGATGCTTCCTTTGGAGAGAAAGTCCTTCAGGCTGTGGCCCCCCCCTAGGTTCTACTTATAGTTTATCTCGCACAGGGTGCCGTCATGGGTGAGGGGAAAACAACATTGCTTACCGGTAATCGTTTTTCTCGATACCCATGACGGCACCCGATATTTCCCTTCCCAAGCAGATATATATATATTTGTTGATGGCTTTTTGCCAGGTCTATATGACGTAATATAGATAAAAAAAAAAAAAAAAAAAAGGGGGTTTTTAACCCTTTGTCACTTCTCTCCGGAGAACAATTTATTTCTTCTACTGGTGTTGTGTGGAGGTGTGTCCTTTTTATCTTCTCAGGTTTCCTGTCCTGATGGGAGGTCCTGAGTCGCACAGGGTGCCGTCATGGGTATCGAGAAAAACGATTACCGGTAAGCAATGTTGTTTTCCGCTCAGCGGTGCAGTTATTTCTTTTTAAGCGGTTTGTAACGTGTATTAGCGCAAAAAATATATATTTGCCACTTTTTGGTGCAGAAATCTGTTGTAAAGGCTTTTGTGGGGTGTTTTAGCGGAAAAAGAAAAAATATATTTTTCGCTCAGCGGTGCAGTTATTTCGTTTAAAGCCTTTTGTAACGTGTATTAGCGTAAAAAGAAAAATATATTTGCCGCTCAGCAGTGCAGTTATTTCTTGTTAAGCCTTTTGTGATGTGTATAAGCGCAAAAAAAAATAAAAAATTTGCCACTCTGCAGGGCAGTGGCAGAGGCCTAAATGTTTCTGGCATAGGCAGAGGTCGCAGCAGAGCAAGGGGCAGTGGCAGCAGGGGTCACATTCAGAGGCCTGAGCTCCCAGTGTGAGCCAGCGGTCGTGTCTTGACCAACAACCTTGTGGTTCTTGAATGGTTGACTCGATCTTCGACTTCGTCGGAAGTGACATCAGACGCCCCTGCCAAGAGTCAGTGGGTTTGTCAGACACAACCCTTAGTTGGCATGGCCCGGGAGCAGGCCCTGTGCCCTCACCTGTCCTCAACCTGCCTCTGTCCTTTTCTGTTCCCAGAGCGACAGAAGTATTGTATGCTGTGGGCTCAGCTTTAGTATATAGTGAGGACGAGGTACTAGAGGACAGTCAGCAGCTACTGCCCAGCCAAGATCTGCAGGAGACATCCACCGCTTCCTCCGCCAGCCGGGCAAGTAGTGATGAGTAGAGAGGCATGGGAGCTGGTGTTGCAAGCAGTCATACTCCTGACCCGGAGATGGTTGAGGAGGACATCAGTGACGTGCAGACAGTACTCGATGATGATGATGTAGCTGATCGCACTTGGGAGCCGGGTGACTAAAGGGCTTCATCATCAGGAGACATGGGTGGCAGCTTGCCCGTGAGCCAGCTGCGGAGCTAGCAATTCGCTAGCATGGCCGGGAGTCAGCAGGGTGGCAGCAGCGGGAGGTCGGGACCCAAACGTGCCCGGGTTATACCACCCGCTTCAAGGAAGCCTATCTGCCCTGGAAGTAGCGTGCAGGGGTTCACGGAGGCAGCTGCGGTAGCAGGCAGTCAGTGCATAGTGTTGGTGGTAAAATCACCTATTCGGCGGTGTGGCAGTTTTTTCTTAAGTCGCCAAAGGAGGTGAGCACAGCCATATGTAGAATCTGTGGGCAGAAGGTGAAGCATGGCCAGGGTGTCAATATTGGCACTACGGCCCTGCTTCAACATATGTAGCGTTGCCATACACAGGCCTGGGAGAACTGTGGCTCCGGTGTGGTGGTACAGCCTGCCGCAGCAACCACTGCATCACCCAGTGGCACGCACCTGGTTTCAGCCAGTCAAGGCTCCACCACCTCAGCCGAAGGGAGCTGTCTGTCATTCCCATCTTCTGCTGGTCCCGATGCTCCTGCTCCTCCCACTCTTCGTCACTCATTCCGTCAGCAATCGATCACCGAAGCGATTGCCAAGAGACAACACTATGCGTGCACTCATCCAATGGCGCAGAAGCTGAATGTGCTCCTGGCCAAGTTGCTTGTGCTGCAGTCCCTCCCTTTCCAAGTGGTGGACTGTGCACCTTTCAGAGAAATGATGGCTTGTGCGGAGAAGAGTTGGAGAGTCCCAAGCCGTCATTTCTTTGCCAAAAAGGCAGTACCAGCCCAGCATACACTTGTAGAACAGAAGGTGGGCCAGTCCTTGAACCTATCGGTGTCTGCCAAAGTGCATGGCAGCATCGACGTGTGGAGCTGCAACTACGGTCAGGGACAATACATGTCCTTTACGGCCCACTGGATGAATGTGGTTACTGCACAGCCACACTAGCAACTTGGCCAGGTGACGCCGCTTCCGCCTCCACGTTGCCATGCCGTTGGTCCAGCGACAATGTCCGCCTCTGCCTCCTCAACCTCCGCCATGTCCTCAGCCTCCACTGCAGGGACAATTCACAGTGCACCTCCAGCATACCACATGTGCAGAGGATGGCAGTGTCACGTGGTTTTGCACCTTGTTTGCCTGAGCGAACAGATTCACATAGGGGAAGAATTGCTCCTTGTCCTTCAGAAAGAAATTGTATCCTGGCTTTCTCCATGACAACTGAAAATCGGGACCATGGTGACCGACAACGGGAAGAACATTGTGTCTGCACTGCATCAAGGAGGGCTGAGCCATGCGCCCTGCATGGCACACGTGTTCAATCTGGTTGTCAAGCGGTTCCTTAGGTCTTCCACCCATCTGCAATACATCCTAAAAATGGCCAGGAAACATTGCATGCATTTCAGCCACTCGTACACTGCAAAGCACACCCTCCTTGAGTTACAGCGAAAGAACAGCGCCCCCCAACATAGGCTGATATGCAATGTTTCCACCCGTTGGAATTCCACCCTCTATATGTTCGACTGACTGTACGAACAGAGAAAGGCCATAAACGATTTCCTGATGATCCAAGCAGACAGGAGTACTCCCCTGTGTAACTTTGATGTCAGCCAGTGGCAGCTCATGTGTGAAACCTGCCGTTTGCTCAGGTCCTTTGAGGATGCCACATTATTTGTCAATCACTAGGACTACGGGATGAACTACGTCATTCCACTGCTTCATGTCCTGGAACAGATGCTGGTAAATCTGGCTGGTCAGGGGACTGGAGACGTGGCACATAGATCTCACATCCACATGAGCCCTGTGGGGGCTGAATTAGAGGAAGAGAAGGACATTGGAGCGCAAGCAATGTGTAGTAAAATGGGTGGTATTTCGAAACAGGTGACAGGAGAAGAGGAGCAGGAGCAGCCGGAGGAGCAAGAGGGAGATGAGGAAGACGAGGCAGATGATCCAGGCACACCATGGTAGTATGCAGTGGAGATGGAGGCAGGGAGTCCCTCCGAGTCACTTGCGCAAATGGCCTGCTGCATGCTCACTTGCTTGAGTAGTGACAGCCGAATTGTCACCATTCGGCAGAGGGATGACTTCTGGCTCTCCACCTTGTTGGACCCTCGATACCGGTCCAAAATGGGGGCCTTTTTTACACCAGCTGAGAGGGAGGGCAAACTGAGGTACTATAGAGACATCCTATGTAGTCAGTTGGCCGCTGCCTATATGTGCCATCATCCATCATCCTGATCCTGCGCCACCTCCAGACTCTGTCATTGGGCCACTCTGTGGCTCCTCATGCTGCCACCACCTCCAGACTCTGCCATTGGGCCACTCTGTGGCCTCCTCATGCTGCTGCCACCTCCACATTCTGTCATTGTGCCATTCTGTGGCCTCCTGATGCGGCCGCCACCTCCAGACTCTGTCATATGGCCACTCTGTTGTCTCCTTATGCTGCTGCCACCTCCAGACTCTGTCATTGGGCCACTCGGTGGTCTCCTCATGCTGCCGCCGCCTCCAGACTCTGTCATTGTGCCACTCTGTGGCCTCCTAATGCTGCTGCAACCTCTACACTGTCATTGGTTCACTCTGTGGCCTCCTCCTGATGCTGCCGCCACCTCCAGACTCTGTCATTGGGCCACTCTGTGGTTTCCTCATGCTGCTTCCACCTCACCACTATGTCATAGGGCCACTCTGTGGACCTTTCATACTGTTCCCAGCCTCCCCACTTTATGACTGGGCCACTATTTAGCCTTTTTGGCTTGGCTGACATCATCATTTATTTAACCCATCTTCTGATCTGTCAGATGGAAGGAAAAATTAGATACACAACGGATCCTCTTTGTGTAGCAGCTGTAAGGCCTGTATGGTCCCATCAGAATTGCCTTATGATTTGGTAGCCAAAAGCAGGAGTGGGTACAAACACAGAAGACATGCAAATATTCCGTTCACGTTTCATCTATGTTTTAGATCTACTCCTGTTTTTTTTGGCATTAGCAATACTGATGGATTACTGACCAAATGCTGACAGAGTGAAGGCGGATGCTCCACAGACAGGATCCGTTTTTTGTGGGTTATTGTTCTGACGGATCAGAGGAAGGGCAATATAATCAGTGACATCAACACAAACTTACTGCTGACACCGTCTCAACAGTAAGGGGGGCTCTACTTGTATAAGCGTTTAATAGAACAGATTCTGTAGACATCTATGTGGAATCAGCTGGCAACGGTGTAAAAGGAGTGCGCTTTTTCTTGGCGCTAACATTGACCTGTAAGGCTTCATACATGAGTTCATACATGAGTAATTTGGTCAGTTTTGGCCCCATGACTTCCCAAATAACTGAAGTGTTCAGTGACTCTAAGTGCGACGCCTGTCATCTGCATGTCATACAGACTTACAGTATTATTTCACTACCACAGCAGACTCCCTATGCTTGTTACTGCAAGGCAAAGTGTTCTACACCACTATAAAGGCTCTATGCAGCCAGGAAACAGCCGTTTTTTAATTAATTTGCAGTGAATTTATTCGGATCAAACCCAATTTTTCCCCAAAAATTTGGCGAACAGGTGAATAGAATTTTTGAAAAATTCGCTCATCCCTAGTTACCATTTTCAGATCAGCAGAGGTATGGCACCACCACTGATCAGCTGTTTAAAGACGGACTTTTCAAAATTACCTGTGTGTCGTTTCCTCGCTGGTGGGAGAACAGTGTAATTACAAGTTCTGCATCCCATTTAAGTGAATGGGACCCTGCTAATCTGATATTGATAACCTATCCTGAGGATAGATCATCAATGTTAAAGGGAATGTTTTATCAGAAAATCATCTACCATTGTTTAAATCACGATTTTTATAATTAACATATTTTTCAAGAATTATTGATGATGTTATTTTTTCATGTCAATATGCTTAAACAAAAAACATAAAATCCTGCAGTTTTTGCACTGGTCGCTAAGCCTAATTATAGGCTTAGTACAGATCACTTTACTGCAGTTATATATTATTTTAAACCTGCCTGTAATGATAAGGAGATATCACCTCTGTGTATAGATAAGTCAGGATCCACCATTAACAATAGGTGATTGTCACAGCTTATCTGTACAATGACCTCTGCACAGGTCACAGAGCTGCCTAGAAAACTCTTCCATATCAATGAGGTTCCCTCCTGACCATTGTGTCTATGACCCACGGGGCTGCCATAAAGACATTTTTAAAATATTTAGTAAATGCTGTAAATGCAACTTAGGCAAGATGGTCTCTCCCATAATCATGTTCAGAAAACAAAATTAAAAAATCTGTAATCAGAAAATAAAATCAGATTAGAAAAAAAGGAGATGTGTTGATATCTAATTTTAACTGGTAGATAAAATGTTTGATGTCACGTTTCCTTTACGCCCCTGCACAACCATTTTAAAGGAAATGTGTCACCCAATTTTTTTTCTGCCAGTTAAAACCAGATAGCGACACATATATAATTTTTTTTTTCTAATCTGCTTTTATTTTACAGATTCTGTAATTGTTGTATTTCTGGAACATGATTATGGCGGCGGCCATCTTGCCTGAGCTGTTCTTAACAGCATTTAGAAAGCATTGGGAAAATTGCTTTACGGCAGCTAAAGTGTTCAATTTCCCAACAGCACCTCCACAGATGAAATTAAGAATTACACGGTGCTCATTTAAATCAATAAATTGTACAGTGCAGAACAGGACAGGTCCTCCTAAGTCAGATAAAAACGCTTTTTGTAAGGAGCTGAACTGTAACCCACCTTTAGGATATATGGTACCGTTTCTAGGTCGGGAGCTGTGTCCTCCCCCACTGCTTTCGACCCTCAGGCAGTGCCTCGTGTTTTACCCCTTACATACAAGCCCACTTGAATGGAAAAGGTCTTGGCCTTAGCTGATTAACGTTATGCATCTATCACCTTAAATATAAAAAAAGTAAGCCTCAGCCGCCCTTTGGATCTCACATCGTTAGAAAAAAAAACAAAAAACTTGATTTACTCTTTATACCTATACATAAAAAATAGAACACAAAGGAGAAAAAAATCCACTGCAATATTTTCATGTGTGCTTTTGATTAATACCATTTCCTCATTATTTTCTATCAGTCCTTTCCTTGCCCCCTTACATCTTTGCCTAGGTATCTGATATTCATCCATAATCATGAGACGGTTTGCTCTGAAAGGGAGGTATGTGACATGGTAGCTGATTTTATCGGTGAGGCTTTTATAGAAAAGCCAGGTATTTTCTTCTCCACCGCTGTGATGAATTGTTGATGACTGAGGAGGCAAGCTTCCTGAAATGCCCTGTGTGTTACCATTTCTATAGAAAGAGTGCGATGTCTGTCATCTTTCACCCTAATGAAAATGATGCCGTTTGCTTGCGATTATAGACTCCTATTGATTTCCAATTTTCACTAGGCATGTTGAAGTCCCTCGGGCTCTACTTGCTTGTAGATTCTTATCAGTCTTGCTGTAAAGAAAACAGTGTGATAACTGGCACAGCATAACTGTACAATTCTTCTGTTCTACTTTCAATTTACTCCTTATTGCAATTTCTTGACAGCAGATTTCTTCTTGGTGGTAATAGCCTCCTGTACTCTCGATGATTGGGGTAAACTTTACAAAGAAGTTTTTTTTCCCCATTAATATCTTAGCTGAAAAAAAATCGATATGATCCGGCAAATTGATAATGCTACTCAGTATCCTTATTTTTAACAACCATGTGTTCTGTATACTGTTAGCCTGGCTAAGAACGATGCGGTAGGAATTACACCCACATGAAGGAAATGGCTGAGCTGAGCGCACACAGGTAGAATAAAAGGAGGAAAAAAATGAAATAAAATGTTGACTTAAAGAGGACCTCTCACCACTCCTCACATGCCGGTTTTAATAGTTTCATGCATTCCCCATCTAATAACAATTTTGGAGCATCTATTCTTATGGCTCTATGTTGTGACATTCCTTTATTATTTCTACTAAAATTTATGAATGAATTGCTAGCAGTTTGCAGTAAGGGTACAGAAGGGTGGTAACCAGTTGGGCGGTGTACCTACACAGACTCACTCTATCTAATCAGTGCTGCCATTTGCAGAGTGTGCAGGTACACACCCCAATTGGTTACAACCCCCCTTTACCCTTACTGCAGACTGCTAGCAATTCATTAATTAATTCTAGTAAAAATAATAACGGAATGGCACAACATAGAGCCATAACAATAGATGCTCCAGAATTGTTATTACATGGGGAATGCACAAAGCTATTAAAACTGGTATGTCAGGAGAGGTGAAAAGTCCTCTTTAACCCCTTATGTACGGGGCTAATTTTCACCTTAAGGACCAGGCCATTTTTTGCAAATCTGACCAGTGTCACTTTATGTGGTGATAACTTTAAAACGCTTTGACTTATCCAAGCCATTCTGAGATTGTTTTTTAGTCACATATTGTACTTCATGACACTGGTAAAATGGAGTCAAAAAAATATTTTTTATTTATAAAAAAAATACCAAATTTATCAAAAAGTTTCAATTTCTCTACTTCTATAATACATAGTAATACCTCCAAAAATAGTTATTACTTTACATTCCCCATATGTCTACTTCATGTTTGGATCATTTTGGAAATGACATTTTATTTTTTGGGGAAGTTACAAGGCTTAGAAGTTTAGAAGCAAATCTTGAAATTTTTCAGAAATTTTCAAAACCCCACTTTTTAAGGACCAGTTCAGGTCTGAAGTCAGTTTGTGAGGCTTACATAATAGAAACCACCCAAAAATGACCCCATTCTAGAAACTACACCCCTCAAGGTATTCAAAACTGATTTTTAAAAACGTCGTTAACCCTTTAGGTGTTCCACAAGAGTTAATGGCAAATGGAGATAAAATTTCAGAATTTAGATTTTTGGGCAAATTTTCCATTTTAATCCATTTTTTCCAGTAACAAAGCACAGGGTTAACAGCCAAACAAAACTCAATATTTATTTCCCTGATTCTGTAGTTTGCAGAAACACCCCATATGTGGTCGTAAACTACTGTACGGGCACACGGCAGGGCGTAGAGGGAAAGGAGCGCCGTGTGGTTTTTGGAAGGCAGATTTTGCTAAACTGGTTTATTTACACCATGTCCCATTTGAAGCCCCCTTGATGCACCTCTAGAGTAGAAACTCCATAAAAGTGACCCCATCTAAGAAACTACACCCCTCAAGATATTCGAAACTCATTTTATAAACTTTGTTAACCCTTCAGGTGTTCCACAAGAGTTATTGGCAAATGGAGATGAAATTTCTGAATTTAAATTTTTTGGCAAATTTTACATTTTAATGCATTTATCCAGTAACAAAGCAAGGGTTAACAGCCAACCAAAACTCAATATTTATTGCCCCGATTCTGAAGTTTGCAAAAAAAACCCATATGTGGTCGTAAAATTTAAATACTGTACGGGCACACGGTAGGGTGTAGAGGGCACGGAGCGCCGTGTGGTTTTTGGAAGGCACATTTTGCTGGACTGGTTTATTTACACCATGTCCCATTTGAAGCCCCCCCCGATGCACCCCTAGAGTAGAAACTCCATAAAAGTGACCCCATTTTGGAAACTACGAGATAAGGTGGCAGTTTTGTTGGGACAATTTTTAGGGTAAATATGATTTTTGGTTGCTCTATATTACATTTTTGTGAGGCAAGGTTACCAAAAATAGAAATTCAGAAATTTCATCTCCATTTGCCATAAACTGTTGAGGAACACCTAAATGGTTAATAAAGTTTGTAAAATCTGTATTGAATACCTTGAGGGGTGTAGTTTCTTAGTTGGGGGTCACTTTTAAGGAGTTTCTACTCTAGGGGTGATGCACTTGAGGGGTTCTTCAAATGGGCCATGGTGCCAAAAAAAAAGGACATCAAAATCTGCCTTCCAGAAATCATACGGCGTTCCTTTCCTTCTGTGCCCTGCCGTTTGGTCATACAGCAGTTTACGACCACATATGGTGCGTTTCTGTAAACTACAGAATCAGGGTAATAAATATTACATTTTGTTTGGCTGTTAACCCTTGCTTTGTTACTGTAAAAAATGGATTAAAATGGAAAATTTGCCAAAAAATTGCTGTTTTGGCACAGTTTTTATTTTATTTTTCTGACTGTGTTCATCTGAGGGTTAAGTCATGGGGTATTTTTATAGAGCAGATTCTTATGGACGTGGCGATACCTAATATGTCTATTTATTTAAATTTTACACTATATTATCCTTTTATAAACAAAAAAAAAAACATTTTAGTATCTCCATAGTCTAAGAGTCAGTTTATTTTTAGTTTTTAGCCGATTATCTTAGGTAGGGGCTCATTTTTTGCGGAATGAGAGAACGGTTTTATTAACACTATTTTGGGGGGCATATGACTTTTTGATTGTTCGCTTTTACACTTTTTGTTATGTAAGGTGACAAAAAATACCTTTTTTTGCACAGTTTTTATTTTATTTTTTTGACCGTGTTCATCTCAGGGATTAGGTCATGCGGTATTTCTATAGAGCAGATTCTTACGGATGCGGTGATATGATACCTAATATGTCTACTTTTTTATTTATTTTAGTTTTACAAAATAATATTTACAAAGTCCGGTGGACTTAACTGGTGGGCTGGAAAACTAGTACGAGCCCCAGAGCTTCTCGTACTAGTGTGGGCCACAGGGTCCCTAGCATGGCGGTCCCCTTGCTCCGCCGCCTTGGGGGCTCATCCTCGTCCTGATGACAAAAGGAAAGTGGGGTCATCCTCGTCCTCACTTGGGCTCTCAGAGTCGGAGGCAAGCTGGGCGTATGCCTCCTCGGCCGAGAACATCCTGCGGGCCATAGGGTAGTGTGTGTGTGTGTGCGTGTGTGAAAATCTTAATTTAGTGTGCGTGTGTGTGTGGGTACGGGTGTTCGCGTACTTATCCCTAAAAATAACAGAAAAAATAATAAAAAAAGGCCAAAAAATGTAAAAAATAAATAAAAAACAGTAAGCGTACGCAGAAAAAAAAAACTGCTTGTGCCCCAAAAAATGTGTGTGGACCCCAGACACCCGATTATGGTGATGCAACAGTTAAAACTTTTTTTTTTTTCACTAAACTTTCTCTGAATATCCCTGCCTAACCTAACCTGTCCCTAACCTTTCCCTAAATACCTTTTAGTGCCAGATGGCACTGTGGAGGGTCAGAAGGGGGTGCTGGGCACAGATGGGGGTGCTGGTTCGGGAGATCCGATTGCAGGCTCCTCGCTCCCGAACACAGAAAGGAGGAGGAGAGGAGAGCTGCAATAACTTGAACCTCCCGCCCGCCCTGCAGCCAATCAGAAGCGATCATGAGAGGTGATGTCACCATCACCTCCCAGGATCGCAGGATGGTGATTGGTGGTGTATTATCACACCACCAATCACCATCCTGCTCCAGGTTATCGGGTCACCAGAGACCCGAATAACCCGGAAACGCAGCAAACCACAGGTCTGAATTGACCTGCGGTTTGCCGCGATCGCCGGTATGGGGGGGGGGGGGGGTCACAGGACCCCCCCCCCCTTGCATTGTCCCAGGATGCCTGCTGATTGATGTCAACTTTTTTTTATATATTTCTCCTAGGGGACTAGAACATGCAATCATTAGATAGCTTTTCTTATAGACTCAAATGTATTAGCATTGGAGTCTATGAAAAGTTCCAAATTTCTATGGAGCCCTGCCACAGGCAGAAACTAATGTGGAGCAGCTTACTGTCATTCAGGAGGACAGGGGCTACCCCACACTGCATCTGGCTCCCCCGATCTTCACCGGGGAGAGCCAAAGCACACTCAGAAGTGCATGCTTCAGGACAAGATGAAGGGGACGCTCCGTCCCAGAAACGCATTGACCGTTTATTATATTTAAAAACAAAATAAAGAAGAACGTTTAAAGAACACTGCTTCTCCATCCGTAATGCTGGCAGCGCCGACCAGTGGGTTACATTCTTTTCTTCACATTATCACCAGATGCATTTGACCATGACATCTGAAGGGTTAAAACTCCACGATCGTGTTACCGCCGGGTGCACGCGCAACTGGGCGCCATATTTAAAGTCCTGACCGCCGATGTATATATACCTAAGGCGTCAGGAACGGGATAAAGTTGTTTCTTTACAGATAATGCGTCACCTGTAAAGAAACTAATTTAATAAAGGCATATTTCAAGAATACCATGCATCTGGACTCACCTGGTTTGCGCCGCTGCTCTTCCGACGTCTTCTATTTCTGTGATTACCTGAACCTCGCAGGTCCATGCCTGGAGGGAGAAGCCTGGCTGCATCGGCATCTGCACACACACTACAAGCCGTATTGTGTGTTGCGCTCCAAGCATAACCCTTTCAGGTAAGATTCGCTAACCTGTAGCTTACCAGCTGGTCTGACGGTCACACAGATGAAGCGCTGCTCTCTCTCTCTTCCACCTCTAGATGTTGGCAGTAAGTAAATATAAATTAGTACACACAGTACAAATGCAATTTTTGTGTTGATTTAATTCACGTACATTCCTTTTTATGGATCGGAGCCAATTTTTTTTTCAATTCAAATGTGATGATGTCAGCCCTAATTTTCTGCCATTTTTGTCCCATAGAAAATAATTTTTTTGGAGGGGAGGAGGCTGCTTGAAAAACATCAATGCATATGCTGTTTTATGGAGTTTTACATTTTTTTAAATGTACATTGAAAGAGACATCAGTGCGGGTACATAATTTCCTGTAGAAAACCACATGGCTTCCAAAGAGACACCATAAAAAAAAATGCATGTGCTGAAACACATGGCAATTTTAAGAGCCATTGTAGTTATGGGCTCTTCATATAAAGTTTTTTTAATGGCTAGTGAAAAGCAGCCATCAAAAATAAGATATGTCCAATTTATGGCCATTTTCTCATGGCTGGAAATACCCCAATGAAATATATATTTTTTAACCCCTTAAACTCCATGTACCCAATTTTTAACCTCTTGGCGACCCTTGACATACTAGGACGTCATGGCCGTCAGTACCTTGATGACCTTCGACGTACTAGTACATCAAGATGATCGCTTGGGCACCGGAGCAGTGCGTGATCAATGCATGGGCCCAGCTGTGACTGACAGCCGGGACCCTGTTGTATCTGCCGTCATCGATGTAAACAGCGATGACGGTGGATTAACCTCTTGTATGCTGCAGTCAAATCTGACTGCGGTATACAGGGGGTTTGCGGTTCCCTTCCCGTTCACATTGGGTCCCAGCACTGCGGTTACGGGGACCCGATGGCTGGAAAGACAGCCCATTGCCTTCCATAGGCATCGAGGCTTGCCTTCCATGGGAGTCTATGAGATGCAGTCAATGCATTACAATACATGATGTATTGTAATGCACTGTAGAGGGGATCCGACTCCAAAATTTGAAATCCCAAAAAATCAAAAAAAGTGTTTTTCATACTAAAAAAAATTAAGTTTTAAAGGGAACCTGTCACCGGGATTTTGTGTATAGAGCTGAGGACATGGGTTGCTAGATCGCCGCTAGCACATCAGCAATACCCAGTCCCCATAGCTCTGTGTGCTTTTATTGTGGCAAAAAAACGATTTGATACATATGCAAATTAACCAGAGATGAGTCCTGTATGTGAGATGAGTCAGGGACAGGACTCATCTCAGGTTAATTTGCATATGTGTCAAATCGTTTTTTTGCCACAATAAAAGCACACAGAGCTATGGGGACTGGGTATTGCGGTTGTGCTAGCGGCCATCTAGCAACCCATGTCCTTAGCTCTATACACAAAATCCTGGTGACAGGTTCCCTTTAAGTAAACAAAAACAAAAAACGCCCCTTTCCCTTTACGATAATAAACATATAAAGTTATAAAAAATCAAAAAAATAAAAACAGACATATTAGGTATCACCACGTCCGTAATGAGCGGCCTTATAAAGCTATGCTAAAAAGCCATTTTTTTTATCACCTTACATCACAAAAAGTGTAATATCAAGCAATCAGAAAGTCGTCCCATCATCTCATCCCACAAAAAAGACCCCTACATAAGACAATCGCCCGAAAAATTAAAAATAAATGGCTTTCAGAAAGACAAAAAAACAGACATATTTGATATTGTCACGTCCATAATAACTCTCTAAAGATTGCACATGATCTAACCTGTCGGATGAACATTGTAAAAAACTAAAAATAAAAACTGTGCCAGAACGGCCAAAAAGTGTATAAAAACTCACCTTATCCCGTAGTTTCCAAAATGTAGTAACTTTTTGGGAGTTTCTACTGTAGGGGTGCATCCGAGGGGCTTCAAATGGGACATGGTGTCTAAGAACCAGTTCAGCAAAATTTGCCCTCCAAAAACCATCCGGCGCACCTTTCCTTTTGAGCCCTGCTGTGTGCCCACACAATAGTTTACCACCAGATGTGAGGTGTGATTGTAAACTGCAGAATCAGGGCAATAGATATTTATGTTTTTTTATGGCTGTTAACCCTTGATGTGTTACAAGACAAAATTTATTAAAATGGAAAATGTGCCAAAAAAGTGACATTTTGAAATTTCATCTCCATTTTCCACTAATTCTTATAGAACACAGGGTTAACAATGTTTGTAAAAACAGTTTTGAATAATGTGAGGGGTGTAGTTTCTAAAATGGGGTCATTTATGGGTGGTTCCTATTATGTAAGCCTCTCAAAGTGACTTCAGAACTGAACTGATCCTTAAGAAGTGGGTTTTGGAAATTTTCTTAAAAATTTTAAGCCTTCTAACGTCCCAAAAATTAAAAATGACATTTACAAAATGATCCCAAAGTAAAAATATGGCAAATGTAAAGTACTAACTATTTTATGAGGTATCACTATCTGCCTTAGGCTACTTTCACACTAGTGGCAGGGGAGTCCGGCAGGCTGTTCCGGCGGGTGAACAGACTGTCTGATCCGTCCTGCTGCTAGTTCATGTGTGCCCCTGGACTGTCGCTCTGTCCTCATTGACTATAATGGGGGCGGAGTTCCGGCAGTACTTTTAGTCCGGCTGCCTCTAGCCGTGCGCTGCCGTGCTGCCGCCGGAACTCCGTTCCCGCCCCCATTATAGTCAATGGGGACCGAGCCGCAGTCCGGGGGCACACGTGAACTAGCGGCAGGATGGATTCGACAGGCTGTTCACCCGCCGGAACAGCCGGCTGGACTCCCCTGCCACTAGTGTGAAGGTACCCTTAAAAGCATAGAAACTCAAATATTGAAAATCTTTCCCACTTTTTGATAAATTTTAGATTTTTTATACATAAAGGTGAAATACAGTACAGACCAAAAGTTTGGACACACCTTCTCATTCAAAGAGTTTTCTTTATTTTCATGACTATGAAGGCATCAAAACTATGAATTAACACATGTGGAATTATATACATAGCAAACAAATGTGAAACAACTGAAAATATGTCATATTCTAGGTTCTTCAAAGTAGCCACCTTTTGCTTTGATTACTGCTTTGCACACTCTTGGCATTCTCTTGATGAGCTTCAAGAGGTAGACCCCTGAAATGGTCTTCCAACAGTTTTGAAGGAGTTCCCAGAGATGCTTAGCACTTGTTGGCCCTTTTGCCTTCACTCTGCGGTCCAGCTCACCTCAAACCATCTCGATTGGGTTCAGGTCCGGTGACTGTGGAGGCCAGGTCATCTGGCACAGCACCCCATCATTCTCCTTCATGGTCAAATAGCCCTTACTTTCAAAGTTTTCCCAATTTTTCGGCTGACTGACCTTCATTTCTTAAAGTAATGATGGCCACTCGTTTTTCTTTACTTAGCTGCTTTTTTCTTGCCATAATACAAATTCTAACAGTCTATTCAGTAAGACTATCAGCTGTGTATCCACCTGACTTCTCCTCAACGTCACTGATGGTCCCAACCCCATTTATAAGGCAAGAAATCCCACTTATTAAACCTGACAGGGCACACCTGTGAAGTGAAAAACATTTCAGGGGACTACCTCTTGAAGCTCATCAAGAGAATGCCAAGAGTGTGCAAAGCAGTAATCTAAGCAAAAGGTGGCTACTTTGAAGAACCTAGAATATGACATATTTTCAGTTGTTTCACACTTGTTTGTTATGTATATAATTCTACATGTGTTAATTCATAGTTTTGATGCCTTCAGTGTGAATCTGCAATTTTCATAGTCATGAAAATAAAGAAAACTCTTTGACTGAGAAGGTGTGTCCAAACTTTTGGTCTGTACTGTATATCTAAAATTATTACCACATAAAGTGACAAGTCAGATTTGCAAAAAATGTCCTGGTCCTTACGGTGAAAACCGGCTATGTCCTCAAGGGGTTAAGGGCTGTTAGATGGGTGAACTCCTGTCTAAATGGCCATTAAAAACAGGTACACTAGGGGAAAAATGGCCTTTCAGGGTTTAAAATATATGGGGAAAAAAATTCTCACCTCACCACTTCTTCTCTTGGGGACACCTACTCCTCACTGGATGCAGCATCTCTCACCTTACGGATAGACTGCAACTACTCTGACCCAAACTTACCGTATCATATTGATGTAAAGGATAGGATAGGATTGTGGAACATCTAAAATCCCATGGATTGCAAGATGAAAAACAACATGGGTTTACTTCAGGGAGATCATGTCAAACAAATCTTATAGTTTTTTTTGACTGGGTGACTAAAATAATAGACGGTGGAGGTGCAGTAGACATCGCATATCTAGATTTTAGTAAGGCTTTTGACACTGTCCCACATAGAAGACTTATCAATAAACTGCAGTCATTGAGCATGGACTCCCATATTGTTGAGTGGATTAGGCAGTGGCTGAGTGACAGACAACAGAGGGTTGTAGTCAATGGAGAACATTCAAAACAAGGTCATGTTACCAGTGGGGTTCCACAGGGATCTGTACTGGGACCAATTTTGTTTAATATCTTCATAAGTGATATTGCAAAAGGCCTCGATGGTAAGGTTTGTCTTTTTGCTGATGACACAAAGATATGTAACAGGGTTGATGTTCCTGGAGGGAAACGACAAATGGAAAAGGATTTAGGAAAACTAGAAGAATGGTCAGAACTCTGGCAACTGAAATTTAATGTGGATAAGTGCAAGATAATGCACCTGGGGCGTAAAAACCCAAGGGCAGAATATAGAATATTTGACACAGTCCTGACCTCAGTATCTGAGGAAAGGGATTTAGGAGTAATTATTTCAGAAGACTTAAAGGTGGGAAGACAATGTAATAGAGCAGCACGAAATGCCAGCAGAATGCTTGGATGTATAGGGAGAGGTATAAGCAGTAGAAAGAGTGAAGTGCAGAACACTGGTGAGACCTCACTTGGAGTATTGTGCGCAGTACTGGAGGCCATATCTCCAGAAGGATATAGATACTCTAGAGAGAGTTCAGAGAAGAGCTACTAAACTAGTACATGGATTGCAGGATAAAACTTACCAGGAAAGGTTAAAGGACCTTAATATGTATAGCTTGGAAGAAAGAAGAGACAGAGGGGATATGATAGAAACTTTTAAATACATAAAGGGAATCAACTCGGTAAAGGAGGAGAGCATATTTAAAAGAAGAAAAACTACCACAAGAGGACACAGTTTTAAATTAGAGGGGCAAAGGTTTAAAAGTAATATAAGGAAGTATTACTTTACTGAGAGAGTAGTGGATGCATGGAATAGCCTTCCTGCAGAAGTGGTAGCTGCAAATACAGTAAAGGGGTTTAAGCATGCATGGGATAGGCATAAGGCTATCCTTCATATAAGATAGGGCCAGGGACTATTAATAGGATTCAGATATATTGGGCAGACTAGATGGGCCAAATGGTTCTTATCTGCCGACACATTCTATGTTTCTATGTTTCTATGTATGATGCACTATCTGCCTTTCGGTCTATTGTACTGTACTCACACGATGAACAAATAGTAAGTCACTGCATTATAAATCACTATGATGCAGAGTGTTCAGGTCAGATGAGTGTGTTCGGGTCCAGGAGATGCAGAGGACAAACAGGCTGTGTTTCCCGGGCGGCACACAGTCATGTGTATGAGCCCTTATTTTGACCCCTTTTGGATAATTCAAAGGGTTCACACACTTTTGGTCAGCTCCTCACTAGACCTGTGGAGTATTCATTTTCTAAACATATCTTTAGGTTTGATACATTAAACCTGGTCAATATTATAATTACCAGGATTTTTTCTATAGGAAAAGTCTGCTGAACTCTGACCAGCAGTAGGTATGTGTATAGTAATATTCATTTTTTTGTGCATATGTTTTCCTATGGCAGTTCATTGTGGACACTAGAGCTGCAAATGAAACGTACATACTTGAAGACTATTTTCAGAATGTTACCATAGAAACCTATAAATGCTTCCTTGTGTACTACATATAACCAGGGACTCATTATGGTATGAAGTTATGAGCCTGGCAGATGCAGAGACTGTGCTGCCACTTCTTACCCAGGCAGAGTCTTAAACCTGTCACATCAAATACAGAATCTTGACTGTTCTTGGGTCTGCACGGATGTATTAAGGAGATGAGTTCAGTATCAGACTTGAATTACTTTGCAATGGCTGATTTAGTGAGGTCTTCATTCTGACTCCATTCTACCGTTCAGCATCTTCATCTGCAGTTAAGAACATTGTGACCTGAGTTTTAATTTCAAGGTATTTAGACGCAGGACAATGTTACGCAATAGTGACTCAATATAAACATTTTTATTTTAGAATGCTAGGATTAATTTGTCCAAAATAGAAAAAGAGCAATTATATAAGAAGGGAATGTTCTAAGAAGAAAATGGCCTAATTCAGATAACTAGTGAAAGTCTTTAAAGGGGTTCTCCGGGAGTTAACTAAATAAAATTACTCACTTATATAATTCGTTAATATATATATATATATATATATATATATATATATTGTGGTGATGTGTACAGTGTAAGAGCTGGGAGGCGTTTATATCCTACCCAGATACCTCAGCTGGGTGAGATAACTGAAATCCAGAAAGCTGCAGTGGCTTCAGCAAAGTGTAGTTTGCTGAGACAGTTTTGTCTAGATGTTGTTCTGGGCTGGATTTAATGTGAACTGGAGGATAGGTTTGGTAGTGGAATCTGCCAGTCCACACCCTTCCACTACATGTATTGTCTTTTGCCGGAGGTGATCGCAGGTGAGGCCTGCTGCTGAAATCAAGGAGGGATAAAACAACCCTCTGTGTATGACTTGGCAAGAAAGGCTGAGGAAGCCTGAGAGGCTCTTTGTGGTCTCAGCTAGGAGGGCTGGGAGGCCACGAAGCTTTGTAAAGCCTGAAGTTTGGGGACCCTGCGATGCCCACTGAAAGAGGGTCGCACGGTCAGAGTCGGGAGGACTTCTGGACCATCTCCCCCCAAGGGTGCTGGTGTGGTCACAGCCTGGAGGCTGCTGGACCATATGTGGCTGTCATGGTCTTACCTTCTTGCTGTTCTCCTTCGTTTGACATGTGCTGGCGGCCATCTTGGTTTCTGGGTTTCTTGTAGCCTTCCACCCTGCGGCTCCTCCTTCCCACTGGGAGGAGCTGGATGCCTAGCTCATATATATAGGAGGTCTGTGGCTTCAGTTCCTTGCTTGGTCCTCTTGTGTTCACATGCTTCTAAGACTGCTGCTGCTTCTGGTTCCTGATCCTGGCTTCGTCTGACTACCCTGCTGGTTCCTGATCCTGGCTTCGTCTGACTACCCTGCTGGTTCCTGATCCTGGCTTCGTCTGACTACCCTTCTGGTTCCTGACCTCTGGCTTCGCAAAGACTCTGCTCGGTTTCACCATCCGTTTGGACTTTTGCTTTACAGCTTTATTTTCAATAAAGCCTTCTTATTTTCACTTATCTCTTGTTGTACGTCTGGTTCATGGTTCCGTGACATTAGGACCAAGCCATGAATTCTGACGGTACAGGGCCATCCTCGCTACCCACGCTGGTTGCCAGACTTGATCAGCAGGATCACCTGTTGGGTCGGTTCGCTGTGGCGTTGCAAACCCTGCTTTAACGCACGGCTCATTTCGCTCCCGTTGCCGATGGATCGGTTGTCGCTCCTGGGCTCGCTCCTACTGCCGCTCCGGTTGTTGCGCCAGAGTCTACCCCGACACCTGTTGTTGCGCCTGCGGTGTTTCGTGGTATGACCGGTTCTGCCCCTCTTCCACAGCGCTTTGGGGGAGAGCCAACTCAGTGCCGAGGTTTCCTTAACCAGGTGGGCATTTATTTCGAGTTGCTGCCACATGCCTTTCCCACTGAGAGATCAAAGGTGGGCTTCTTGATCTCGCTGCTCTCGGACAAGGCCTTGGCCTGGGCCAGCCCTTTATGGGAGAACAACAATCCGGTGGTTGCCGAGTTTTCCGGTTTTGTTGCTTCTCTTTGGAAGGTATTCGATGTGCCGGCTCGTGCTGCCTCTGCTGCGAAGCTCCTTATGTCCATCAGACAGGGTTCACGATCCGTAGCTGAATATGCCATTGAGTTTCGTACCCTGGCAGCAGAGGTGGGCTGGAATAATGAGGCTCTGGTCGCTGCTTTCTCTCATGGTCTCTCGGATGCCTTGAAGGATGAGGTTGCAGCTAAGGACCTACCAGTTGAGCTCGAGTCTCTTATTTCTTTCCTGATTTTGATTGACACCAGACTCAGGGAGAGACCTTCCTTTAAGGAGAACCTGCGGAGGTCTTCTAACAGATTGGTGCCTACGTTTGCTGTCCCACCCGTGCCTCCCTCTCCTCCCACGCCTCCTGGGGATGACTTGTCTGGGGGTGAACCCATGCAGCTGGGGTTTGCTCGCCTGTCCGAGGGGGAGAGGGCACTCCGGAGACGCGAGGGTCGATGCATGTACTGTGGTCTCGGTGGGCATTTTCGGTTGGCATGTCCGAACCGTCCGGGAAAACGCTCGTACCTGAGATCCTGTCGGGGGCAGATCTTGGGTGGAGTCTCCTCGTCCCCGGTTTCCCGTGTTGACAAACCACTGATCACTGTTGTCCTCTCCTGGGTCGGGGGCTCGGTGATGACCCAGGCGTTGGTGGACTCTGGTGCTGGTGGTTTGTTCATTGATAGTGTGTTCGCTGCCGCCAATTCCATTCCTCTGCAGGCTCGAGGTTCCCCACTGGCTCTTGAGGCGATAGACGGCAGACCCCTTCTGCCGCCACACGTGACTCATGAGACCCTTCCAGTGGGGATAGCCATTGGTGCCGTTCACAGAGAGTCGGTCTGCCTCCAGGTTATTTCGTCTCCACACTACTCGGTGGTCTTGGGGTACCCCTGGCTCCAGAAGCATAATCCGACTTTCGATTGGAGATCGGTCGAGATCCTCTCGTGGTCACCGCAGTGTGGGGCTAGTTGCATCCATGGGTCTGTCAAGTTGCTGTGTACTTCCTCGGACTCTCTGTTGCCTCCTGAATACGAGGAGTATCGGGATGTATTCGATAAGGTGCGTGCGGTTGCCCTACCTCCGCACCGCCCATACGATTGTGCCATAGAGTTACAATCTGGTGCCGTTCCTCCTCGTGGCAAAGTCTATCCACTGTCGGTAGCGGAGAATGAGGCCATGGAGGAGTACGTGAGGGAGGCGCTTTCACGCGGACACATTCGCAAATCTTCGTCCCCGGCAGGGGCTGGATTTTTCTTTGTGAAAAAGAAGGGCGGTGAGTTGAGGCCTTGCATCGATTACAGGGGTCTCAATCGCATCACGATCAAGAACGCTTACCCGATACCCTTGATTTCCGAGCTGTTCGATCGCCTTAAAGGGGCCACGGTCTTTACCAAACTCGACCTGAGGGCGGCATATAACCTGGTAAGGATCAAGGCGGGCGATGAGTGGAAGACCGCGTTTAACACCAGGACCGGTCATTACAAATCCTTGGTTATGCCCTTTGGGTTGTGCAATGCACCCGCAGTCTTTCAGGAATTCATCAACGATGTTTTCCGTGACCTGTTGCAGCAGTGTGTGGTGGTCTATTTGGATGACATCTTGGTATATTCTGAATCCATGGAGGCCCACATTCTGGATGTCAGACGAGTGTTGCAACGGTTACGAGAGAACAAGCTGTTCGGTAAGCTTGAGAAATGCGAATTTCACCGATCCCAGGTAACCTTCTTAGGTTACATCATTTCCGCTGAGGGGTTCTCCATGGATCCTGAGAAGGTTTCGGCTGTCTTACAGTGGCCCCAGCCCAGTGGTCTTCGTTCCCTGCAGCGCTTTTTGGGCTTCGCCAATTATTATCGGAAGTTCATCAGGGACTTTTCCATGCTGGCCAAGCCTCTCACGGATCTGACCAGGAAGGGCAGTAATTCCCAGGTCTGGCCGCTCGAGGCCATCCGAGCTTTTGAGGCCCTAAAGTCCGCCTTTGTGTCGGCTCCGATTCTGTCGCATCCCAACCCTGGGTTGCCCTTTGTCCTCGAGGTGGACGCGTCTGAGACGGGAGTAGGCGCCCTTCTGTCTCAGCGTAGAACACCAGAGGGTCCTCTGCTTCCTTGTGGGTTTTACTCCCGGAAACTGTCTTCCGCGGAGTGCAACTATCAGATTGGTGACAGGGAGTTATTGGCCATCGTGCAGGCCCTTAAAGAATGGAGGCACTTGCTCGAGGGTTCGGTGGTTCCGGTTCTCATCCTGACGGACCACAAGAATCTGACCTACCTTTCTGAGGCCAAGAGATTGACACCACGTCAGGCCAGATGGGCTCTGTTCTTGTCACGTTTTAATTACGTGGTCTCCTACCTACCCGGTTCCAAGAACATCAGGGCGGATGCCTTATCACGGCAGTACTCCGAGCTGTCCAGGGAGGAGTCGATTCCGACTTCGGTCATACCTCCGAATCAGATCCTGGCCGCCATTCGCACCAGCCTGACCTCTCCCCTGGGTGAGCAGATTTTGGCGGCTCAATCTGGTGCTCCCTCTGGGAGACCCAACGGCAGATGTTTTGTGCCTGAGGAGTTGCGCACTCGGTTGTTGCGAACCTACCATAACTCCAAGACCGCGGGGCATCCTGGAAAGAATCAGCTGTCCTGGGCTGTTTCACGTCTGTTCTGGTGGCCTTCCCTACGTTCCGACATCGCCGCATATGTAGCGGAATGCTCCGTTTGTGCCCAGAGTAAGTCCCCTCGGCACCTTCCGTTGGGCCTTCTGCAACCCATAGCCACCGGGGAGCGCCCATGGTCACACCTGGGGATGGATTTCATTGTGGACCTCCCTGCATCCCGAGGCCATACGGTCATTCTCATGATTGTGGATCGGTTTTCCAAAATGTGCCACTGTGTTCCTCTCAAGAAGTTACCCTCTGCACAAGAGTTGGCCACGATTTTTGCCAGGGAGGTCTTCCGGTTGCACGGTTTGCCCAAGGAGATTGTGTCGGATCGGGGGAGTCAGTTTGTGTCCAGGTTCTGGCGCGCCTTTTGCTCCCAGTTGGGGATTCATCTCTCCTTCTCCTCGGCCTACCACCCTCAGTCCAATGGGGCCGCAGAACGATCCAATCAGGCCTTGGAGCAATTCCTTCGTTGCTATGTCTCCGATCACCAAGACAATTGGGTTGACCTCCTGCCTTGGGCTGAGTTTGCCAGGAACACGGCGGTGAACTCTTCCTCTGGGACGTCTCCCTTCATGGCCAATTATGGGTTCCAACCTGCCGTGTTACCGGAGGTATTCTCTCCCCAGGATATTCCGGCTGTGGAGGATCACCTTTCCGTCCTACGTGCTTCTTGGGTACAGATCCAGAAGTCCCTTGAGGTCTCTGCGCAGCGCCAGAGACTCCAGGCTGATCGCAGACGAGCGCCTGCTCCTTCCTACCAGGTCGGAGACCGTGTATGGTTGTCCACCCGCAACCTCAACCTTCGAGTGCCCACTCCCAAGCTGGCGCCTCGCTTTGTTGGTCCCTTCCGAGTGCTTCGCAGGGTAAACCCGGTAGCCTATGCCCTTGCGCTTCCTCCTGGCATGCGGATCTCCAACGTGTTTCATGTCTCCCTGTTGAAGCCACTGGTGTGTAATCGTTTCACTTCCTCGGTTCCTCGGCCTCGTCCGGTCCAAGTGGGCAATCGTGAGGAATATGAGGTGAGCAATATCCTGGACTCACGCCTGGTCCGCGGTCGGTTGCAGTTTTTGGTCCATTGGCGTGGTTATGGTCCAGAGGAGCGTTCCTGGGTTCCCTCCGCAGATGTCCATGCTCCTGCCTTGCTCCGAGCCTTCCACGCACGCTTCCCTCAGAAACCGTTTTGTGCTCCGCGGAGGAGGGGCCCTTGAGGGGGAGGTACTGTCATGGTCTTACCTTCTTGCTGTTCTCCTTCGTTTGACATGTGCTGGCGGCCATCTTGGTTTCTGGGTTTCTTGTAGCCTTCCACCCTGCGGCTCCTCCTTCCCACTGGGAGGAGCTGGATGCCTAGCTCATATATATAGGAGGTCTGTGGCTTCAGTTCCTTGCTTGGTCCTCTTGTGTTCACATGCTTCTAAGACTGCTGCTGCTTCTGGTTCCTGATCCTGGCTTCGTCTGACTACCCTGCTGGTTCCTGATCCTGGCTTCGTCTGACTACCCTGCTGGTTCCTGATCCTGGCTTCGTCTGACTACCCTTCTGGTTCCTGACCTCTGGCTTCGCAAAGACTCTGCTCGGTTTCACCATCCGTTTGGACTTTTGCTTTACAGCTTTATTTTCAATAAAGCCTTCTTATTTTCACTTATCTCTTGTTGTACGTCTGGTTCATGGTTCCGTGACAGGTTTCCTCCGCAGATGTCCATGCTCCTGCCTTGCTCCGAGCCTTCCACGCACGCTTCCCTCAGAAACCGTTTTTTGCTCCGCGGAGGAGGGGCCCTTGAGGGGGAGGTACTGTCATGGTCTTACCTTCTTGCTGTTCTCCTTCGTTTGACATGTGCTGGCGGCCATCTTGGTTTCTGGGTTTCTTGTAGCCTTCCACCCTGCGGCTCCTCCTTCCCACTGGGAGGAGCTGGATGCCTAGCTCATATATATAGGAGGTCTGTGGCTTCAGTTCCTTGCTTGGTCCTCCTGTGTTCACATGCTTCTAAGACTGCTGCTGCTTCTGGTTCCTGATCCTGGCTTCGTCTGACTACCCTGCTGGTTCCTGATCCTGGCTTCGTCTGACTACCCTGCTGGTTCCTGATCCTGGCTTCGTCTGACTACCCTTCTGGTTCCTGATCTCTGGCCTCTCAAAGACTCTGCTTCGGTTTCACCATTCGTTTGGACTTTTGCTTTACAGCTTTATTTTCAATAAAGCCTTCTTATTTTCACTTATCTCTTGTTGTACGTCTGGTTCATGGTTCCGTGACAGTGGCTGAGGAAGCCGGATCTAATCCCATGTGTGAAAGGCGCTCTATAGGTGAAATAGATAAATAAAGAGAAAAAAAGAGGAGATGGTTAAACGATTCTTCACGGGTTGAGTGGAACCCTTTGAAGAGAGTGAATAACTTTTGGGCGCCAGCGGTGATGGATAGGAAAAAGAAAGTATCCAAGAGGGAAGGCACAAGTAAAGCGGGGGAATGCTGCTGAAAATACTGCTAGTAAGTACTGAACGCTTAAACGTATTGACTTGGTTATTTTATCAATAATTGACATGTTCAAGTGATTCATTGAGGCCGAATGGTGTTAAGGTATTCACACAGTCAGTTCACGGCTGTCTGCATTCCACAACAGCCGGAAACCACATCCCTTTGTCACCACTTCCTGTTACACTCTCCAGGGCGCCAAAATTTGACTCACAAGCGGACTGACCAGGTATATTTATATATGTGTGTTTTTACTATGTGATTGTTTGTTTGTATTCATCTGCTCCTGAAGAAGGGGGTACTATTACAAGCCCCTGAAAAGTGTAGAGCCATATATTGTTCCATTAAAGAGATTGACCTGAAGCCACATGTGGACTCCTTCAGTCTCCAATATTCTACATGCGATCCTGGGCAGGGAGTTTTAATGTCAGAGGTGTCTTGAACTTATCCTGCTGACAACCCCCCAGCGAAGTGAGTTGATACAATTTTTTTAATCATATTAATTTTATCTTGTTTATTGTCTATCGTTTTTTTCCTATATCAATGATGGCTAGATTTACTACTAAATCATCAATACTCTAAACTTCCATACTGCATACTTACCTCTCCAGACTGTTCCCGTGTTAGGCTACTTTCACACTACCGTTCAGAGTGGGTCCGTCTGATGTCTGCTCAGACGGATACGCTCCTATAATGCAGACGTTTGGATCCGTTCAGAATGGATCCGTCTGCATTATAGTTTAAAAAAAATTCTAAGTGTAAAAGTAGCCTGAACGGATCCGTCCAGACTTTACATTGAAAGTCAATGGGGGACGGATCCGTTTGAAGATTGAGCCATATTGTGTCATCTTCAAACGGATCCGTCCCCATTGACTTACATTGTAAGTCTGGACGGATCCGCTTGCCTCCGCACGGCCAGGCGGACACCCGAACGCTGCAAGCAGCGTTCAGGTGTCCGCTTGCTGAGCGGAGCGGAGGCTGAACGCTGCCAGACTGATGCATTCTGAGCGGATCCACGTCCACTCAGAATGCATTAGGGCAGTACGGATGCGTTCGGGGCCGCTTGTGAGCCCCTTCAAACGGAGCTCACAAGCGGACACCCGAACGCAGGTGTGAAAGTAGCCTTAGACGTGTTTCCACTCTTCACGCGGACACTCTATTTTGTATACCTCTATCAAACGACTAACCGATTCTGTTAATAATCACATTGGGAGTGGCGCTTTGTCTTTTCACTTGCTGACTCTTATAAATCAGCACGATCCAGTGGAAAAATCTGTGGAACTCTCTACTATCCACCGTCGTTAAAATCTCTTCAGTGCTCTATAGGTTAGGTAGAAACAACACGTGTATTAGGTAGAGCCCAGAGGGGCAGGTGTTTATTTTTGATGTTTATGTGTGTGATAGTGCTGAAGTGCCAAAATAAAGCACCTTTTGGACTTGAACCCCATTGTCAGAGGAGAAGTCTGTGATTGCGACCCCCCCGAGAGAGAGCGATCCCTTACAATATGTTTTAAGACCGATTTATTGGCCTGTATTTGTGGGAGGGGCTCTGCCCCGCTATTTAGGCTCATTTCCCACTCCCCTACATCCTACGTTTGCTGAACACAAATCGTGGCTACATCCGTGTGCGTCTGATTTAGTTGCCTTACTGCTCCTGAGTCTACACCGTGCGCTGAGTCCACGCCGTTTGCCCACCTCTCAGGTAAGATGCCGCCTCAGTCAGCGGCCCCGTTGCTTAACCCCTTAAGGACACAGCCTTTTTACACCTTAGGAACAGGCCATTTTTTGCAAATCTGACCAGAGTCCCTTTAAGTGCTGATAACTTTAAAACGCTTTGACTTATCCAGGCCGTTCTGAGATTGTTTTTTCGTCACATATTGTACTTCATGACACTGGTAAAATGAAGTCTAAAAAATTTTTTTTTTGCACCAAAAAATACCTAATTTAACAAAAATTTGAAAAAATTAGCAAATTTCAAAGTTTCAGTTTCTCTACTTCTGTAATACATAGTAATACCCCCAAAAATTGTGATGACTTTACATTCCCCATATGTCTACTTCATGTTTGAATTGTTTTGGGAATGATATTTTATTTTTTGGGGATGTTATAAGGCTTAGAAGTTTAGAAGCAAATCTTGAAATTTTTCAGAAATTTACAAAAACTCAATTTTTAGGGACCAGTTCAGGTCTGAAGTCACTTTGCGAGGCTTACATAATAGAAACCACCAAAAAATGACCCCATCTAAGAAACTACACCCCTCAAGGTATTCAAAACTGATTTTGCATACGTTGTTAACCCTTTAGGTGTTGCACAAGAGTTATTGGCAAATGGGGAGGAAATTTGAGAATTTAATTTTCTTGTCTAATTTTTCATTTTAACCCATTTTTTACACTAACAAAGCAAGGGTTAACAGCCAAACAAGACTGTATCTTTATTGCCCTGACTCTGCCGTTTACAGAAACACCCAATATGTGGCCGTAAACTACTGTACGGCCACACAGCGGGGCGTAGAGTGAAAGGTGCGCCGTTTGGTTTTTGGAAGGCAGATTTTTATGGACTGGTTTATTTACACCATGTCCCATTTGAAGCCCCCTGATGCACCCCTAGAGGAGAAACTCCCTAAAAGTGACCCCATCTAAGAAACTACACCCCTCAAGGTATTCAAAACTGATTTTACATACGTCGTTAACCCTTTAGGTGTTGCACAAGAGTTATTGGCAAATGGCGATGAAATTTGAGAATTTCATTTTTTTGCCTAATTTTCAATTTTAACCCATTTTTTCCACTAACAAAGCAAGGGTTAACAGCCAAACAAGACTGTATCTTTATTGCCCTGACTCTGCTGTTTACAGAAACACCCCATATGTGGCCGTAAACTACTGTACGGCCACACAGCGGGGCGTAGAGTGAAAGGTGCGCCTTTTGGTTTTTGGAGGGCTGATTTTGCTGGACAGTTTTTTTTTTCCAACAATTCTTTTATTGATTATTAATTATCACAAACACAACATTCGGGTAAATACCCCGACAAGCAATACAATGTATGTGCAAAGTATAGAGGGTGCGCAGACCCACTTCTAATTAAGTGTGTCATTAAGTAAACAAACAGTCAAACTCGGGAACTCACGTCATAGGTCTCAGGTCTAACTCTATAAGACATTCATTGTTGCCGAACCCACCTCACAAGCGGAGGCCTCATTCTCAGTGTGCAGTACATGAAAAAGACTTCCTTTTGTTGTGGCTCGCTACCTGGTAATCAATAGATAATGCACAGATAATAATTAACTATTAGTTGTACCTTGCATTTCCAACCTACCCAACCTGCCCTTCAATTGCTCCAACAGGTACCAACCCGTTAAAGTGAACGGTTGCATTATACTCCTTATTTCCGTGTCCGACATGTAACAAACAATAAAAGATTTCCATTTCTTAAAAAGGTTTTGTGCGTGCTTGTCTTTTTCATTCATTATGAAAATCCTTTCTAAATGAAATACCTTTTTCAATTGGGACTCTATCATGGTCATGGTAGGAGCCGCTGGTTCCAACCAGTGTTGCAGAATGGTGCGCTTCACTACCATACATATGGAATGAAAAAGATGCGGAAGACATCTCTCCCCAGCCTCCTCCTCTTCACAGTGAAAGATACAGAGCAAGGGAGTCATACGAACTCTCCTCCCCTAGATTTTGTGAATCATTTCTCCAACCAAGGTCCACAATTGCGCACTTTGAGGGCAAGTCCACAGGCCATGTAACAAATCTGTATACCCCAGGTTACATTTAGGACAATTAATTAAGCGGTCTGGCTTAAGCGGATGAGGGGGGATATTAAATCCGTAGATTGCCCTATGTATGATCCTCAACTGCGTGTCCCTCCACACTTCACTATATGTTTTCTGATCCTCAGCCACCCTTTCTGTATTTTTGGGGCAATATTATCTACCCCCAACTGCTCTTCCCATTTATCAAAGCTGTTAACATTATAAGTTTGTGCATCTTCCTTGCGGAACCCATAGTATATAGATGATACTGAACTTCTACCCCCTCCCCCTCCCAAATCAAGGAGTTTGTCTAAGACGTTCCTTTTGATCTCCTTCTGTACAAGTAGCAGATTAGAATGGAAAGCATCTTTTATTTGAGTAAATTGTATTATCTGAAAAGGGCGCAGTGAGAACTTATTGCCGATCTCGTGGACAGACAACCATCTTGGCTCAGTGTCGTGCAAGAGATGCTTAACGTGTGTGATACCTTTGGACCTCCACTCAGCAAACAGCATATTAGTCTGGCCCTGCTTAAATTCAGGGTTTCCCCACAAGGGAAGGTGTTTAGATATGCGGTATGACAGCCAGTACTTCCGTCTTAATATTCTCCAAGACGCTATGGTGTCTTTTATAAGAATAGAGCTTTTAATTACTGTTGGAATACATGTCAATCTTGCATGTAATAATGCTGCAAGGGACCAAGGAGCACAGAATTCGCTTTCCAAAAGGAAATCGGAGTAATAGTTGGTTTTGTTTACCCAATCCGCTATGTGTCTAGCCATGCATGCAAGATTATAACGTCTGACATCAGGAGAGGCTATGCCGCATAACTCCCCAGGTGCTGTTAGTTTGTGGTAGCCAATCCTTGGCGGTTTACCCTTCCATAAAAAATCAGTAAAGGCACTCCTCAGCCTATTCACGTCGGCGTGCTTTAAAAGCAAGGGTATTGTTTGCATTGGGTACAATAATTTGGACATCGACATCATTTTAAGTAAATGATTGTGCCCCATCAGTGAAAGCGGGAGAGTACGCCAACTTTGTAATTCAGCTATAATTTTAGAGATCAAGGGTCCATAGTTAAGTCTATACACCGACTCCATTGTTCTTCCTATTTATATATATTTTTTTTAAAGTTATCTTTATTTTACTTTTAGAAAACCGTACAATCAATACATAAGCCAATCTCTGTCATGATAATATATCCAATGTAACAGTCATATAACATCATTATATCCCCCCCCACCACCCCTTGGCTGTCGTCCCCTCCGTTCAGTTAATGTATGATAGTCTCAAAAATTAAATAATGTATAACTACATAGCCCTGCGTGCATCTCTCCGCTTCCTTTCAATATCCTCGTATATTTTAATTTGTTGTAAGAGTAGAGCCCACTCCCTTGACGAGGGCGGGGAGACAGATCCCCAATACTTGACCAATATAGCTTTCGCTACCATCAATCCTCTCATCCAAATCCGTCTAACTTGGGGCGGAATCTCCATCTCTGAGCCATAATCTCCAAAGATCACTATCAGGATCCCCGGGTTATAGTTCATTGTAGATTCCTTTTGAAGGGCAGAAAAAACCTCATCCCAATACTTTCTTATTTTATTGCAACCCCAAAGCAAATGAACATAGTTCGCATTTACATATCCACACTTAGGACAGGAACAGTCCCGGTCCTTATTTTGGGGGAATTTCCCTTGGGTTTTGGGCGTATAATACAACCTATGGAGAATCTTAAATTGGATTAGCCTATGGGCACTGGAAACTGTCGCCTTTTTCACATTCCTATAGATAGTAGGCCATTGCAGTGGGGGGCAATTCAACTCCTGCTCCCACTTACTAGGGCTTTTAAAAGGCGTTACGGTTGCCAGTGCCAATCGGAGCTTAGCATATAAACTAGATAGTTTCACCTTCACGTCCTTCTGAGCTTCACAGTAATCAAAGAATATATTTTCTCGTGGAAAAATAACACCCCTGTCCCTAGATGCTTCAAATATGTGTTTCAATCGTGCATAGTTAAATAAATCTAATGGTGAACTAGCAGAAAAATCAAATTCCAAAAATGACTTAAAACGACCTGCCTGAAAAAGATGAGACACCCTATTGATGCCATTTCGTGTCCAATAACTAAAATCTGTAATTTTTAAGAATTCCTCCAACCCCCTGTTCCCCCACAGAGGGGTAAAAGCGAACGGGTTGGAGACTTTAAGGATCTCCTTCAACCTATTCCACACCCTCTGTAGTGAGCAAGGGATCAACAGGGACCTCTCCATTCCCATAGACCCAGTCTCCAAATATGCAAATATGTTCTCTATTGACCTATCAATAACCTTAGATAAATACAGTGAAAGTAAGCACTCTTTCCAATAACAACAACGCTGTATCTGTGCACACAAAAAATAACCTTGAAAAAAAGGAAGTGACAGCCCGCCATCTGCCTCCGACAACCAAAGATATCTCTGCTTTATACGCACCCTCTTCCTTCCCCAAATTAAATCGTTGATCAAAGTCTCCAATCTATGGAAAAATATATCATCAATCCAAATAGGAGAAGCACTGATCGGGAACAAAACTATAGGCAATATAATCATCTTAATCAATGCGATTCGATCTGTCTGGGCCAGTATCAATTTCCGCCAAGCGGCGACTTTGGCCCCAGCTTTATTCAAAACCGGGGCAAAATTTAGCTCATAAAACCTACTCAAAGGAACACCAATCTTAACCCCCAGATAATCCAAGGTATCATTAGGAGCCAAGACATGGACTCGCTGCCCTTCCTCTACAGCTTTCCGGTTCAGCGGAAGGAGCGACGACTTGGACCAATTGATCCTATAACCTGATAATTTACCATATTCTTCTATTACCTCTATCACATACTGTAGGATTTTCCAACCCTGATCCAAGAACAGAATCACATCATCTGCATATAAGCTTATTTTGTCGCTCACTCCCGCCACTCCGAAGCCATCTATACAATTATCTAAACGAATCCGGCAAGCCAACGGTTCAATAAAAAGTGCGAAGAGGAGAGGAGACAGGGGGCAACCCTGCCTCATCCCCCTCCGCATCATAACAGGAGAAGAGCCAGTGCCATTAATATTAATATTAATATTAATATGTGCAATCGGATGTTCATAAAGCATTTGGGTCATTTTCACAAATAGGTTCCCAAGGCCAAAACCAGCCATCGTAGCCCACAAAAAAGGCCACTCCATCCTGTCAAACGCCTTTGCGGCGTCTAAAGACAGGATGGAGTGGTCCACCCCGCCCCCAACAGATAGATTCAGGTATACTCTATATATGCTCATCTGTATTTGGCGGCCCGGGATAAAGCCCGTCTGGTCCGAATGTACCAGGCAAGCGATAACCCTCTTCAGACGACTGGCAAGGATTTTTGCAAAGATCTTATAGTCCGTATTTAGCAGCGATATAGGTCTATAAGACCCCATATCGCATGGATCCTTCTGCTTTTTCAAAACCAAGATGATCACCGCCTCTCTAAACGAATTGGAATCTGAAGTTAAATCAGTCAGTGTGGAGAACGGTGTACTAAAGAATAGATTAGCAGAAGTAGACGAAGATCGTTCCTGGCTAAGAAGGAAAGTGGTAGAGCTGGAGGACAGGTCTCGCAGATATAATCTGCGATTAGTGGGGTTCCCGGAGGGGGCAGAGCAGGATGACCCGCCAAAATTCATCCAGAAGTGGCTGGTAGAAAGATTGGGCCAAGATTATGATGCTTCTACCTTTTTGTGTGGAGAGGGCACACAGAATTCCCTTTAAAACCCCCCCCCCAGGGGCTCCGCCAAGAGCAATCTTAGCAAAATTTGTTTGCACAAAGGACCGGGATTGGGTTCTTAGACGTAAAAGAGAAATAACAGAGACATATTTTGATAGTAATCTGATATCTATATTCCCTGATTTTTCCCGCGAGACCCAGATTAAAAGAAGAGCCTTTTTTGATGTTAAAAAGAGATTGATTTCAGCCAAGATTAAGTACTCAATGTTATACCCCGCTAAACTGAGAGTGGTATATAACGATTCTGTGAGCTTTCTCTCCACACAGGCGGAGGCGGTGCAATGGCTGGACTCAAGGGGCTTATGAAATAGTATGAAAAGGTGGCGAGGGGGGAGTACAATGAGAGGAGGTGGCGGGGGGGAGGTTTGGAGGAAGGAGAGAGGCTGATGGGTATTGTGAAATGCCTTGTCAACCATGCAGGGGGATTTTCGGGGGTGGGTTTAAGGGAGGGATTGGCTGTCGTCTTCTTCTCCGTGGCTATGCGTGCCTCTCCGTTAACCCCTTAAGGACTCAGCCCTATTTCACCTTAAGGACTTGGCCATTTTTTGCAAATCTGACCAGTGTCACTTTAAGTGCTGATAACTTTAAAACGCTTTGACTTATCCAGGCCGTTCTGAGATTGTTTTTTCGTCACATATTGTACTTCATGACACTGGTAAAATGAAGTCAAAAAAATTATTTTTTTTGCTCAAAATAATACCTAATTTACCAAAAAATTTGAAAAATTTGAAAATTTCAAAGTTTCAGTTTCTCTACTTCTGTAATACATAGTAATACCCCCAAAAATTGTGATGACTTTACATTCCCCATATGTCTACTTCATGTTTGAATTGTTTTGGGAATGATATTTTATTTTTTGGGGATGTTATAAGGCTTAGAAGTTTAGAAGCAAATCTTGAAATTTTTCAGAAATTTACAAAAACTCAATTTTTAGGGACCAGTTCAGGTCTGAAGTCACTTTGCGAGGCTTACATAATAGAAACCACCCAAAAATGACCTCATCTAAGAAACTACACCCCTCAAGGTATTCAAAACAGATTTTACAAACTTCGTTAACCCTTTAGGTGTTGCACAAGAGTTATTGGCAAATGGGGATGAAATTTGAGAATTTCATTTTTTTGCCTAATTTTCCATTTTAACCCATTTTTTCCACTAACAAAGCAAGGGTTAACAGCCAAACAAGACTGTATCTTTATTGCCCTGACTCTGCCGTTTACAGAAACACCCCATATGTGGCCGTAAACTACTGTACGGCCACACAGCGGGGCGTAGAGTGAAAGGTGCGCCGTTTGGTTTTTGGAAGACAGATTTTGCTGGACTGGTTTTTTGACACCATGTCCCATTTGAAGCCCCCCTGATGCACCCCTAGAGTAGAAACTCCATAAAAGTGACCCCATCTAAGAAACTACACCCCTCAAGGTATTCAAAACTGATTTTACAAACTTTGTTAACCCTTTAGGTGTTGCACAAGATTTAATGGAAAATAGAGATACAATTTCAAAATTTCACTTTTTTGGCAGATTTTCCATTTTAATATTTTTTTTCCAGTTACAAAGCAAGGGTTAACAGCCAAACAAAACTCATTATTTATGGCCCTGATTCTGTAGTTTACAGAAACACCCCATATGTGGTCGTAAACCGCTGTACGGGCACACGGCAGGGCGCAGAAGGAAAGGAATGCCATACGGTTTTTGGAAGGCAGGTTTTGCTGGACTGTTTTTGTCCCATTTGAAGCCCCCCTGATGCACCCCTAGAGTAGAAACTCCAGAAAAGTGACCCCATTTTAGAAACTACGGGATAGGGTGGCAGTATTGTTGGTACTAGTTTAGGGTACATATGATTTTTGGTCGCTCTATATTACACTTTTTGTGCGGCAAGGTAACAAGAATTAGCTTTTTTGGCACCGTTTTTTTTTTTTGTTATTTACAACATTCATCTGACAGGTTAGATCATGTGGTAATTTCATAGAGCAGGTTGTCACGGACGCGGCGATACCTAATATGTATACAATTTTTTAAATTTATGTAAGTTTTACCCAATGATTTCATTTTTAAAACAAAAAAAAAGTTTTTGTGTCTCCATAGTCTAAGAGCCATAATTTTTTCAGTTTTTGGGCGATTATCTTAAGTAGGGTCTCATTTTTTGCGGGATGAGATGATGGTTTGATTGGCACTATTTTGGGGTGCATATGACTTTTTGATCGCTTGCTATTACACTTTTTGTGACGTAAGATGACAAAAAATTGCTTTTTTTACACCGTTTTTATTTTTATTTTTTTACGGTGGTCACCTGAGGGGTTAGTTCATGTGATATTTTTATAGAGCCGGTCGATACGGACGCGGAGATACCTAATATGTATACTTTTTTTTAATTTATGTAAGTTCTAAACAATGATTTCATTTTTGAAACCAAAAAAATCATGTTTTAGTGTTTCCATAGTCTAAGAGCCATAATTTTTTCAGTTTTTGGGCGATTATCTTAAGTAGGGTCTCATTTTTTGCGGGATGAGATGACGATTTGATTGTTACAATTTTGGCGTACATGCGACTTTTTTGATCACTTTTATTACCTTTTTTGGGAAGTAAGGTGGGCAAAATTTCAATTTCATCATAGTTTTTTATTTTTTATTTTTATGGCGTTCACCGTTCGGGTAAAGTAACATGACCGTTTTATAGATCAGGTCGTTACGGACGCGGCGATACCAAACATGTGTAGGGAATTTAATTTTTTTCATTTTTAATCAGTGATAAATGTGTTTTTTTATTTTTACTTTTTTTTCACTTTTTTTACTTTTTTTTTGACCCAGACCCACTTGGTTCTTGAAGATCCAGTGGGTCTGATGTCTGTATAATACAGTACTGTACTCTATATAGGGTACTGCACTGTATTTTACTTACACTGAACAGATCTATGCTTTCAGCATAGATCTGTTCAGCACCATGGACAGCAGGACGCCTGAGAGGCGTCCTGTTGCCATGGGAACCTTCCCCGTCTGCTCAGAACTTCGCAGACGGGGAAGGGTGAGGAGGGGATCTGTCGGGGGGCTGTCTGGGGGCTCTCTCCCTCTCCATCGGGGGGCTGCAAAGGCACAGCAGCCCCCCGATCGGAGAGGGAGGGAGCTCCCTGAGCTGTTAACCTTTTCCATACAGCGGTCCGTACGGACCGCTGTATGGAAAGGGTTAAACGGCTGACATCGCATCACCGATGTCAGCCGTTTATACCAGGGTGCCAGCACTTGCTGGCACCCTGGTATACCCACTCTACACCAACGATTATTCAATAGGAGGCGGGCGGGGGATCGCGATCCCGCCTGCCGCACCGCCCGCCTCCCGCACCGCCCCCACCGCCCGCATCTCCCCCCCCTGCACCTCCCACCGGGCTAAAATCGTTCAGAGGTGCAGGGGGGGTGATAAATATATATTTTTGCCACAGTAAAGTTTCTGATCGCCGCGGTCAGGGACCGCAGCGATCAGAAACTGCAGAAAGCGCAACAAACCGCAGGTCTGAATTGACCTGCGGTTTGTTGCGATCGCCGACATGGGGGGGTCATGGGACCCCCCCGCGCATTTAGCCGAGGTGCCTGCTCAATGATTTGAGCAGGCACCGGGTTCCGATCACTGCCAGCCGCACGGCAGTGATCGGAACAACACATGACGTACCGGTACGTCATGGGTCCTTAAGGACTCGGGAAACATGCCGTACCGGTACGTCATGCGTCCTTAAGGGGTTAAGAGGGGGGATTTGGAAACTTTTGTATTCATAGGATATGCCGTCTAATATTTTATGTTGGAATGTGAGAGGGCTGGGAGACAGAGTGAAAAGGACGGTTGTATTTGATCTTGTGGTTCGTCACCTGCCAGCGATTGTGGTGCTACTAGAGACCCATGTAGTATCAGATAAGATCTATACTCTAAAAAGGAAATGGGCCACTTTTGAGTACCACGCTTGTTTTTCTTCCTACTCAAGAGGTGTCAGTGTATACATCCACCGAGCGATGGAGTTTCAACCGCTAGACAGTGTCATTGATAAAGAAGGGAGATACGTATTCTTATATGGCTACTGGAAAGGGCAGGAGGTGATACTGGCCTTTATGTATATTCCCCCCCCCCATTTAAATCAGTGATTTTTTCACATTTAGCCCATTATGTATCCACCAAAAATCAGTGTGCGTTATTAGTGGCAGGTGATTTTAACGCAGTCCTTGATCCTGAGTTGGATCGATTCTCTTCTCTTTCTGGTCGTGGTCGCCCTGGGTCCCCTCTTACTGCTGTGTGCCAGGAGCTGGCGCTGGTTGATATCTGGCGCCACCTATATGGCAATAAAAAAATCTTCTCATGTTTCAGCCAGTCATACGGGTCTATGTCCCGCATTGATCTGGCTTTTGCAAGTCGGGACCTTTGTGGCCGTGTACTGAGAATGAGGTATAAACCGCATGGAATCTCGGATCATTCCCCAGTTTTGATTGTGTTTGTGGACGCTCCTACTTCAAGAAGAACTTTTAAATTAAACCCGCATTGGCTTGAGGTGATAGGGGAGCAGTCCCGATTAGATCTGGATATCCAGGAATTTTGGGGGTTTAACGTAGGTTCGACACATATTCATTATGTGTGGGACGCGTTGAAGGCCCATATTAGGGGGATGTATTTCTCTAAAATTAATAGGTTTAAAACGGAATCACGGCGGAGGGAGCAAGAACTGACAGGGCTAATAAGGAGTTTACGTGCCGAATTAATTGACCACCATACGGAGCAATATATTAATCAGTTAAAGGAGGCTAATACACAGCTTAAGACACTCTTATATAAAAAAGCACAACATAAGCTCCTATTCCAGGGCCAGACTCGTTTTTGCGAATCTGGTAAAACTGGTAGGTTTTTGGCACGTTTGGTGGCCAACCAGAGAGAGGTTACCAGTATAAGAGAAATTAGGAATCCACAGGGAATTGGGGTGAGATCCGCAGAGGAGATTAGAGAGGAATTTGCAAAATATTACTCTACCTTGTATAGATCTGAGTCTATGTGTAGCCGCACCGACATGGAGCAATATCTTCAACAATTGGTGCTCCCGCAGTTATCTATTCAAGATAGAGAGATGTTGGACTCCCCCATCCTTTTGGAGGAACTCCAGGCGACTCTTCCCTTTCTAAAATATAATTCATCTCCTGGTCCAGATGGATTGCCATTTGGAATATATAGGTACCATGCCAAATCACTCTTGCCGATCTTACTTCAAGTCTTTAATGAAGCGTGTGCTTCTGGCTCTTGTTCTTCCTATTTTAATGCCCAGATACGTGATGTAAGAGCTAGCAATAGGTATGTTTTCCACAGTTCTTAGTGAACTGCTAATAGCTGGGGCGCGTAAAAATAGAATCTCACTTTTGGAGTAATTAACCCTAAGTCCCGAACACTCTCCATAAGTTTGCAGAACTTGAGTAACCCTGGCCAAATCTGAAACAGGGTTCGCCATAAATAAAACTACATCATCCGCAAACAATGCTAGTCGGAGCTGACGGGAACCCACCTCCAGGCCCTCAAATACATCAGATGAGTCTAGATATTGTGCAAGCGGTTCTATAGCCAAGTCGAATAAGAGGGGGGACAAGGGACATCCCTGCCTCGTTCCCCTTTGCAGAGAGAAACATGGTGATAAAAAGCCTGGTGTGCTTACCCGTGCACGGGGATTCGAGTATATCCTAGTAAGGACCGAGCGGAAAAGACCCGAAAAGCCCATTTTATCCAATACACAATTAAGCCAGTCCCAGCTAATGCTGTCAAAGGCTTTCTCCGTATCTAGGGTAACCATAGCTGGACCCTTTCCTCTATACTTCACGGAGTTAGCCACCGACAGTGCCAAGAACGCCTTCCTTATGTTGGTTACAGCCGACCTTCCTTTTACGAAACCCCTTTGTCTCGGTGATATCAAGGAAGGAAGTATGTCCGCCAACCTATTAGCAAGGAGCTTTGACAGAATTTTCAAGTCCTGGTTAATCAAGGAAATATACCTATAAGAGGAGGGGTCTTCCGGGTCCTTTCCTTTTTTGTGTATGAGCGTGATTAACGCAGTATTCATGTGCTCTGGAATAACATAACCATTAACTATGTCTAGGAAGGCCGTAGTCAATATAGGAGATAGTTGTTCGTTCAGAACTTTATAAAAGTCCGCCGTGTACCCGTCTGGACCCGGGGCTTTCCTAGAAGGAAAAGTTTTGATGGTGGCTTGTATTTCTACAGCAGTTATAAGGGCGTTAAGAATCGAGAGCTGATCCTCTGTGAGGGCTGGAAGAGACCGGCTACTTAAAAAGAGGTTATTCTCTCCCTCAACATTTCTGCTGTCCTGATAAAACTGTGCAAAATAAGTTCCTAGAAGATCTGTTATTTGCTTTGGTGTGTGCTCCCTGGTCCCGTCAACCTTCCGTAAACAATGTATGTGGGTCCTAGGTTGCCTGCCTTTGGCCAGAGAGGCCAACAGTCTCCCTGATTTGTGCCCAAACTTGTGCAGTTCAGACTCTAATTTTGTTCTTCTAATGCTTTCCAATTTATCCGCCCATATGTCGAAGTCCCTTCGGGCCAAGACACACTTTTCTCTGTTTGACGGAGTCTGAGCCCGAAGGAAGTCACCATACGCCCTGCGCACCACTTCACTCGCTGCCTGATATCGTTGTTTGGCCATTTTTTTCAATGAGGAAACATGAGATATTAGTCTGCCTCTCAACACAGCTTTCCCGGTTTCCCAAAACAGTAATGGGGAGTGAACATGATCCTGGTTATCAGTGCTATACTCTATCCACCATCCCCGTAATAAGGCCAGAAAACTCTCATCCTTCACTAGAAAATTAGGGAATCTCCAAATGTAGTCCTCGCCCCTGGGATACCTGTCAACTAGATCTACCAGCACAGGAGAGTGGTCCGAGACCACCATATCTCCAATTGAGACATGCGACACATTGTGAAGGGCCTCAAGGGATAGAAACATGTAGTCTATTCTGGACCAACTATCATGCGCATTCGAGTAATGTGAGAACTTCCTGTCCTGGGGATGGTGGATTCTCCAGCAATCCCTAAGAGTAGCCGAGTCAGCAAATCTCGCCAACAAGTCTACCTGTTTTCTATGACCTGCAGGTTTCTTATCTTCTTGGACGTCCATTACAAGATTAAAATCGCCACCCACTATTTTGTATGGATGTGAGTCACTAAGCAATTTGTGCTGTACCGTATCTAAAAAAGCTTTTTGATCCTGGTTAGGAGCGTATATATTGTATATACTATAATTTCCAAATGGGCCCGAAATGTGTATATGCACCATTCTACCTACGTCATCAGATTCAACTGAATGTATTACCGAAGAGAGATGGCTTCCAAGCAGAATCAGAGCTCCTGCTTTCCTCCCCATGGCGGCTGAGCCTATTACAGTTCCCACCCACATCTTTTTCATCCTGTGGAAATCCTCCTCAGGGAGATGGGTCTCCTGCAGCAACGATATGTCTACCTTAAGGCGCTTCAGATGGCGCAGTATTTTCATGCGTTTATTCGGGGAACGCAGCCCCTTAACATTCCAGGAAGCTATTCTCATACTAGCATGCTGCAGGTCGATCCATATTTCAAATCTAACAGCCCAGGTCTTGAGCCATGTACTTGTTGGCCCATAAGTAACAAGAGGCCACCTCCCAGCAGAGTGTCCCCCTGAACAGTTAAACCCAGTATATGACGGCCTATGAGACTGAGTGTAGATTCCATGAACATAAAAAACAAACATAAAAACAGGACAACAAGTAAACTCGTAAATCCAACGTAGCATATTACTCTAAGTTGTAGACTTTCCTTTTTTCTGGTAATACCCTGTAAGCCACCAACCCTCCTCACTGGCAGCCCATATCCCGATAAAGGGCTCCGTGATCAATGCAGTCTCCTGTGGAAAAAGAAAGGTTAGCAAACAAAAGACCTGTCCTTTCTCAGACATTTGCAGGAAGATGCCGACACGGGGATCAGTATTCCTTGGGAGAAGCTCGACTTTTAGCAGACAGTCCAGCAGGCATTCTACTCCAGTCCTGATGCCTGGGTGATTTACCCTGGGGCCTGGAATCCAAGCGAGGACTCCTTGGTTCTGTCTCTGCAGCACTCAAATGTTGAATAAAATTCTCTGCTTCTGTAGTGTCAGCAAATTGATGAGTCGATCCGTCTGCATCTTGAATCTTGAGAATAGCTGGAAACATAAGCTGGAATTTAATTTTCTTCTGATACAGTCCAGAGCAAATATTGCTAAAGGCCCTTCGTTTACGCTGAACCTCAGCAGAGTAGTCTGCAAATAGGAGCACCTTACTGCCTCTCAGGACGAGCGGTTCTCTGTGACGTCTGTACGCTCTCAGTATTTCTTCTTTATCAGAGTAATCTAGATATTTGCAGATGGCTTGACGTGGCCTCTGCTGCTGGCGGGATGCTGAGGTAGTCTGGCTATCCCTCTGTGGGCCAATACGATGTGCTCTCTCTACCCTCCTTTTCCCAGGTAAACCAAGGGCCTGGGGGAGTTCAGAGTCAAAAAGATGGCGTAACTCATGCTGCTGCACTGTTTCAGGAACACCCACCAGCCTCAGATTGCTTCTCCTGGATCTGTTTTCCAGGTCATCAACTTTGTCTGCTAGATTATTAGCAAGTTTAAGCAGATCATTGTATTTGGTGGAGATATCCGTAGCATCCTCCTCCATGCACGCCACCCTCTGCTCCAGCTCCTCAAAGCGGTGGTCATGCACTAAGATTTCCTCTTGCAGTTTATTTAACGTTGCCTGCACTGTGGAGGATAATGACGCTATAAGGTCAGGGGCTAGCTGTTTTGCCACCTCCATTGCCAACGCTTTTAAGTCCACCTTGCCCCCCTCCGATTCAAACATATCCACCTGTGTGGAGCAAAGTGCGTCCATATGTTCCTTCCCGTCGGTCTGCCTCTCCGCTGTGGTAGGAGTTGGAGTCGGCGCCATCTTGGGAGACGCACACACCGCGGCCTGAGAATCTCGGCTTGAGGAGATGATTTTATGCCCGCTTCGGAGCAGGTAGCGCTCCATGTACTTCTGCAGCGGCGATAATTCAATGTCCCCCTCCTTAAAACAGAAGCGGGGGCTTAATAGCAGGCTGATGTAAAGCTGCACAGTGAGGAGCAGGCTTCTCCGTGTCCTCACATACCAGCGCCGGAACCGGAAGTCCTGGACTGGTTTTTTTGACACCATGTCCCATTTGAAGCCCCCCTGATGCACCCCTAGATTATAAAATCCATAAAAGTGACCCCATCTAAGAAACTACACCCCTCAAGGTATTCAAAACTGATTTTACTAACTTTGTTAACCCTTTAGGTGTTGCACAAGATTTAATGGAAAATAGAGATACAATTTCAAAATTTCACTTTTTTGGCAGATTTTCCATTTTAATATTTTTTTTCCAGTTACAAAGCAAGGGTTAACAGCCAAACAAAACTCATTATTTATGACCCTAATTCTGTAGTTTACAGAAACACCCCATATGTGGTCGTAAACTGCTGTACGGGCACACGGCAGGGCGCAGAAGGAAAGGAATGCCATACGGTTTTTGGAAGGCAGGTTTTGCTGGACTGTTTTTTTTTTACACCATGTCCCATTTGAAGCCCCCCTGATGCACCCCTAGAGTAGAAACTCCAAAAAAGTGACCCCATTTTAGAAACTATGGGATAGGTTGGCAGTATTGTTGGTACTAGTTTAGGGTACATATGATTTTTGGTTGCTCTATATTACACTTTTTGTGCGGCAAGGTAACAAGAAATAGCTTTTTTGGCACCGTTTTTTTTTTTTTGTTATTCACAACATTCATCTGACAGGTTAGATCATGTGGTAATTTTTTAGAGCAGGTTGTCATGGACGCGGCGATACCTAATATGTATACAATTTTTTTTATTTATGTAAGTTTTACACAATGATTTCATTTTTAAAACAAAAAAAATGTTTTAGTGTCTCCATAGTCTAAGAGCCATAGTTTTTTCAGTTTTTGGGCGATTATCTTAAGTAGGGTCTCATTTTTTGCGGGATGAGATGACGGTTTGATTGGCATCTATTTTGGGGTGCATATGACTTTTTTATTGCTTGCTATTACACTTTTTGTGACGTAAGATGACAAAAAATGGCTTTTTTTACACCGTTTTTATTTTAATTTTTTTACGGTGGTCATCTGAGGGGTTAGATCATGTGATATTTTTATAGAACCGGTCGATACGGACACGGCGATACCTAATATGTATACTTTTTTTTTTTATGTAAGTTTTACACAATGATTTCATTTTTGAAACAAAAAAAATCATGTTTTAGTGTTTCCATAGTCTAAGAGCCATAGTTTTTTCAGTTTTTGGGCGATTATCTTGGGTAGGGTATGATTTTTGCGGGATGAGATGACGGTTTGATTGTTACAATTTTGGCGTACATGCGACTTTTTTGATCACTTTTATTACCTTTTTTGGGAAGTAAGGTGGGCAAAATTTCAATTTCATCATAGTTTTTTATTTTTATGGCGTTCACCGTTCGGGTAAAGTAACATGACCCTTTTATAGATCAGGTCGTTACGGACGCGGCGATACCAAACATGTGTAGGGAATTTTATTTTTTTCATTTTTAATCAGTGATAAATGTGTTTTTGGATTTTTACTTTTTTTTCACTTTTATTCACTTTTTTTTTTACCCAGACCCACTTGGTTCTTGAAGATCCAATGGGTCTGATGTCTGTATAATACAGTACAGTACAATATATATTGTACTGCACTGTATTTTACTTACACTGAACAGATCTATGCCTTTTAGCACAGATCTGTTCAGCACCATGGACAGCAGGACGCCTGAGACGGCGTCCTGTTGCCATGGGAACCTTCCCCGTCTGCTCAGTACTGGTCAGAACTGCGCAGACGGGGAAGGGTAAGGAGGGGATCTGTCGGGGGTCTGTCTGGGGGCTCTCTCCCTCCCCATCGGGGGGCTGCAAAGTCACAGCAGCCCCCCGATGGGAGAGGGAGGGAGCTCCCTGCGCTGTTAACCTTTTCCATACAGCGGTCCGTACGGACCGCTGTATGGAAAGGGTTAAACGGCTGACATCGCATCGCAGATGTCAGCCGTTTATACCAGGGTGCCAGCAATGTGCTGGCACCCTGGTATACCCACTAGAAGCCAACGATTATACAAGGGGAGGCGGGCGGGGGATCGCGATCCCGTCTGCCGCACCGCCCGCCTCCCGCACCGCCCGCAACCCTCCCCCTGCACCTTCCACCACCATAAAATCATTCTGGGGTGCAGGGGGGTGTGAATAAAACTTTATTTTAGGCATATAAAGTTTCTGATCCCCGCGGTCAGGGACCGCAGGGATCAGAAAATGCAGAAATCGCAGCAAACCGCAGGTCTGAATTGACCTGCGGTTTGCCGCGATCGCCGACATGGGGGGGTCACGGGACCCCCCCGCGCATTTAGCCTAGGTGCCTGCTCAATGATTTGAGCAGGCACCGGGTTCCGATCACTGCCAGCCGCACGGCAGTGATCGAAAATACACAGGGCGTACATGTACGCCCTGTGTCCTTAAGTACCAGGGCACAAGGGCGTACCTGTACGCCCTATGTCCTTAAGAGGTTAAAGTCCGGTCGGCAGCGCCGGCTCCCCAGGTGAGGGGGAGTCATGCTGCACTGAAGCGATCTGCCTGGATGCATCGGCTCCCACGCGGCAGAGTAGGCAGGCTGCAGGGGTCAGCGTGGTCCCGAACTCGTTTGCAAATGTCTGGCACGGGCCGCTGTGCCATTAGTGAGGCAGGGTTTTGTTTTAACTTAATTTCCGGTGTCCTCTCCCTTCTGGTATCCTCTCCTGTTGCAGCCGGCCCGCTTGCTTCAAGTCTCTCGGCGTCTCAGGCTCGTTCCGGTCCGGGTCCTTGCGCCCCCGGTGGCCACAGTGGAGAATGCAGGACTGGGAGCTCATAGGACAGTGTGTGGCAGGCTTTGAGTTTATCGCCCTCTGGTGGTCACTCCTGCTATTGCAGAAGGAAGGGAGGAAAAAAAAAAAAAAAAAACACATACATACACATACTCATATCACCTCTGGCAATATTTTCTTTATGCACACACTCCCAAAAAAACTCCCAAAGGGGTGAAACAAAATACAGTGGTACATTTGCACGTACTGCGGTTTAAGCAAACTCTCCTTGCACACTTCATTAGGTCGTGTTCAGTCATCTCAGATACGGAATTACTACGCTAGTTCGTTTCATACCTTCGTAGTTTACGCATAATACGCTTGTATATTCATCGATCTCGCTCACGTCTCCAGTCATGTATAGTCGTTTTCCTTGTCCGTTAAGTATGTTTTCTCCGTTTTCTCTCCAGGGACGTTACTTCTTTCAGGGTCATCCGTCGATTCTGGGTGTGGCCCAGTTTAGTTTCCAACAGGTAGTATAGGGAAGTTTTCAGTGGTAGATTAGTTTTCTCATTCTGTCTTCTAAAAATCTCACGGTTTAACTTAGGTATTCTCCTTATCCCGCTATTCGCTCCCCCCGTGCTGTGGGTAAGTCAGCTCAGTCTGTCGGTGGCAGTAATCTTTGATCACGAGGTGACATCATTCACGATGGCATGAGTACGCACACCACATCGTTTCGGTGGTAGGATTGTCACTGGTGTCTGGTCTCGGGTCGCATGATAGAGCCTCATTCTCACGTACTGTATCTACAGGGCCATGTCTCATGCTTCTGATATTATGGAGGCCTCGGTCAACGAAAATGCCGCCAGGCTATCCGAAGTGGGTAGCATCCCATCACTACGGAATTGGACCGTACCCAGGTTGATGGCGGAGCTGTCCAGGAAGGGTATCCCGTTTACAGCCTCGGCCAAAAAGGCAGAATTATACCGCCTACTCATGTCTACTGCGAGTCCGCAGCGTCAGGAGAAAGTCTCGATGGCCACAGTCCAGACCTCGCTCGCTCAGATTCACCTTATGCTCAACAATCTTACGTCATCAGTCACGAACATTCAATCCAGACTAGACACGGTCGAGTCCCGGGGTGCTGTTCTCACTCCTCCGGCTCCAGAGTTTGCCATCCCGTCCACGTCCGCTGCGGGGGGTACCCATATGACTGTCTCCGTTCCTAATATCACTCCGGCTCACTTCATACCGGCCAACACCAAGAAAGATATTCTTGAAGGCAGGGACGTCAACTTGGCTTCCCTGGTGATTGCTACTCAAGATTTCTCAGACAGCAATGTCATTGCGTGCGGTGATGTCTCAGTAGTACTCAGGGGCCGTTATCTCAGGCTAAACAGAAAGCTTACCATCCCTGAGTTCCTTCTAGATTTCAGCCTGTATAGAGATGTGATTTGCTCTGTACGGCCCGACCGCAGGGAGGAATTAGATCTTTATTTGTTCAGGGTAACCGAATTGGGGTACAAATATGGTGGTAGTTCGTTCTACGATTATCACTGTTCATTCTCTGCTAAGGCCGCGGCGGGCCTCAGTCAATTTCAGTTTCTCACAAACTGGGCTAATATCGACACCGAGATATTTTGTAGACACTTTGCTGGCCTTAGGGCTCCTGCTTGTTCTCTGTGTCAGTCCATCTACCACACAGCAGAATGGTGCCACAAAGCTGCCTCAAGTGTCGATAGTAGCCCTCCCGCACAGCCGTTCAGGCACCCCGAACCCCAGAATGCCTCAGGTTTAGTCGACAAATTGGGAAGGCCCATTCAATACCTCGGCCGCTCACAGATTTGCAATAATTTTAATTTTTCCTCCTGCAATTATAGTCAGTGTAGGCTGTTACATGTTTGTGTGAATTGTTTCAGAGCCCATCCCAAGTCGGTCTGTACATTAAAGGCGGATAAGTCATATTTGAGTGTCCTTAACGTTGATTGCCTGATGCATTACCTACGAAACCACCACAACCCTAGCTTCGTACAGTTCCTCATGTCAGGATTTAGATCAGGTTTCCACACTGGCCTAATTACCCTGCCCGAATCATCTTATAAGTGCAGGAATTTATTGTCAGCGGAGCTTCACCCTCAGGCAGCGGATGAACTGATTTCTATCGAGTTGGCTAAGGGATTCCTTATATGCCCCTTTTCTTTTCCTCCTTTTGCACGGTGGAGAGTCAGCCCTATAGGTGTAGTCACAGTAGGGTTGGACGATATCAAAAATATTCCCACGATAACGATATTAAGAAATTTATCGCGATAACGATATATATCGCGATAAATGCCCATTTAGAAGAAAAAAACACTTGGGGCCACAAGGAGACGTTACACTGTATGGGGGGCAACAAGAAGACGTTACACTGTATGGGGGGCAACAAGAAGACGTTACACTGTATGGGGGGGGCACAAGGAGACGTTACACTGTATGGGGGCAGCCACAAGGAGACGTTACACTGTATGGGGGGCAACAAGAAGACGTTACACTGTATGGGGGGGGGGTCACAAGGAGCCGTTACACTGTATGGGGGCAGCCGGGCAGCCACAAGGAGCCGTTATACTGTATGGGGGCAGCCACAAGGAGACGTTACACTGTATGGGGGCAACCGGGCAGCCACAAGGAGACGTTACACTGTATGGGGGCAGCCACAAGGAGACGTTACACTGTATGGGGGCAGCCACAAGGAGACGTTACACTGTATGGGGGCAACCGGGCAGCCACAAGGAGACGTTACACTGTATGGGGGCAGCCACAAGGAGACGTTACACTGTATGGGGGCAGCCACAAGGAGACGTTATACTGTATGGGGGCAGCCACAAGGAGACGTTACACTGTATGGGGGCAGCCACAAGGAGACGTTACACTGTATGGGGGCAGCCACAAGGAGACGTTACACTGTATGGGGGCAGCCACAAGGAGACGTTACACTGTATGGGGGCAGCCACAAGGAGACATTACACTGTATGGGGGCAGACGGACAGTTCCCCAGCCTCTGATCAGCCCCCCCAGCCTCTCCCTCTTATCAGCCCCCTCTGGTAACCCCCCCCCCAGTATTAATCATTGGTGGCAGTGGCCACAGGGTCCCCCTCCCCATCATTGGTGTCAGTGCCCCTTCCCCCCAGTATTAATCATTGCTGGCAGTCGCCACCGGGTCTCCCCCCCCCCATCATTGGTGGCAGTGGGCAGTGCGCCCCCCCCAGTATTAATCATTGGTGGCAGTGGGCAGTGCGCCCCCCCCCCAGTATTAATCATTGGTGGCAGTGGCCACAGGGTCCCCCTCCCATCATTGGTGGCAGTGGGCCCCCCCTCCCCAGTATTAATCATTGGAGGCCACAGGGTCGTCCCCCCATCATTGGTGGCAGTGGGCCCCCCCTCCTCCCTCCCTCCCCAGTATTAATCATTGGAGGCCACAGGGTCGTCCCCCCATCATTGATGGCAGTGCCCCCCTCCTCTCTCCCTCCCCAGTATTAATCATTGGAGGCCACAGGGTCGTCGTCCCCCTCCTCCCCCCATCATTGGTGGCAGTTTGCAGTTCCGATCGGAGTCCCAGCAGTGTAATGCTGGGGCTCCGATCGGTTACCATGGTAGCCAGGACGCTACTGGAGCCCTGGCTGCCATGGTATGTTAGTGAGCAGCATTATACTCACGTGCGTCGTGGCTGCCGGGCGCTCCTTCTTCTGTCTGTGCGGCGCATTGCTAAGGCTTATAGCATTAGCAATGTGCCGCACAGACAGAAGAAGGAGCGCCCGGCAGCCACGACGCACGTGAGTATAATGCTGCTCACTAACATACCATGGCAGCCAGAGCTCCAGTAGCGTCCTGGCTACCATGGTAACCGATCGGAGCCCCAGCATTACACTGCTGGGACTCCGATCGGAACTGCAAACTGCCACCAATGAAGAGGAGGAGGACGACGACCCTGTGGCCTCCAATGATTAATACTGGGGAGGGAGGGAGGAGGGGGGCACTGCCCACATTCCCGGCACCCGACCTCTGAGAGGACGCTGTGATCACCTGAGGGGTTAATTGCGCGGATCACAGCGTCCTATCAGAGGTCGGGTGCAGGAAATGCGAGTCACAGAATTCCTTCCCTCCCCCACGCCGGCCGAACTGCTGAGAGAGCCACCGCAAGCGGCCAGCAGGTATCGGGGGCATTTGCACGAGTAGAAGTACTCTGCAAATGTCCCGTATCGGTTCATGCTGGGGCGGGCGGCCGCAGATTTAGAAGCGGTCAGCTAACATGACCGCTTCTATGACGTCACGAAATACCGCGGTATTTACAAAACGGCGATATCGCCGTTTTTTTAATACCGCGGTATATCGTGATACCGGTATATCGCTCAACCCTAAGTCACAGGCAAATTTAGTAATAAAGAAAGATTGATTATCGATTTATCAGCCCCACACGGTCACTCCACTCCCAGTATCAACTCTCTCATACCCTCCGAAGAAGTCAGTATGAAATATTCCTCCATAGATCAGGCTATCGCCATAATACTGCAGTTAGGCCGTAACTCTATTCTATCAAAAGCTGATATATCTGACGCCTTTAAGCTACTCCCCATCAGTCCAACTTTGTGGCAGTGGCATGGTATAAAATGGAGAGATCTTTATTACTTTGCCTCTAAACTTACCTTCGGATCAAAAAGCAGACCATGGTTGTTTGAAAAACTGGCCCAGGCTCTCCACTGGATATTATTCAACGAATTCCATTGTAGTTTTGTTATCCATTACTTGGATGACTTTCTGTTATTGGAACACATCGGGTCCAATCCAAAAGCACTACAGTCGCTGCTAAGCTGTTTCCACCAACTTGATATCCCCGTATCCCCAAAAAAGGTTGAAGGTCCATCCCCAGTTATCACTTTCCTAGGTATCATTCTGGACACAATAAACATGGTCGCAAAATTACCGGAAAACAAATTGTACAGGATTAGGGTCGTCCTTCACAGTTTCACACAGACCAGAACCATTAAAAAAGTTGAATTACAGTACCTTTTAGGCATGTTAAATTTTGCTATGCGAGTCATGCCCCAAGGTAGGCCATTTGTGTGACGACTACTAGCTCTCCTTCCTTCAGCTCCTTCCCAAGACAGCCTCATATGCCTTGACGACCAAATAGTAGCTGATTTAGCCATGTGGGAATATTTTCTTAGTAACTGGAATGGTATTTCTCTCTTCATCCCGGTGGTGTCTAACAGTTCCCCTATAGTCTTCTCCGATGCCGCTCCCAGTTCTGGATTCGCAGCCATTTTTGGCACACATTGGCTAGCGAATGGGTGGCCCGACGAGGTCAAGTCACTGCCGGGGTTTCTTCAGTCTTCAGCTTCCTTTGAGATTTACCCCTTAGTTGCAGCCGCTCATGTGTGGGGTCACGAGTGGACCGGTCACACCGTGTTGTTCGTTTCCGATAATGCAGCGGTAATGGATATCCTAAATAACGGGTCCTCTAAATCCCCTCAGGTGTTACCATTCCTCAGACGTCTAGTGCTTCTTTCATTACAACACCAGTTTCGATACATATGCTCACATATATCGTGGCAGAAGAATGTCGCAGCTGATGCCCTGTCTAGAGCTAATTTTGGCCTTTTATCACAGGTATTTCCCGACACAGACGCCAACGGTGCTACAGTCCCTCCGTTCCCATCACTGGTTTGGATGTAAACTCTCACTTAGCTACAGCTCGTTTTCTACTGGCCAAGTCCCTGTCACCCAAAATGGCCAGGGCTTACCATACAGGTTGGAGGGCATTTCTTAAATTCCAAGACAAGTTTCCCCAAGGCATTCTCGATTTTACCAACTACATCCTGGCTTTCATCGGCTATTGTCATTCTGAGTTGAATCTGTCACACTCCACAGTTAAGTATTACTTAGCCGATGTACAGCATTTCCGAGCCCCCAGTCAACCAGAAGCTCCCTCACTATTCTCCATCCATGTAGTCAAGGCTACTCTCAGGGGTCTTGAAAAGTGCAACCAAAATACACGTCCGGGCCGCCAGGCCATCACCGGGCAAATATTTTGTCAGTTGTCTGACATGTTAGACCATAGCCCTTTTGGCGCCCAACAGAGTCTAGTGATAAAAGCAGCCATATACCTGGCTTTCTATGGCTTCCTGAGACCAGGAGAGTTTACCTCAGCCCGTAGTAGCCGCAGGTATCTGACTGTCGGGCAACTGAAGACTGACACAGATAATTTCATTCTCTCGCTTACGTCCACCAAAACATCACAGTCAGGCCCTTGTACCCAGATCACATACTACCCAACCACCCACCGCTGGTGCCCTGTTCAAGTGCTATACCAATTGTTAAAAAATATTGACAGTACAACACCCCACAGGCCACTGTTGCCTTTCAATGCAGCGCATCTCACAAGCTCCCAGTTTGTTTCGCATATTCGCTCCCTGGTGGCCAACCTAGGTCTAGACCCGGCATCCGTCTCTGGCCACTCCTTTTGGATTGGCGCCGCTTCCGCAGCGCCAAGAACCAGGTTCCTGCTCACGTCATCAGGAAATTAGGGCGCCTGCACTCCTCCTGTTATTCCAGATACATACCTCACCCGAACATTGAGATGTCTCTTGCCTGTCAGAACCTTGTACTGTAAGTGCGATTTGTAAATAAAGTTTTCTGATTGCATATGGTCTCTTTTTGGCCTCCTTCAGTCATCCCTACAACGTTGCGGTTACGGCACAAATCAAACCGTTTAGCTAACTACTAGTTAGGGTCCCGGTTCAGGTGTAGCCCCAACCACAAGTTTTAAGGCAGATTTATTGGCCTGTATTTGTGGGAGGGGCTCTGCCCCGCTATTTAGGCTCATTTCCCCCTCCCCTACATCCTACGTCTGCTCAACACACCCACCCTTCCCACCCTCCATTTCATTGTCACACCAAGGGAAGGGCCTCCTTCAGTCATCCCTACGACGTTGCAGTTATGGCACAAATCAAACCGTTTAGCTAACTACTAGTTAGGGTCCCGGTTCAGGTGTAGCCCCGACCACAAATATATATAATGAAGGAAAGGCTGCAGCACTTCCAATCGGTGAAAAAATGTGAGGTCCTTTATTCACCCATGCAATGTTTCAGTCCACTTTCTGGGACCGTTGTCAGCTTGAAAACGGTCCCAGAAAGTGGACTGAAATGTTGCATGGGTAAATAATGGACCTCCCATTTTTTCACCGATTGGAAGTGCTGCAGTCTTTCCTTCATTGTATTTTAAGATGGTGGGTTGTGTCTTATTGCTGGTACTCCTTACCTTGGTCACATTTTTTGTGCTGCCTTGAATTTTCCTTTATATATATATATATATATATATATATATATATATATATCTTATATATACAGTTCCAAGAAAAAGTATGTGAACCCTTTGGAATGATATGGATTTCTGCACAAATTGGTCATAAAATGTGATCTGATCTTCATCTAAGTCACTAGAATAGACAATCACAGTCTGCTTAAACTAATAACACACAAAGAATTAAATGTTACCATGTTTTTATTGAACACACCATGTAAACATTCACAGTGCAGGTGGAAAAAGTATTTGAACCCCTAGACTAATGACATCTCCAAGATCTAATTGGAGTGAGGTGTCAGCCAACTGGAGTCTAATCAATGGGATGAGATTGGAGGTGTTGGTTACAGCTACCCTGCCCTATAAAAAACACACACCAGTTCTGGGTTTGCTTTTCACAAGAAGCATTGCCTGATGTGAATGATGCCTCGCACAAAAGAGCTCTCAGAAGACCAACGATTAAGAATTGTTGACTTGCATAAAGCTGGAAAGGGTTATAAAAGTATCTCTAAAAGCCTTGCTGTTCATCAGTCCATGGTAAGACATATTGTCTATAAATGGAGAAAGTTCAGCACTGCTGCTACTTTTCCTAGGAGTGGCAGTCCTGTAAAGATGACTGCAAGAGCACAGCGCAGACTGTTCAATGAGGTGAAGAAGAATCCTAGAGAGTGTCAGCTAAAGCCTTACAAAAGTCTCTGGCATATGCTAACATCCCTGTTAGCGAATCTACGATTTGTAAAACACTAAACAAGGATGGATTTCATGGGAGGATACCACAGAGGAAGCCACTGTTGTCCCCAAAAAAATTGCTGCACGTTTACAGTTTGCACAAGTGCACCTAGGTGTTCCACAGCAGTACTGGCAAAATATTCTGTGGACCGATGAAACCAAAGTTGAGTTGTTTGGAAGAAACACTATGTGTGGAAAAAAAGAGGCACAGCACACCAACATCAAAACCTCATCCCAACTGTGAAGTATGGTGGTGGGGGCATCATTGTTTGGGGCTGCTTTGCTGCGTCAGGGCCTGGACGGATTGATATCATTGAAGGAAAAATGAATTCCCAAGTTTATCAAGACATTTTGCAGGAGATTGTAAGGCCATCTGTCCACCAGCTGAAGCTCAACAGAAGATGGATGTTGCAACAGGGCAACGATTCAAAGCATAGAAGTAAATCAACAACAGAATGGCTTAAACAGAAGAAAATACGCCTTCTGGAGTGGCCTAGTCAGAGTCCTGACCTCAACCCGATTGAAATGCTGTGGCATGACCTCAAGAAAGCGATTCACACCAGACATCCCAAGAGTATTGCCGAACTGAAACAGTTCTGTAAAGAGGAATGGTCAAGAATCACTCCTGACTGTTGTGCACGTCTGATCTGGAACTACAGGAAACGTTTGGTTGAAGTTATTGCTGCCAAAGGAGGTTCAACCAGTTATTAAATCCAAGGGTTCACATACTTTTTCCACCTGCACTGTGAATGTTTACATGGTGTGTTCAATAAAAACATGGTAACATTTAATTATTTGTGTGTTATTAGTTTAAGCAGACTGTGATTGTCTATTGTTGACCAATTTGTGCAGAAATCCATATCATTCCAAAGGGTTCACATACTTTTACTTGCAACTGTATAAAAATGAATTTCTGTCTGTCTGTCTGTCTGGACGTTCTTTATGCCCGACCAAACGACTGGACAGATCTTCACCAAATTTGGCACACAGGTACATCAGGTGTCCGGGAACGTTTTAGACCGGGTCAGCTCTCTAGGACGTACCGTTCCTGAGATATTCCCAAAAAATGAGCCACCCCCAATACAAGCCTGCAAGTCTTTCTCTTCAAATCCCAACTGCTATAATCACAGTTTTACTCCAGGTTTCCATAACAACCCAGACATTTTTCTTTACTGCTTAAAGGGGTGGGTACTGTGGAGGTCACTGTTTTTAAAGGGGCGGGAATAATGGAGGTCACGGGTTTTAAAGGGACGGGTACAGTGGAGGTCACTGTTATTAAATAGGCGGGCACTGTGGAGGTCACTGTGTCACGGCGGACAGGATATAAGATTGTAGGCCCCTCTCAAATCCAACTTGGAGAACACCTTGGCTCCAACAATCTGATCAAAAAGGTCGGAGATCCAAGGAAGGGGATACGGATCCCGGACCGTAATACAGTTCAATTCCCGGAAATCCAAACACGGTCTCAGCGAACCATCCTTTTTCTTTACAAAAAAATAAACCTACTGCCACCGGAGACTTAGATGGCCTGATATGACCTTTTGCCAAACTCTCGGCGATATACTTCCGCATGACCTCTCTTTCGTGTTGAGAAAGATCGTAAAGCCGAGACTTTGGCAACTTAGCCCCTGGGATGAGATTAACTGGACAATCATAGTCACGATGAGGGGGCAATTCCTGAGCCCCACCTTCTGAAAAGACATCCGCAAAATCTGAGAGATACTGAGGTAGAGCCGTAGGGGACACACCAGAGATAGATGTGCCAAGACAATTATCCGAACAAAATTCACTCCAACCAATGATTTGTCTTGCTTGCCAATCTATAATTGGGTTATGTTTTGTCAACCACGGTAACCCTAAAACTATAGGAGCGGGCAAATCCTTCATGACAAAACAAGACATATTCTCCACATGTGAATCACCCACTCTTAACTGAATATCATGAGCAATATGAGTGAGACTCCTTTGAGAAAGAGGGGAAGAATCAATTGCAAAAACCGGAATCTCTCTTTCTAAAGTGCAAGTACTTAGGCCCAGATTTTGAAGAAAAAGCAAGTCAATAAGGTTTACCCCAGCACCACAGTCAATGAATACTTCAACAAAAAAAAATCTTGAGTCTAGCGCCACCATAGCTGGAAGGAGAAAACGAGTATTACAGGGAGCTTGCATACCTGCTTGCTCCACCACTCCATTCACGCTACCAAGAGTCAGGACGGTTTTTATTTTCTCTTTCTTATCAACATGCGGTTTAACAAAAGGACAAGCAAAAATAAAATGACCACTTTTCCCACAGTAGAAACATAGTTTATGCAATTTCCTAAAGTCTCTACAACCAGAACGGAAAGATACCTGACCCAGCTGCATGGGTTCCTCCCCTACCCCAGAGTTACCTGTCAAATCACCCTGGGAAGCAGTAGAGACGAAACCACTCACAGAAGGGATCCCTTGCGCGGAGGGATCCTTACACCTCTCCCTAATACGTCTATCTAACCGTACTGCCAAAGACATAGCATTCTCCAAAGAATCTGGGTACTCATGAAAAGCAAGGGCATCTTTCAATCTCTCAGATAACCCCTGACAAAACTGACTACGTAACGTGGGGTCATTCCACTCTGACTCAGTGGCCCATCTCCTAAACTCAACGCAGTAAACCTCTGCAGTATGTTCACCCTGTAATAAATTACGCAATTTAGATTCCGCCATTGAGACCCGATCTGGGTCATCGTAAATTAATCCCAGGACTTTGAAAAATTCTTCCACCGACCGGAGAGCCAGAGAACCCGGCGGCAGAGAAAAGGCCCAGGATTGCGCGTCCCCTTTAAGCAGAGAAATGATTATACCAACCATCTGACTTTCATCACCTGACGAAGATGGACGCAGCCGAAAATACAACTTGCATGACTCTTTAAAGCGGATAAAGTCATCCGCACCCCCTGCAAATCTCTCAGGAAGAGCAACTTTAGGCTCTGACACCGTGTGACCGAACTACGCAGATCAGCAACCTCTAGAGATAATCCCTGCATGCGGTCAACTAGCGCATCAATTGACGCCATTACAAAACCGCTGAGCAATGGCAGTCACAGTCTGGGCGGGTTATAATGTCACGGCGGACAGGATATAAGATACACAGATAACCAAACAACCAAGTTTCTAGGCGAGAAGCTGGGGATATGGTCACCTCCTAGCCAATCCCTAACAGCTCTCCCTATTCTGCTAAGCCCACATTCAGACCCTGAAGGTGGAAATAATGTGTCCTCGTGCCTGGGCTGAAAATACCCTAGAATCCCTGAGATGGTGAAAGGGGAAAAGGGGCAGCCTGCTCCCTCAGAACCAGGAGGGGACAGACGTCACTCAAACAGCCTAGACAGCAAACCAAAGAAATCAGAAACCAACTTTTCTTATCTGAGCAGGAACAGACACATTCCTTCCTTGCTTCCACAGCCTGACAGAATCTATAACCCGCACGGCACACTGGGAGTGAGAGTAATTTAAACCAACGACCCCACCCAGTGCACCTGAAGGGAGGCGGATCTAGAACGACTCCAAAACAAATGACTAAACACGTGCTGCCAATTTGGCAGACCTCCGCACAGAGTCTGAGCAGGGCATGACACACTGTTATTAAAGGGGCGAGCTCTATGAAGGTCCCTGTTAAAGGGGTGGTCACTGTGAAAGTCACTGTTAAAGGGGCGGTCACTGTTAAAGGGGCGGTCACCGTGAAAGTTACTGTTAAAGGGGCGGTCACCGTGAAAGTCACTGTTAAAGGGGCGGTCACTGAAAGTCACTGTTAAAGGGGCGGTGACTGTGAAAGTCACTGTTAAATGGGCGGTCACTGTTAAAGGGGCGGTCACTGTTAAAGGGGCGGCCACTGTGAAAGTCACTGTTAAAGGGGCAGCCACTGTGAAAGTCACTGTTAAAGGGGTGGCCACTGTGAAATTCACTGTTAAAGGGGCGGCCACTGTGAAAGTCACTGTTAAAGGGGCTGTCACTGTTAAAGGGGTGGTCACTGTTAACTACCTCAGCCCCCCTAACTTAAACCCTGACCAGACCACTTTTTACAATTCTGCACTACACAATTTTCACGGTTTATTGCTCGGTCATACAACTTAACACCCAAATGAATTTTACCTCCTTTTCTTCTCACAAATACAGCTTTCTTTTGGTGGTATTTGATTGCTGCTAAGATTTTTCATTTTTCCGATATTAATAAAAATACTTTTTAACTTTCTCTGGTTAAATTTAACTTTCTCTGGTTAAATTGTTCAAATATAATTAAATTTCTATACAAGTTTGTGTCCGAATTTATTGTGCTACATGTCTTTGATAAAAAAAATAAAAAAAAATGTATATTTATTGGTTTGCGCAAAAGTTAGAGCATTTACAAACTATGGTACAAAAATGTGAATTTCTGCATTTTGAAGCAGCTCTGACTTTCTGAGCACCTGTCAAGTTTCTTAAGGTGCTAGAATGCCAGGATAGTATAAATACCCCCCAAATGACCCCATTTTAGAAAGAAGACACCCCAAAGTATTCGCGGAGGGGCATGGTGAGTTCATGTATGATTTAATTTTTTTTCACAAGTTAGCGGAAAATGACACTTTCTGATAAAAATAAAAATAAAATTAACTTTCCATTTCTGCTAACTTCTGGCAAAAAAAATAAAAAATCTCCCACGGACTCACTATGCCCCTCAGTGAATACCTTGGGGTGTCTACTTTCCGAAATGGGGTCATTTGTGGGGTGTGTTTACTGTTCTGGCATTTTGGGTGGGGCTAATTGTGAGCAACCCTGTAAAGCCTAAAGGTACTCGTTGGACTTTCGGCCCCTTTACGCACCTAGGCTGCAAAAAAGTGTCACACATGTGGTATCGCCGTATTCAGGAGAAATAGGGAAATGTGTTTTAGCGGTGTATTTTTACATATACCCATGCTGGGTGAGAGAAATAGCTCTGTAAATTGACAACTTTGTATCATTTTTTTTTTTTAAGTTGTCATTTACAGAGATATTTCTCTCCCACTGTAAAAATACACCCCAAAACACATTGCCCTACTTCTCCTGAGTACGGCGATACCACATGTGACACTTTTTTGCAGCTTAGGTGCACAAAGGAGCCCAAATTCCAATAAGTACCTTTAGGATTTCACAGGGCATTTTTTACGCATTTGGATTCCAAACTACTTCTCACGCTTTAGGGCCCCTAAAATACCAGGGCAGTATAAATACCCCACAAGTGACCCAATTTCGGAAAGAAGACACCCCAAGGTATTTCGTGAGGGGAATGGTGAGTTCCTAGAAGATTTTTTTTTGCCACAAGTTAGCGGAAAATTATTATTTTTTTCTCTTGCAAAGTCTCATATTCCACTAACTTGTGACAAAAAATAAAATTTTACATGAACTCGCCATGCCCCTCACGAAATACCTTGGGGTGTCTTATTTCTAAAATGGGGTCACTTGTGGGGAATTTATACTGCCCTGGTATTTTAGGGGCCCTAATGCGTGAGAAGTAGTTTGGAGTCCAAATGCGTAAAAAATGCCCTGTGAAATCCTAAAGGTACTCATTGGAATTTGGGCCCCTTTGCGCACCTAGGCTGCAAAAAAGTGTCACACATGTGGTATCGCCGTACTCAGGAGAAGTAGGGCAATGTGTTTTGGGGTGTATTTTTTACATATACCCATGCTGGGTGAGAGAAATATCTCTGTAAATGACAACTTTTCCCATTTTTTTTATACAAAGTTGTCAATTTACAGAGATATTTCTCTCACCCAGCATGGGTATATGTAAAAAGACACCCCAAAACACATTACCCTACTTCTCCTGAGTACGGCGATACCACATGTGTGACACTTTTTTGCAGCCAAGATGCGCAAAGGGGCCGAAAGTCCAACGAGTACCTTTTAGGAGGGCATTTTTAGGCATTTGGATTCCAGACTTCTTCTCACGCTTTAGGGCCCCTAAAATGCCAAGGCAGTATAAATACCCCACATGTGACCCCATTTTGGAAATAAGACACCCCAAGGTATTACGTGAGGGGCATGGCGAGTTCATAGAAGATTTTTTTTTGGGCACAAGTTAGCGGAAATAGATTTTTATTATTTTTTTCTCACAAAGTCTCCCTTTCCGCTAACTTGTGACAAAATATCTTCTTTCCAAAATGGGGTCATTTGTGGGGTGTTTGTACTGCCCTGGCATTTGAGGGTCTCCGCAATCATTACATGTATAGCCAGCATTAGGAGTTTCTGCTATTCTCCTTAGGCCTCATGCACACGACCGTTGTTTGGGTCCACATCCGAGCCGCCGTTTTGGCGACTCGGATGCGGACCCATTAATTTCCATGGGGCCGCAAAAGATGCCGACAGCCCTCCTTGTGCTGTCCGCATCCGTGGCTCCGTTCCGCGGCCCCGCTAAAAAAATATAACATTTCCTATTCTTGTCCGCGCTTTGCGGACAAAAATAGGCATTTATATTGCCGGCGCCCGTTCCGTTCCGCAAATTGCGGAAGTCAACACGGGCGCCTTCTGTTTCTTGCGCATCCACAGTTTGCGGACTGCAAAAAACGGCACGGTCGTGTGCATGAGGCCTTATATTGAGCATACGGGTAATGAGATTTTTTGTTTCGTTCAGCCTCTGGGCTGAAAGAAAAAATTAACGGCACAGATTTTCTTCAAAAAAAGCTGCGATCGCTAATAAAGATCCAAAAAGCTCAAATGTGATCTTTATAGCGCAGCAGCGATTTTACGGTGTTTTTGCAGTGATCAGAAAAAAAACATTTCTGTCACTGCGGTGGGGCGGACTGAACGCAAGTGTGCGCACAAGATCAGGCCTGATCGGGCGAACACTGCGTTTTTTGTAGAGCCTAAGGTGACCCTAATGTACTGATATAGATCTGATTGCGATCAGTCTTGATCACTTACAGATACTATATAGTACTAGTGCTGATTAGCGACAGCGATGACTCTAATCAGCGACTAATCAGTGACTGCGGTGCGGTGGGCTGGGCGCTAACTACCTAACAAGTTGCTAACTAACTGGCGGTGATAAAGGACCCTTAGGCCCCATTCACATGTCCGCAATTCTGTGAGCGCGCGTTCACAGGAAATCTCGCGTCTCGCGAGATGACGCGCCGATGCGTCCAGGAGGAATAATCCGGCCGCCCGCAGGACGCATCCCTGCGTTAGGCGGTCGGGAGGTGGTTAAAGGATCGGTCACTGTGAAAGTCACTGTTAAAGGAGCGGTAACAGTGAAAGTCACTGTTAAAGGGGCAGTCACTGTGAAAGTCACTGTTAAAGAGGCGATAACAATGAAAGTAACTGTTAAAGAAGCGGTAACAGTGAAAGTCACTGTTACAGGGGCGGCCACTGTGAAAGTCACTGTTAAAGGGGTGGTCACTATGAAAGTCACTGTTAAAGGGGCGGTCACTGTGAAAGTCACTGTTAAAGGTGTTGTCACTCTTAAAGGAGCGATAACAGTGAAAGTCACTATTAAAGGGGCGGTCCCTGTGAAAGTCACTGTTAAAGTGGCGGCCACTGTTAAAGGGGCGGGCACTGTGCAAGTAACTGTTACAGGGGCGGTCACTGTTAAAGGGGCAGTCATTGTTAAAGTCACTGTTAAAGGGGCGGTCACTGTGAAAGTCACTGTCAAAGGGGCGGTCACTGTGAAAGTCAATGTTAAAGGGGCGATCACTGTGAAAGTCACTGTTAAAGGGGCAGGCACTATTAAAGGTCATTGTTAAAGGGGCAGGCACTGTAAAGGTCAATTTTAAAGGGGCGGCCACTGCGGAAGTCAATGTGAAATGGTCGGGCACTGTGGAGGTCATTGTTAAAGGGGTGGGTACTGTAGAGGTACCGCCGATGCGTCCAGGAGGAATAATCCGGCCGCCCGCAGGACGCATCCCTGCGTTAGGCGGTCGGGAGGTGGTTAAAGGATCGGTCACTGTGAAAGTCACTGTTAAAGGAGCGGTAACAGTGAAAGTCACTGTTAAAGGGGCAGTCACTGTGAAAGTCACTGTTAAAGAGGCGATAACAATGAAAGTAACTGTTAAAGAAGCGGTAACAGTGAAAGTCACTGTTACAGGGGCGGCCACTGTGAAAGTCACTGTTAAAGGGGTGGTCACTATGAAAGTCACTGTTAAAGGGGCGGTCACTGTGAAAGTCACTGTTAAAGGTGTTGTCACTCTTAAAGGAGCGATAACAGTGAAAGTCACTATTAAAGGGGCGGTCCCTGTGAAAGTCACTGTTAAAGTGGCGGCCACTGTTAAAGGGGCGGGCACTGTGCAAGTAACTGTTACAGGGGCGGTCACTGTTAAAGGGGCAGTCATTGTTAAAGTCACTGTTAAAGGGGCGGTCACTGTGAAAGTCACTGTCAAAGGGGCGGTCACTGTGAAAGTCAATGTTAAAGGGGCGATCACTGTGAAAGTCACTGTTAAAGGGGCAGGCACTATTAAAGGGGCGGGCACTGTGAAGGTCATTGTTAAAGGGGCAGGCACTGTAAAGGTCAATTTTAAAGGGGCGGCCACTGCGGAAGTCAATGTGAAATGGTCGGGCACTGTGGAGGTCATTGTTAAAGGGGTGGGTACTGTAGAGGTCACTGTTATAGGGGAAACTGTTGATATCTTTTTACGACACACGGAATCATAAAATGAAATAGATGAAATATACCCGTGCGAAGCCAGGTCCTTCTGCTAGTATATATATATATATATATATATATATATATAAAATCTTTTATTAGTTATTATGGCTTGTTTTGTCTAGGGCCTCCATCCTATTAGTACACACTAAACCTGCCCTAATAACACAGGAGGACAAGTTACTTCAGAACACTGTGGTAAAGAGCTGCCTCATCCTCCTCTCTGCTCTGCATGTCAGGCATTATGATCCTGAATGCAGATGATAAGATCTTCAGCTGAATCTCTGTAGGAATGGAGTTCATGAGGAGACACGAAGTACAGAGAGGTGGTGGGGGAGTAACTAATGAGCAGCAGCACTTATATGCATTTTCCATAACCACAGTCCCACATTACCACAGTCTTTCCTGTCCGTCCTCTCTGTACTTCAACTATCTACTTATGAAGTTTATTCCTACAGTGATTCAGCTGAAGATCTTATCAGCTGGTTTCAAGATAATAATCCCTGACAAGCGGGTTTTGTGTGTACTAATAGAACGGCGGCCATTTTATTTCTCTTGTTGATTACACCCTAGACAAAACTTAATTCCCAGAGAACCAATTTAAGACAAAATACCAGTCCATTTGCTTGTCTTATTACTACAGTTTATCTGCCCTCTCCTGACATCTGCACAGGTCACACAGCATGCCTAGATAAATCAACCATAGACATCCCCACTAGTCTATTGTGTTTTTGCCTTTGTTGCTGCTCTCAAAGAACAGGAAGTCTTGACATATTTTAAGCTTAGTGGCCAGTGCAAGAACTGCAGGATCCTAGTCTTTTTTAATAGATAAAAACTAGAGTTGAGCGGACACCTGGATGTTCGGGTTCGACGAGTTCGGCCGAACTTAAAAAAAAAGTTTGGGTTCGGGACCCGAACTTGACCCCGAACCCGAACCCCATTGAAGTCAATGAGGACCCGAACTTTTGGGCACTAAAATGGCTCTAAAATAGTCCTGGGAAGGGCTAGAGGGCTGCAAAAGGCATCAAAATGTGCTTAAGAGCATGACAACTTGTCACGACTGTGACTGATCCAGACAGGTCTGGGAGGAGAAGGTCGCAGCGACTTGCTACTCGCGATAGCTTGTGAGTTTGCTCCGTGGTTCAGGGTATGTCATCTGGGTTTTGCCTTGTTAACCCTTTTTGTCCTGATTGGGAGTTTGTAGGCATCCTTCTCAGGTGAGTCCTGTCTGCCACTCCCAGCTACTATATTAGTTTCACTTTCACTTGCAGTCATTGCCAGATATAGTCCTTACTTCCAGTTCTATTCTGACCTTTGAAGGAGATCGTTTGATGGTGTTGCTGTGGAGCTCTTGTCCGGCGTGGACTGTCGTGATTGGGATCGCCTTCTCTGCTCGTGACTGGATAAGTCTATCTCTGATATAGTTTGTTTGTTGCTGTCTTCCCCTGCTGTTCTCCTAGACAAGAGTGATGGTGACTAGTGCTCCCATCGGCCTTTCCCCACTCTAGGCTTGTTAGGGTGACTGAAGGTTTTAGGCATCCTGCTCGCCGCACGGGTTCACACCCCGTCTAGGGTATCAGGGCAGACAGGTGCCAGCTTAGGGTTAGTCAGGGGTGGCCATACTATTCCCATCCGTAGATAGGGTCCCCCTTCCCCTCCGTCTGGTGCGACACGACTGCTGCTGGGGTAGCGGTCGTGACAGTATATCTGGCCTTTTAAAAAAATTTAAAAAAAGTGACATTTCTTTTTTTTTTTTTTTTTTGCTTGCTGTTTTGCTTTGTATTTTTCTGTTCCACTATGGATCCGGTTACGGTTTTGGCGAAACAATTACAGGGATTATCCCTTGAAGTGGCAGGATTAAAAGCAACAGTGCTGCAGCAGCAGCAGCCATCCTTGGGTTCCACCATTGCTACGGGAAACCAAGGTACTCCTGAGCCAAAAGTGGCTTTACATGATAGGTTCTCAGGAGGGAGAGACCAATTTGTAACCTTCAGAGAAGCTTGCAAATTGTTCTTCAGGTTACGCCCTAGATCCCCTGGCGGTGAGGAACAACGGGTGGGTATTGTAATTTCTCTCCTGCAAGGAGATCCGCAGGCTTGGGCTTTCTCCCTACCATCAGACGCTCTGGCCTTACGATCAGTGGAGGAGTTTTTTGAAGCCCTGGGTCTCGTGTATGATGACCCAGACAGGGTCTCACTGGCTGAGTCTAAGCTGCGTGGACTTCGGCAGGAGAACCGGTCTGCTGAACTATATTGTTCCGAATTCCGTAGGTGGGCTACTGATACGTTATGGAACGACTCGGCCCTTAGGAGTCAGTTCTGCCAGGGGTTGTCTGAAAAATTAAAAGACGCGCTGGCTGTATACGAGGTCCCTGGGTCTCTGGAGGCTGCTATGTCTCTGTCCATAAGAATCGACAGACGACTCAGGGAGAGACTATTACATTTTACGGAGGCCTCTATAGGGCAGGGATCGGTTTGTTATGATCCAGTCGAACCAATGCAAATAGGGGGCGCCACTAGACGGGTGAATCCTCCTAAGTTCTGCTGTAGGTCAGAGGTTTGTTTTCGTTGTGGGGGGAGGGGTCATTTTGTAAAGGTTTGTCCCTCAGAACCCAAGAGACCACAAACAAAGGAGCCGCTGGGAAAACTAGAGTCCCCAGATTGTGCGGAGGATAACAGGCTGGGCGTATTCGTTTCCGCCATACGCATGTCTCAGGTTTTGTTGTCCGCTACCGTTGAGGCGGGCAATAAGACTGAGATCTGTTCCGTCTTTTTGGACAGTGGGGCGGGGGTCAACTTGGTGGATTCACGGTTTGCTCAGGCTCTGGGTTTTACTCCAGAACCGATACGCAGAACTATTCCTGTTTTTGCCATCGACTCCTCCCCTCTTACTCAGAAAGAGTTAACTCAGATCATTCATAATATCCATCTGCAGGTAGGGGACCTCCATAAAGAGCATATCTCATGTTATGTCCTGGACGGTCTTCCGGCTCCTATGGTATTGGGGCTTCCCTGGCTGGTGACTCACAATCCAGTGGTGGATTGGCAGGCCGGGGAGATTGTGGAGTGGAGTGAACATTGTAAGGACAACTGCTTGAGTAGTAGGTGCTCTACACTCTCTGTAACATCTTTACCTGCCTTTCTGTCAGATTTTATGGATGTGTTCTCTGAGAAGGGTTGTCAGGGGTTACCACCTCATCGTCCATATGATTGCCCGATTAATCTACTACCTGGGGCCAAACTACCTAAAACCCGGTTATACAATCTTTCCGGCCCGGAGAGGAAGGCTATGAAAGATTATATTTCGGAGAGTTTGGCTAAGGGACACATCAGACCCTCTTCTTCACCTGTGGCTGCAGGGTTCTTTTTCGTTAAAAAGAAAGATGGGGGCCTATGTCCTTGCCTGGATTTCCGGGAATTAAACCGGATAACTATCCAAGATCCCTATCCTCTTCCTCTCATTCCCGACCTCTTTAATCAGGTTGCTGGTGCTAAATGGTTCTCCAAAATGGATCTCAGAGGAGCCTATAACCTGGTTCGCATCAAAGAGGGGGATGAGTGGAAGACGGCTTTTAATACTCCGGAAGGGCATTATGAAAATCTGGTCATGCCATTTGGTCTTACTAATGCGCCTGCGGTATTCCAACATTTTGTCAACGATATTTTTAGTCACCTTATCGGGAGATTTGTTGTGATATATCTTGATGACATCCCGGTCTATTCCCTGGATTTGGATACACATAAGATCCATGTGAGACAAGTGCTGCAGATATTAAGGGCCAACAAATTGTTTGCTAAGTTAGAAAAATGTGTGTTCGCCGTAAAAGAACTGCCATTTCTGGGGTATGTGTTGTCAGATTCAGGTTTCCGCATGGATCCAGAGAAAGTCCGGGCGATATTAGACTGGGATCTGCCTGAGAACCTGAAGGCATTGCAACGCTTCCTGGGGTTTGCCAATTTTTATAGAAAGTTTATAAAAAACTATTCCTTGGTGGTCAAACCACTGACGGACATGACCCGAAAGGGATCCGATTTTTCCAAATGGTCACATGCAGCCAAAACTGCCTTTGCATCTCTGAAGGAGAGATTCACCTCGGCCCCTATTCTCGTACAGCCAGATGTCTCGCTTCCTTTTATTGTAGAGGTTGACGCATCAGAGGTGGGGGTGGGAGCGGTACTATCTCAGGGCCCGTCCCCTGGTGAATGGCGTCCGTGTGCTTTCTTTTCGAAGAAATTGTCTACTGCAGAAAGGAACTATGATATTGGCAACAGGGAACTTTTGGCTATTAAGTTGGCTTTTGAGGAGTGGCGTCATTTTTTGGAGGGGGCGGTTCATCCCGTCACGGTGATTACTGATCACAAAAACTTATTATATCTGGAGTCTGCTAAACGTCTCACCCCTAGACAGGCTCGGTGGTCGTTATTTTTTACTAGGTTTAATTTTGTAATAACCTATCGCCCGGGGGCATAAAATACTAAGGCGGATGCATTGTCTCGAAGTTTTCCTGGAGGGGGTGATGTTGAGGTACCAGAGCCCATTTTGCAAAATGGGGTGGTGGTCTCTGCATTACACTCAGGTTTGGAGGGGAGGGTGTTGGAAGCTCAGGGGGACGCCCCGGCCTCCTGCCCCTCGGGTAAACTGTTTGTGCCAGAAAATTTACGACTGGAGATACTAAAAGAACACCATAAGTCCACACTGGCAGGACACCCAGGTAGTAGGGCAACCTCTGAGTTAGTGTCTCGTCGGTTCTGGTGGCCTAAATGGCGCCAGGAGGTGTTGAATTTTGTGTCTGCATGTGCTACCTGTGCTCATTCTAAGGTAGATCATACTCGTCCGGCAGGGCGTCTTTTACCTCTGGCCATCCCCAACAGGCCTTGGACGCACCTGTCAATGGATTTCATTACGGATCTACCAGTATCAGCGGGGAAGACTGTTATTCTTGTAGTTGTTTACAGATTCAGTAAAATGGTGCACTTTATTGCTCTTGCTGCATTGCCTAATGCTAACACACTGGCTCAGGTTTTTATTGACCACATCGTGAAGCTTCACGGGGTCCCTTCTGATATTGTTTCGGATCGTGGTACCCAATTCGTTTCTAAATTTTGGAAAGCTTTTTGTTCTCGTTTAGGGGTTCATCTGTCGTTTTCTTCATCTTTCCATCCACAGTCCAACGGTCAGACTGAACGTACCAATCAAAACCTAGAGACATATTTGAGATGCTTTGTTTCCGAAAATCAGGAGGAATGGTGATCTTATTTACCGTTAGCCGAGTTTGCCATTAATAATCGTCGTCAAGAATCCACCGATAAGTCACCATTTTTTGGTGCATATGGTTTCCATCCTCAGTTTTGTACGTTTAGTGAGGGGGGGGCCGTCTGGGATTCCCGAGGAGGAACGATTTGCGTCTTCACTTTCTTCAGTGTGGCAGAGTGTGCAAGAAAGTTTGAAGAGAATTGGTGGTAGATACAAACGTGCGGCTGATAGGAAGCGCTCTGAAGGTCCGGACCTTGGGGTGAATGACTTGGTGTGGTTGTCTACCAGAAATATCAAGTTGAAGGTTCCCTCGTGGAAATTAGGTCCGAGATTTATTGGTCCTTATAGGGTAATTAAGATCATTAACCTGGTGGCTTTTCGTCTGGAGCTACCTCAGACTCTAAGGATCCATAATGTCTTCCACAGATCTCTGCTTAAGAGATATGTAGAACCTCCTGAACCATTGCCACTACCGCCTCCACCGGTGGTTGTTGATGGCAGTCTTGAGTTTCAGGTATAAAAGATTGTTGATTCACGATATGTTCGCCGCTCTCTTCAGTACCTGGTGCACTGGAAAGGTTATGGTTCCGAAGAGAGAATGTGGGTTCCAGCATCAGAGATAAAAGCGGACAGACTCATTCGGGCTTTTCATAGCTCCCATCCGGAGAGGCCTGGTCTTGATGGTCCAGGGGCCCCTCGTAGAAAGTGGGGTACTGTCACGACTGTGACTGATCCAGACAGGTCTGGGAGGAGAAGGTCGCAGCGACTTGCTACTCGCGATAGTTTGTGAGTTTGCTCCATGGTTCAGGGTATGTCATCTGGGTTTTGCCTTGTGAACCTTTTTGTCCTGACTGGGAGTTTGTAGGCATCCTTCTCAGGTGAGTCCTGTCTGCCACTCCCAGCTACTATATTAGTTTCACTTTCACTTGCAGTCATTGCCAGATATAGTCCTTACTTCCAGTTCTATTCTGACCTTTGAAGGAGATCGTTTGATGGTGTTGCTGTGGAGCTCTTGTCCGGCGTGGACTGTCGTGATTGGGATCGCCTTCTCTGCTCGTGACTGAATAAGTCTATCTCTGATATAGTTTGTTTGTTGCTGTCTTCCCCTGCTGTTCTCCTAGACATGAGTGATGGTGACTAGTGCTCCCATCGGCCTTTCCCCACTCTAGGCTTGTTAGGGTGACTGAAGGTTTTAGGCATCCTGCTCGCCGCACGGGTTCACACCCCGTCTAGGGTATCAGGGCAGACAGGTGCCAGCTTAGGGTTAGTCAGGGGTGGCCATACTATTCCCATCCGTAGATAGGGTCCCCCTTCCCCTCCGTCTGGTGCGACACGACTGCTGCTGGGGTAGCGGTCGTGACAACTGTTCTGCAAACAAATGTGGATAGGGAAATGACTTAAAATAACATAAAATACAGAAAAATTAAAAATAACAATCTGGATCTAGGAGTAGGAGGTTGAGGAGGCAGTGGATGTGGCGGTGTAGGTGGAAGCGGCGGTGAAGGAGGAATAGGTAGCCAACAATGATTTGTGTTATTTTTTATTTTTAAATTGGGGTCCCCCAAAATATTGGGACATATAACAAAATAAAACAAAGAATAAGTGCACTTGAGTACAAGAATGGATGGTTGAGGCTGGTATAAATGTCTATTCTGCACAAGGTACGGACAAGTCCTATGGGATCATGCCTGGTTCATTTTAATAAACGTAAGCTTGTCCACATTGGCTGTGGCCTGTGATAATGCTCTCTGCCGTGCTAAACACACGTTCACACTATACACTGGCTGCAGGGCAGGTCAGCACCTCCAAGGCTGACAAAGCTTTTCCACATTTTGGCCATGCTAACCCTGCCTTGTCAGGTGCTGGTGGTGCTCCAGCTGCGTTGGCGACCTCTTCCTCCTCCTCTGCCTTCACCTTCTGCTTCCACTGTGCCCACACTGTCAGGTGGGAATGCCACCAGCAGCGTGTCTACCAGCGTACGCTTGTACTCGCGCATCTTACGATCACGCTCCAGTGACGGAATTAAGGACGGTACATTGTCCTTGTAACGGGGATCCAGCAGCGTGGCCACCTAGTAATCAGCACAAGTTAGAATGTCGGCAACTCTGCGGTCGTTGCGGAGACACTGCAGCATGTAATCGCTCATGTGTGTAAGGCTGCCCAGAGGCAACGAAAAGCTGTGGGAGGTGTATCGTCTGTGTCCTCTGTATCCCCCCATCCACGCACCAGTGATGGCCATGAGCTGGTCTGGGTGCCACCCTGCTGTGAACATGGTTCCTCCTCTTCCATCTCCTCATCCTTCACCTCCTCCTCCTCCAGAACTGTGCCCTGGCTGGACAATTGTGTACCTTGGGTTTGTGGATGCAGGAACTTACCCTCGGAGCCACTTGTGAATGACTGGCCGAAACCCTACGAAATGATCCCTCTTCCTCCTCCTCCTCCTGTGCCACATCCTCTTCCATCATCGCCATGAGCGTTTTTTCAAGGAGGCATAGAAGTGGGATAGTAACGCTGAGAACGGCGTTATCGGCACTGGCCATGTTGGTGGAGTACTCGAAACAGCGCAACAAGGAACACAGGTCTCGCATGGAGGCCCAGTCATTGGTGGTGAAGTGGTGCTGTTCCGCCGAGCGACTCACCCGTGCGTGCTGCAGCTGAAACTCCACTATCACCTGATGCTGCTCGCACAGTCTGGCCAGCATGTGCAAGGTGGAGTTCCACCTTGTGGGCACGTCGCATATGAGGCGGTGAGCGGGAAGGCCAAAGTTACGCTGCAGCGCTGACAGGCGAGCAGCAGCAGGGTGAGAACGCCGAAAGCGCGCACAGACTGCCCGCACTTTATGCAGCAGCTCTGACATGTCGGGGTAATTTTTAAGGAATCTCTGCACCAAAAAATTCAGCACATGCGCCAGGCAAGGGATGTGCGTCAAACCGGCTAGTCCCAGAGCTGCTACGAGATTTCGCCCATTATCGCACACCACCAGGCCGGGCTTGAGGCTGACTGGCACAAACCACTCATCGGTCTGTTGTTCAAGGCCCGTCCCACAGCTCCTGCGCGGTGTGGGGTTTGTCCCCCAAACAGATAAGTTTTAAAACTGCCTGCTGTCATTTACCCCTGGCTGTGCTGAAGTTTGTGGTGAAGGTGTTACGCTGACCGGATGAGGAGCTGGTAGAGGATGAGGAAGCGGAGTAGGAGGAGGAAGCAACAGGAGGCAAACTGAAGCGCCCTGCAATCCTCAGTGGTGGAAGGACATGCGCCAAACTGCTATCCGCCTTAGGGCCAGCCGCCACTGCATTTACCCAGTGTGCTGTTATGGAGATTGTAACGGAACGCCTAGCACCCCGACCGGGTACCTCTGTTGATAGATGCTCCTAGTGCTTCCAGAGGACTCCAAGCACTCCACTTGACACCGTCAGTGCTGCAGACCCCACGAACCGCCGAAGCTTGGTGGAGGTCTCACCGTCTCCTACCCACCCTGGACCTACGACAAGGCTCCAGGCTGCAGTGGGTGAACCTCTCCTAAATGCAGAGAGCAGGAACCATGAACAAGCTCTTACAAGAGCTTATACTCAGGGGAGTATTGTGATATAGCAATCCCCAAGAGTGTAGTTATCCCATTCCCCAAACATGAGCCAAAACTTCATGAAGGTATAAAAACAGGAACTCTCTCTATTTGAACACTCAAGCATTGATTTATACACATCTTCCAACAAGGTTACCACCCACAGGGTTTTTGTAAAAACAGTCAATCACATGCATTTACAGTATTCAAACCTTCCCAGCAATTGTACACAAAATCCCCTTCCCTCTGTCTGTAACGCAATCCACAAAATACAATGAGCATTGTCTGAGACGCAATTAACTAACACACTGGCATTGTCTGAGACGCAATCAACAAAATACAATTAGCAAACGTAATGGGCTAACTTAATCACTCACAGACAGAGAACACACATTTTTCCCCAAAACACAGAAAACACCCCAAAACCCCACATATCCCCATAATGTATACATCCATGGATAGCTCTGATCTGGGTGAACAACATATCCAAAAATCACCCAGATCAGAGCAGGGGTTCCCGAATTCCATGGAAGTCACATTTGGCCGGTCTGTCTTCTCCTTCAAAGTTAGTATGGGCCATAATCCTGGGGCAGGAGGCTGGCAAACAGCCCCCTCTAAAACACCATGGCAAGGTTTGTTTCGCCACAGAGATATAACGGCCCTGACCGTGCTTACTGGTCCACGTATCCGTAGTCAGGTGCACCTTGCCACAGATGGCGTTGCGCAGTGCACACCTGATTTTGTCCCCTACTCGGTTGTGAAGGGAAGGGATTGCTCGCCTTGAAAAGTAGTGGCGGCTGGGCACAACGTACTGTGGGACAGCCACCGCCATAAGGCCTTTAAAACTATTTGTCTCCACCAGACGGAATGACAGCATTTCATAGGCAAGTAATTTAGAAATGCTGGCATTCAGGGCTAGGGATCGCGGGTGGGTAGGGGGGTACTTCTTCTTCCTCTCCAGCGCTTGGGATATGGAGAGCTGAACGCTTCCGTGGGACATTGTGGAGATGCTTGGTGACCCAGGTATTGGTGTTGCTGGCAGATCCTCTGTTTGGTGGCAGGTGTATTTCAAATGGCTGAATCAAACCCCTGTATGTATAGTGGGGATCACACACGCCCTGAATCAGTGTAGGCCTGAATTAAAGATTTATTTGCACTAAATGGCTGTATTTCAAATGGCTGTATTTAAAATGCCTGATTCAAAACCCTGTATGTATAGGGGGATCACACAGGCCCTGAATCAGTGAAGGCCTGAAGTAAATATATCTTTGCACAAAAAGGCTGTATTTCAAATGGCTATATTTCAAATGCCTGATTCAAACCCCTGTATGTAGAGGGAGTATCTCAGAGGGCCTCAACCTCTGCAGGCCTGAAGTAAATATATCTTTGAACAAAATGGCTGTATTTCAAATGGCTGTATTTCTAATGCCTGATTCAAACCCCTGTATGTAGGGGGGTATCTCACACGGTCTGAACCAGTGTAGGCCTGAAGTAAATATATCTTTCCACAAAAAGGATGTATTTCAAATGGCTGTATTTCAAATGCCTGATTCATACCCCTGTATGTAGAGGTAGTATCTCAGAGGGCCTGAACCTCTGTAGGCCTGAAGTAAATATATCTTTACACAAAATGGCTGCATTTCAAATGGCTGTATTTCAAATGCCTGATTCAAACCCCTGTATGTAGGGGATATCTCACACGGTCTGAACCAGTGTAGGCCTGAAGTAAATATATCTTTCCACAAAAAGGATGTATTTCAAATGACTGTATTTCAAATGCCTAATTCAAACCCCTGTATGTATAGTGGGGATCACAAACGCCCTGAATCAGTGTAGGCCTGAAGTAAATATATCTTTGCACAAAATGGCGGTATTTAAAATTGCTGTATTTCAAATGCCTAATTTAAACCCCTGTATGTAGAGGTAGTATCTCATTGGGCCTGAACCTCTGTAGGCCGGAAGTAAATATATCTTTACACAAAATGGCTGTATTTCAAATGCCTGATTCAAACCCCTATATGTAGGGGGGAATCTCACACGGTCTGAACCAGTGTAGGCCTGAAGTAAATATATCTTTGCACAAAAAGGCGGTATTTAAAATGGCTGTATTTCAAATGCCTAATTCAAACCCCTGTATGTATAGGGGGGATCTCACACGCCCTGAATCAGTGTAGGCCTGAAGTAAATATATCTTTGCACAAAAAGGCTGTATTTCAAATGCCTAATTCAAACCCCTGTATGTAGAGGTGGTATCTCACAGGGCCTGAACCTCTGTAGGCCTGAATTCAATATTGGTGCACCAAATGGCGGTATTTAAAATCTCTGAATGTAACCCAAATGTATTAAGGGTGTATCTCTTAATGATATCTGCATCAAAGGCTGCCAACTACATTTTTGGAGCCCAAACGACTGTTTGTTTAACAACTGAATTTGACAGCAGTATATAAGCCTGTAATTTCACACGTGCTGATGCTGCAAGGCCTGGAAATAGTATTTTTCTGTTAAATAAGTGTGTTTTTCAAACCCCAGAAAATGATGGGTGTATTTCTAGCTTAAATTGCACACTCAGAAAATAAATAAATAGAGTCTCTGTTCAGAAATACTAGTCCCCTCAAGCGCTGCAGATCTGAAGACAATGTGGGAAAAGTCTATAACTTGAAGAAAATATGTAAAAAAAGGGATTGCGCTGCAAGAGAGGAATCTTCTTTGTGTATAAAAGTTCACTTATAAAATCTTCAACTAATGGGATCACTTGCCAACCTTATAATCCAACGTGTGTATGGAAACCTGTAGGTAATGGAAAAAACGCACTATGGTGTAGCAGGTTCCAAGTATCAGACGCACCATGTGAATAGGTTATACTCACAAGATTCCTGATTTGTCAAAGCGTGTAGAAATATTGTTCGTATCACAGTAGAACTCTGCTGGAAAAGTAGAACTCTGCTGGAAAAAGAGAACTATAGTGTAGTATGTCACAGCACTTGATCTGCCTGCAAACAGATTATACTCACAGAGCTTCACTTGTCAGGTGCGTGTATTAGATCTTGTGGAATTTTTCATAGATAGCTCAAAAACCTGGATAGCAGCCAACATCGATGTTAAAAGCTCTCAAGGATGGAGTCGCAAGAGAAGTAGGTGCGCACCAAAGGTCAGGTAAAAACTATTTAATACTAGCAGAAAGTACAACTATAAAACATATAAAATATCTGGAGTAATGCCCGACCCGGGTTTCGCGGTGATGCTTCGTCTGGGGCGTTGATTGGTAATAGAATACCGCTGTGTTTTAAATAGACAGGGAGCCTCCCCTGCACCACGTCATTTGCACTTCCAAAATACAAGTAAAACAAATACATGCAGAGTAAAACTACAATAAAAATGAATAAAAACATATATGAATAAAAAGACTGGGACAGAACAGAACAGCTAACGGCGAATAAATTTTAAAATAAGCAGGCATTAATATCACATTCAATGTTAAGCCCTTGCGGCTGAATGGTGCCCAAACGGAACATCCACTCAACCTCTTTTTTATTTATTATGGCAATGAAATCCCCTCCACGGATAGGGGTATGCACTAGTTCCAAACCAGTAAAACGGAGGCCCTTCGGATTTTTCTCATGGTGAATCTTGAAATGTAACGAGACACTGTGGATCTCAAGACCTTTTTTAATGTTACGAATGTTCTCCTGCACTCGAGTCTTAAGGCTCCGTGTAGTCCTGCCTACATATTGGAGGCCACAGGGGCAATTGTGAACACTACGGGGGTCGTACATACGGACCTTCGTAATAGATCCAAATTTTGCCCCAAAAACAAAAACAACGAGTGCATTGATGCCTTTAAAAGGAGCCTCCTAAATGAGCTAGAAAAAATGGATAACAAACCAAAAAAACTGAATCTTTCTAGGGGAGAAAAGGAGGCACTAAAAAAGCTAGAAAAAAATGACACAATAGTGATAAAATCGGCCGACAAGGGGGGGGGGGGGGTTGTTATTATGGATGTGGAACAATATACCAGGGAAATGGACAGATTGCTTTCGGATAGAGATACCTACTTGGTCTTAAAAAACAACCCACTCATTTTGTTTAAAGGGCAGCTGGAGGGTATTTTAAAAAGAGGTTTGGAGAGAGAGGTGTTAGACAAAAAAGAACATGATTACCTCCTTTTGAAGTGCCCGGTCACTCCTGTTATATATTTTCTGCCGAAGATCCACAAGGATCCCATTAATCCACCAGGGAGACCTATTGTTTCAGGGATTGATTCCCTGAACAGTAGAGTCTCCGAATATATTGATTTCTTCTTACAGAAGTATGTGACTGTGGCTCCCTCCTACCTAAAAAATTCCTCTAGTGTTATTGACCTCATTGAAAATATTGGCGAAGTCCATGGATCCATGTGGTTAGCCACGGTCGATGTTTCGTCACTCTACACCTGTATTCCCCAACTTTTAGGTATTAAAGGGGTCGAAGAAGCCTTAAACATTGATCCAGATATGGGGCTAGACCAAAAGAATTTTATTTTGGAATGTGTAGAATTTTGTCTCACCCACAATTATTTTTTATATAAAGACACTTTTTATCTCCAGCACTCTGGTGTGGCGATGGGGGCGAAATTCGCCCCAAGCCTCGCCAATCTTTTCATGACTATGTGGGAGAGGGAGAATATTGATCAGATCCTCAAAAAAGATCTAGGAAAAGGACAGCTTTTTATGTGGCGAAGATATATAGACGACTGCCTCCTCATCTGGTTAGGTGAGAAGGAGGGTCTGGACAGTTTTTTAGCGGACATTAATGTTAACAGCTTCAATTTGAAATTTACTCACCATATCAGTGCCACCTCTGTAGACTTTCTCGATTTGGTCATTTTTGTGGAGGGTGGTAGACTTAAAACCAAGACCTTTTTCAAAACAGTAGATGTCAATACATATATTGAACTCAATAGCTGCCACCACCCCTCTTGGCTTAAAAACATACCCAAAAGCCAATTCCAACGTATCTCTAAAAATTGTAGCAAATTAGAGGATTACAGGGAACAGGGGCAGATGGTCAAACATAGATTTTTAGAAAAAGGTTATGAAAAAGGTTTTTTAGATCATTGTAAAGATGAAATAGAATTAAAACGTATTGAGAATAAGCCACAGACCAATAAAAAGGTGATGAAAAAAGATTTTAGATATACATTTCTGACCCAGTACAACAGTAAAATAGGCAGCATTAAAAATATGATCCAAAAAAATTGGCATATTCTTCAAAATGACCCTGTACTTAGTAAAGATTTACCGGTCAGGCCCCCTGTAGTATTCAAAAGAGCAGATAATCTCTCCAACAAACTAGTCCGTAGTGCCAGTCTTGCTACTAACAAAAAACGCATCAGTACTAAAAAGGGCAGGTTCACATGGTGCGGTTTTTGCCTACCCTGCAAAAACCGCATCCTAAAACAACGAGAAAGATGTGTAGACCAGATTATATCTAAAACTAGAAAAGAGACCATTTTTAAAATCAAAGGTCAATTTTCTTGTAATAATGTTGGAGTGATTTACCTTTTGGAGTGCCCCTGTGGCCTCCAATATGTAGGCAGGACTACACGGAGCCTTAAGACCCGAGTGCAGGAGCACATTCGTAACATTAAAAAAGGTCTTGAGACCCACAGTGTCTCGTTACATTTCAAGATTCACCATGAGAAAAATCCGAAGGGCCTCCGTTTTACTGGTTTGGAACTAGTGCATACCCCTATCCGTGGAGGGGATTTCATTGCCATAATAAATGAAAAAGAGGTTGAGTGGATGTTCCGTTTGGGCACCATTCAGCCGCAAGGGCTTAACATTGAATGTGATATTAATGCCTGCTTATTTTAAAATTTATTCGCCGTTAGCTGTTCTGTCCTGTCCCAGTCTTTTTATTCATATATGTTTTTATTCATTTTTATTGTAGTTTTACTCTGCATGTATTTGTTTTACTTGTATTTTGGAAGTGCAAATGACGTGGTGCAGGGGAGGCTCCCTGTCTATTTAAAACACAGCGGTATTCTATTACCAATCAACGCCCCAGACGAAGCATCACCGCGAAACCCGGGTCGGGCATTACTCCAGATATTTTATATGTTTTATAGTTGTACTTTCTGCTAGTATTAAATAGTTTTTACCTGACCTTTGGTGCGCACCTACTTCTCTTGCGACTCCATCCTTGAGAGCTTTTAACATCGATGTTGGCTGCTATCCAGGTTTTTGAGCTATCTATGAAAAATTCCACAAGATCTAATACACGCACCTGACAAGTGAAGCTCTGTGAGTATAATCTGTTTGCAGGCAGATCAAGTGCTGTGACATACTACACTATAGTTCTCTTTTTCCAGCAGAGTTCTACTTTTCCAGCAGAGTTCTACTGTGATACGAACAATATTTCTACACGCTTTGACAAATCAGGAATCTTGTGAGTATAACCTATTCACATGGTGCGTCTGATACTTGGAACCTGCTACACCATAGTGCGTTTTTTCCATTACCTACAGGTTTCCATACACACGTTGGATTATAAGGTTGGCAAGTGATCCCATTAGTTGAAGATTTTATAAGTGAACTTTTATACACAAAGAAGATTCCTCTCTTGCAGCGCAATCCCTTTTTTTACATATTTTCTTAAATTGCACACTGACTAAGGCCTCATGCACACGGCCGTTGTTTTGGTCCGCATCCGAGCCTCATATTGTGCGGCTCGGGCACGGACCCATTCACTTCAATGGGGCCGCAAAAGATGCGGACAGCACTCCATGTTATATCAATGGCCGCCCGTTCCGCAAATTGCGGAAGGCACGCGGACGGCTTCCATTTTTTGCGGATCCGCGGTTTGCTGCCCGCAGAAAACAGCACGGTCGTGTGCATGTAGCCTAATACAGATGTTGTAGATTGCCCAAAAAGTATTTTTTTGCTAACAGAATATGAATGCTGTATATATTTAACTTGAATTTAACACTTGTAGATCTGGCAAATACTGTTTTTTGAAAAAAAAAATGTGTTTTTCAAACCCTAGAAAATGATGGGTGTATTTCTAGCTTAAATTTCACACTGACTAATACAGATGTTGTAGATTGCACAAAAAGTCTTTTTTTGCTAACAGAATATGAATGCTGTATATATTACATTTATTTATTTTTATATATAAATATATTTATTTTGTTTTCTTCATGATACAAAACAGCAAATATATAAGAAAAACAGCCAATACAGGGTAGGTACTATACAACTGTAATCAACTATACTACAACATATAACAAGATCCTGCAAGGATTAAAAATAGAGCTGTAAATTCACACTACAGTACAATAATACTACAGTATATCCACCCCTCCCTTCCCACCCTATTGGCTGTCATCACTTCAACTCTAATAGAAACCAACACGGTTTCCCAAATAACTATATCTGATTGGTCATACGTGCCGCTTTCCGTTCCCTTTCCATATCCTCATAGACTTTGATTTGTTGGAGATAAAGACTCCATTCATTTAACGATGGTGGGGAGACAGAGCCCCAATATCTAACTAAAATAACTTTTGCCACCATCAGACCCCTCATCCAAATCTGCCTAACCCGGGTCGGAACATCCATATCTAAGGCATAATCTCCCAGCAAAACTGTCACCATCCCAGGGCTATACCTCGAAGAGGCCTCCTTTTGTAGGGCTAAAAAAAATTGTTCCCAATACCTTTTTATTTTCCTACATTCCCAAAGTAAATGTCTGAAATCCGCCTTCACATACCCACATTTCAGGCAGCAGCAATCTCGCCTTTATTTTGGGAGAATCTCGCTTGGATTTTTGGCGTATAGTACAACCGATAGAGGATCTTAAATTGGATTAATCTATGGGCGTTAGAGAGTGTAGCCTTTCTTACATTCCTATATATACTAGACCAGTGATGTCCAACCTACGGCCCGCGGGCCAAATGTGGCCCGCGAAGCCGTGTCATGCGGCCCGAGCAGTACCAAGACTTTATCAGCAAAGCGATGCTGCCTGTGCCTGCAATCTCCCCGCCCAGCGCCGCCTCCTAGCTAATTTATTCACTGCACTTGCCTCTGTGAAATTGAAGAGAAGCGCCGTAATATTGCACAGGCGCACTGGCAGAGGCATCACAGTGCGCATGCACCGTCTTCCTGGCCTCTGCAAGTGCACCTGTGCGAGATTACGGCGCTTCTCTTCAATTATACAGAGGCAAGTGCAGTAAATAAATTAGCTAGGAAGCGGCTCTGGGTGGGGTAGAGATCTGTGGATGACACTTACGGGGGGAACTGTGGATGACACTTACGGGGGGATCTGTGGATGACACTTACGGGGGATCTAGGGAGGGTTGTGGGGATGTTGGGGTGAGAGGTCCTGGATGGGTGTTTGGGGGCGAGCTCTGTAAGAAGTGGGAGGTCCGATAGGTATGTGGGGGTGGGAAATCCGGGAGGGGGGGCCCATAAATTTTTTTGCTATGGGGCCCAGTCATTTCTAGCTACGCTCCTGATTGGTAAGATTGGGCGGGCACTGGAGTGATAGAGCGCCCTCGCCCTGCTGTAGGAGAAGCCGGCGGGAGATGAAAGGAGGAGGGGCCAGCTCCTGGTGGTGTCGGGCACACGGCGCAAGCATGGCGGTGGAGGATCTGACTGAAGCCTAAAGACCAGACATCAAGGTAGACCTGCAGAAGAAGGTGACAGCGCAGTATGTGATGTATACATGTGTGTAATGTATGTAGTGCAGTGTGTGATCATCACATACTGCACTACATACATTACACACATGTATACATCACATGCCCCCTCACAGTAATAATGCCAAGATATGTGCCCTCTTCACAGACGTAATGCTCACACATGCCCCCTCACAGTAGTTATGCCCAGATTTGTTCCCCCTTTTCAGTAGTTATACCCTGATATGTGCCCCCTCACAGTAGTTATGCCCAGATATGTGCCCCCTCACAGTAGTTATGCCTAGATATGTGCCCCCTCACAGTAGTTATGCCCAGATATGTGCCCACTGATGGGTGTATTTCTACCTTAAATTGCACACTGACTAATCCAGATGTTGAAGTTTGCCCCAAAAAAATGGCTATTTGCAATGTCCCAAAAGCTCAGTTGCAGTGCTGGTGCACTGAGCATGCATAAAATGGCCGCCGCCGCCACCCACCTAACTAACAGAATTCTAAAAGTTAGTATTTTTGGTCAATGAACTCAGGGCAGGGTAAAACGATAGTGCCCTGCACCCACACAACTATTTGTCTGTAGATCGCTGAGTTAGATTCTCTTCTATGCTCTCCCTGAAATCACAAGTCCAGCAGCATCCTCTCCCTACACTTGTAACAGCAGAGTGACGTGCAGCGCTACGTGACCCAAGGTTATATAGAGCCTGGGTCACATGCTGCTCTGGCCAATCACAGCCATGCCATTAGTAGGCATGGCTGTGATGGCCTCTTGGGGCAAGTAGTAGGACGCTGTGCAGCCTTTCAAAAAGCGCCAAGAAAGCGCCGAACACCGAACCCGAACTTTTACGAAAATGTTCGGGTTCGGGGCCGGGGTCCAAAAATCCTAAAGTTCGGTACGAACCCGAACTGTAACCCTAATAAAAACATTAAAAGTGCAAAAAGAACAACAAAAATTCTTAAAAAAAAGTTTCATATAAAATTTGATTTAACCTCTTAGGGACATAAGGCGTACAGGTAAGCCCTGATGTCTCGGTACTTAAGGACACAGGGCATACCTGTACACCCTGTGTATTTCCGATCACCTCTGCGCCACTGGCGGTGATCAGAACAGAGTGTCTGCTGAAATCATTCAGCAGGCACTCTGCGACAATGCCTAGGGAGGTCCTGTGACTCCCCCTGTATCGGTGATCACAGCAAACCGCAGGTCAATTCAGACCTGCGGTTTGCTGCGTTTACGGGTTATTCGGGTCTCTGGTGACCCGATAACCTCGAAAAAGGCTGGTGATCGGTGGTGTGATAATACACCATCAATCACCATGCTTAGATCCTGAAAGGTGATGGTGACATCACCTCTCAGGATCGCTTCCTATTGGCTGCACGGGCGGACGGGGGTTAAACTTCCCCCAGCTCTGCTCTCCTCCTCCTCCATACTGCGTCCTGGAGCCGTGGAGAGAGGAGCCTCGTGGATCTGTGCCCAGCACCCCTCATCTGTGCCCAGCACCCCCATCTGAGCCACCACAGTGCCATCTGGCACTAAAAAGGTACTTAGGGGCAGCATAGATTAGGCAGGGAGAGTTTAGGGTGTCTGGGGTCCACAGCACACTCAGCTGTGTGACCCTAAACCCCCCAGGGATACTGCAGCTTGCCCCCCCCCACATTTTTTAGATCGCAAGTGTTTTTTTTTTGTACGTACGCTGACTGTGGCCGGCACTCTTAGCGTCCGGCCACTGTTAGCGCATCGCCCACCCCACCGCTGATCAGCTTCGGACCGCTGATCAGCGAGTTTGAATCTTTTTAAAAAAAAATTTGGGGCATTTTTTAAAAATTTATTTATTTATTTTCTGTTCGGTTTAGGGTAAGTACGCGAACACCCGTGCCCCCACACACGCACACTAAATACATTTTTCCACACACGCACAAACACTCCCCTATGGCCTGCCAGATGTTCTCGGCTGAGGAGGCATACGCCCTGCTTGCCTCCGATTCCGAGAGCCCCAGTGAGGATGACCCCACTTTCCTCTTGTCATCCGCGTCCTCCTCATCATCTAGTGATGATGATGAGCCCCCAAGGCGGCAGAGACGCCGCCAGGCGGATAAAGGGGACCCCCATGCCAGGGACCCTGTGGCCCACACTAGTACGAGCAGCTCTGGGGCTCGTACTAGTTTTCTGGCCTACCAGATAAGTCCACCTGAGCCCCTTACCGGTGAACTTGTCTGGTATACCCCAGAGGATTTTGAGCCCATGATTCCTGATTTTGTTGGCCAATCAGGAATCCAGATTCCCACAGTGGGCTTCACTGAATATGACTATTTTAGTATTTTTTTCAGTGACCACTTTGTGAATCTGATGGTGGAGCAAACGAACTTGTTCGCCCAACAGTTCATTGCTCAACGCCCGGGCTCCTTTTTGGCTAGGTCCGGTGGCTGGACTCTGGTCAGTGCAGCCGAGATGAGGACATTTTAGGGCCTCGTGCTGCACATGGACCTAGTAAAAAAAAACTGTCAGGCAGTACTGGAGTGGAGACGTCCTCTACCAGACCCCACTCTACTGTATGGCCATGACACGTTCCCGTTTTTAGGCCATCTGGAAATGCCTGCATTATGCAGATAATGCAGCATGTCCCCCCCAAAAAAACTAATCGTCCCAAAAAACTAATAATAATAATAATAATAATAAAAAAAAAAAAATGTTTCTCATGACCTAACCCCTCAGATGAACACAGTCCTAAAAATAAAATAAAAACTGTGTAAAAAATAGCTTTTTTTTTACATTGTTTTTATTTTATTTTTTTGACTGTGTTCATCTGAGGGGTTAGGTCATGTGTTATTTTTATAGAGCAGATTCTTACAGACGCGGCAATACCTAATATGTCTACTTTTTAAAATTAAAACAAAAAAACATTTTAGTATCTCTATAGTCTGAGAGTCAGTTTTTTTATTTATTTTTAGCCGATTGTCTTAAGTAGGGGCTCATTTTTTGCGTGATGAGAGGACGTTTTTTTTGTCACCTTACATCACAAAAAGTGTAATAGCAAGCAATCAAAAAGTCATATAGCCCCAAAATAGTGTCAATAAAACCGTCCTCTCATCCCACAAAAAATAAGCTCCTACTTAAGACAATAGGCTAAAAACTTTAAAAAACTGACTCTCAGACTATGGAGATACTAAAATGTTTTTTTTTTTTTTTTTAAAGGATATTATAGGGTAAAACCTCAATAAATTTTAAAAAGCAGACATATTAGGTATTGTCTGTACGAATCTGCTCTATAAAAATAACACATGACCTAGCCCCTCAAATGAACACAGTCAAAAAAAGAAATAAACAGTGACAAAACAGCAATTTTTTGCCAAATTTTCAATTTTAATCCATTTTTTTCCATTAAAAAAGCAAGGGTTAACAGTCAAACAAAACTCTATATTTATTGCCCTGATTCTGTAGTTTTCAGAAACACCCCATATGTGGTAGTAAAATGCTGTTTGGCCGAACGGCAGGGCGCAGAAGGTTTTTGGAACGCAGATTTTTGCTGGTCTGTTTTTTTTTACACCATGTCCCATTTGAAGCCCCCCTGATGCACCCCTAGAGTAGAAACTCCATAAAAGTGACCCCATCTAAGAAACTACACCCCTCAAGGTATTCAAAACTGATTTTACAAACTTTTTTTAACCCTTTAGGTGTTCCACAAGAGTTATTGGCAAATGGAGATGAAATTTCAGAATTAAAATTTTTTGTAACCTTGCCTCACAAAAATGTAATATAGAGCAACCAAAAATCACGTGTACCCTAAAAATAGTCCCAACAAAAATGCCACCTTTTCCCATAGTTTCCAAAATGGGGTCACTTTTTTGGAGTTTCGACTCTAGGGGTACATCAGGGGGCTTCAAACGGGACATGGTGTAAATAAACCAGTCCAGCAAAAATCTGCCTTCTGGAAAAACTGGATTAAAATTGAAATTTTGCCCAAAAAAATGAATGTCTAAAATTTCATCTCCATTTGCCAATAACTCTTGTGGAACACCTAAAGGGTTAACAAAGTTTGTAAAATCAGTTTTGAATACCTTGAGGGGTGTAGTTTCCAATGGGGTCACTTTTGTGGAGTTTCTACTCTAGGTGTGCATCAGGGGGGCTTCAAATGGGACATGGTGTAAATAAACCAGTCCAGCAAAACCTGCCTTCCAGAAACCATATGGTGTTCCTTTCCTTCTGCGCCCTGCCGTGTTCCCGTACAGTAGTTTACGACCACATATGGGGTGTTTTTCTAAACTACAGAATCAGTGCAATAAATATTAAGTTTTGTTTGGCTGTTAGCCCTTGCTTTGTTACTGGAAAAAATTGATTAAAATGGAAAATTTGACAAAAAAAATAAATTCTAAAATTTAATCTCCATTTGCCAATAACTCTTGTGGAACACCTAAAGGGTTAACAAAGTTTTTAAAATAATTTTTGAATACTTTGAAGGTGTGTAGTTTCCAAAATGGGGTCATTTTTGTGGAGTTTCTACTCTAGGGGTGCTGTCATGGCCTATGGTGTACGCTGTGACACTGTTGCCACACTTGCGGTTTCCCGCGGCAATGTGTTGCTGTGAGAGCATGCGGTGGCAGTGTCTCGGCCTTCTGGGTGATTGCCGTGACATGGTTGCCACGCATGCTGTTGCCGGTGGTTACGTGTTTGGTATGCTTGTGTGTGCACTTACCCTTTAAGTTGTAGCCTCCCTCTGTCTGGTTCTGTAAGGGTTAACTCCCTGACTGAGTGTGGTCACTTGGCTTATATCTTCTGTGGTTTCTTGGCTGGAGTCTGTTATACTTCAGCTGTGGTTGGTGCTGAAGCTCTGCTCCAGTCTAGGGTCTTTTTTTTAATTTTTTTTAAAGAAAGCCAAGAAACCACAGTAGATATAAGCCAAGTGACCACACCCAGTCAGGGAGTTAACCCTTACAGCACCAGACAGAGGGAGGCTACAACTTAAAGGGGAAGTTGCCACTGCATGCTTTCACAGCAACACTTTGCTGCGGGCAACAGGTGCATCAGGAGGGCTTCAAATGGGACATGGTGTAAATAAACCAGTCCAGCAAAATCTGCCTTCCAGAAACTATATGGTGTTCCATTCCTTCTGCGCCATGCCGTGTGCCCGGACAGTAGTTCATGACCACATATGGGGTGTTTCTATAAACTTCAGAATCAGAGCAATAAATGTTGAGTTTTGTTTGGCTGTTAACCCTTGCTTTGTTACTAGAAAAACTGGATTAAAATGGAAAATTTGCCAAAAAATTGAAATTCAGAAATTTCATCTCCATTTGCTAATAACTCTTGTGGAACACCTAAAGGGTTAACAAAGTTTGTAAAATAAGTTTTGAATACCTTAAGCAGTGTAGTTTCCAAAATAGGGTCACTTTTGTGGAGTTTCTACTTTACGGGTGCATCAGGGGGGCTTCAAATGGGACATGGTGTAAATAAACCACTCCAGCAAAATCTGCCTTCCAGAAACCATATGGTGTTTCTTTCCTTCTGTGCCCTGCTGTGTGCCCGTACAGTAGTTCACAACCACATATGGGGTGTTTCTATAAACTACAGAATCAGGGCAATAAATATTGTGTTTTGTTTGGCTGTTAACCCTTGCTTTGTTACTGGAAAAACTGGATTAAAATGGAAAATTTGCCCAAAAATTTAAATTCTGAAATTTCATCTCCATTTGCCAATAACTCTTGTGGAAAACGTAAAGGTTTAACAAAGTTTGTAAAATCTGTTTTGAGTACCTTGAGGGGTATAGTTTCCAAAACGGGGTCACTTTTGTGGAGTTTCTACTCTAGGTGTGCATCAGGGGGGATTTAAAAGGGACATGGTGTAAATAAACCAATCCAGGCAAAAATCTGCCTTCCAACCATATGGTGTTCCTTTCCTTCTGCGCCATGCCATGTGCCCAGACAGTAGTTCATGACAACATATGGGGTGTTTCTATAAACTTCAGAATCAGGGCAACAAATATTAAGTTTTGTTTGGCTATTAACCCTTGATTTGTTACTGGAAAAACTGGATTACAATTGAAAATTTGCAAAAAAAAATAAATTCTGAAATTTCATCTCTATTTGCCAATAACTCTTGTGGAACACCTAAAGAGTTAACAAAGTTTGTAAAATCAGTTTTGAATACCTTGAGGGGTATAGTTTCCAAAATAGGGTAATTTTTGCGTGGTTTCTATTATGTAAGCCTCACAAAGTGACTACAGACCTGAACAGGTCCTTAACCCCTTAAGGACTCAGCCCTATTTCACCTTAAGGACTTGGCCATTTTTTGAAAATCTGACCAGTGTCACTTTAAGTGCTCATAACTTTAAAACACTTTGACTTATTCACGCCGTTCTGAGATTGTTTTTTCGTCACATATTGTACTTCATGACACTGGTAAACTGAAGTAATAAAAAAAAAAAATTGCATAAAAAAATACCTAATTTACCCAAAATTTGGAAAAATTTGCAAATTTCAAAGTTTCAGTTTCTCTACTTCTGTAATACATAGTAATACCCCCAAAAATTGTAATGACTTTACATTACCCATATGTCTACTTCATGTTTGAATTATTTTGGGAATGATATTTTATTTTTTGGGGATGTTACAAGGCTTAGAAGTTTAGAAGCAAATCTTGAAACTTTTCAGAAATTTACAAAAACCTAATTTTTAGGGACTACTACAGCTCTGAAGTCACTTTGCGAGGCTTACATAATAGAAACCGCCCAAAAATGACCCCATTCTATAAACTACACCCCTCAATGTATTCATAACTGATTTTACAAACTTTGTTAACCCTTTAGGTGTTGCACAAGAGTTATTGGCAAATGGGGATGAAATTTGAGAATTTCATTTGTTTGCCAAATTTTCCATTTTAACCCATTTTTTCCACAAAGCAAGGGTTAACAGCCAAACAAGACTGTATCTTTATTGCCCTGACTCTGCCATTTACAGAAACACCCCATATGTGGCCATAAACTACTGTACGGGCACACGGCAGGGCGTAGAGTGAAAGGTGCGCCGTATGGTTTTTGGAAGCCAGATTTTGCTGGACTGGTTTTTTGACACCATGTCCCATTTGAAGCCCCCTGATGCACCCCTAGAGTAGAAACTCCATAAAAGTGACCCCATCTAAGAAACTACACCCCTCAAGGTATTTAAAACTGATTTTACAAACTTTGTTAACCCTTTAGGTGTTGCACAAGATTTAATGGAAAATAGAGATACAATTTCAAAATTTCACTTTTTTGGCAGATTTTCCATTTTAATATTTTTTTTCCAGTTACAAAGCAAGGGTTAACAGCCAAACAAAACTAATTATTTATGGCCCTAATTCTGTAGTTTACAGAAACACCCCATATGTGGCCGTAAACTACTGTACGGCCACACAGCGGGGCGAAGAGTGAAAGGTGCGCCGTATGGTTTTTGGAAGCCAGATTTTGCTGGACTGGTTTTTTGACACCATATCCCATTTGAAGCCCCCCTGATGCACCCCTAGAGTAGAAACTCCAAAAGAGTGACCCCATTTTAGAAACTATGGGATAGGGTGGCAGTTTTTTTGGTACTAGTTTAGGGTACATATGATTTTCGGTTGCTCTATATTACACTTTTGGTGCGGCAAGGTAACAAGAAATAGCTTTTTTGGCACGTTTTTTTTTTTTTGTTATTTACAACATTCATCTGACAGGTTAGATCATGTGGTAATTTTATAGAGCAGGTTGTCACGGACGCGATAATACCTAATATGTATACTATTTTTTTTATTTATGTAAGTTTTATACAATGACTTCATTTTTAAAACCCAAAAAAGTTTTAGTGTCTCCATAGTCTAAGAGCCATAGTTTTTTCAGTTTTTGGGAGATTATCTTAGGTAGGGTCTAATTTTTTGCGGGATGAGATGACGGTTTGATTGGCACTATTTTGGGGTGCATATGACTTTTTGATCGCTTGCTATTACACTTTTTGTGATGTAAGATGACAAAAAATTGCTTTTTTTAAACCGTTTTAATTTTTTTACGGTGGTCACCTGAGGGGTTAGGTCATGTGATATTTTTATAGAGCCGGTCAATACGGACGCGGCGATACCTAATATGCATACTTTATTTTTATTTATGTAAGTTTTACACAATGATTTCCTTTTTGAAACAAAAAAAAATCATGTTTTAGTGTTTCCATAGTCTAAGAGCCATAGTTTTTTCTGTTTTTCGGCGATTATCTTGGGTAGGGTATGATTTTTGTGGGATGAGATGACGGTTTGATTGGTACTATTTTGGCATACATGCGACTTTTTTGATCACTTTTATTACCTTTTTTGGGAAGTAAGTCAATTTTCTCATAGTTTTTATTTTTTTATTTTTATGGCGTTCACCGTGCGGGGAAAGTAACATGACCGTTTTATAGATCAGGTCGTTACGGACGCGGAAATACCTAATGTGTAGTGTATTTTATTTTTTTAATTTTTATTTAGTGATAAATGTTTTTTTTTTTTTTCACTTTTTTTCACTTTTTTTTGACCCAGACCCACTTGGTTCTTGAAGATCCAGTGGGTCTGATGTCTGTTTAATACAGTACAGAACACTATATAGGGTTCTGTACTGTATTTTACTTACACTGAACAGATCTATGCTTTTAGCATAGATCTGTTCAGCACCATGGACAGCAGGACGCCTGAGAAGGCATCCTGTTGCCATGGGAACCTTCCCCGTCTGCCACAACTTCGCAGACGGGGAAGGGTGAGCACAGGGCTGCGGGGGGCTGTCGGGGGGCTCTCTCCCTCTCCGATGGGAGAGGGAGGGAGCTCCCTGACCGATGACAGATAACCTTTTCCATATCGCGGTCCGTACGGACCGCGGTATGGAAAGGGTAAAACGGCTGACATCTGCACAGATGTCAGCCGTTTATACCAGGGTGTCAGCAATGTGCTGACACGCTGGTATAACCACTAGAAGCCAACGATCATTCAAGGGGAGGCGGGCGGGGGATCGCGATCCCGCCTGCCGCACCGCCCGCCTCCCGCACCGCCCGCACCGCCTGCGACACCCCCCCTGCACCTCCCACCCACATAAATCATGCAGGGGTGCAGGGGGGGTGCAAATCAGCATTTTAGGCACTTTAAAAGTTTCTGATCCCCGCGGTCAGAGACCGCGGGATCAGAAACTGCAGAAAGCGCAGCAAACCGCAGGTCTGAATTGACCTGCGGTTTGCGGCGATCGCCGATACGGGGGGGTCACATGACCCCCCCTGGCGTTGTGACAGGATGCCGGCTGAATGATTTCAGCCGACATCCCGTTGCGATTAACCCCCGCGGCTCCGGAATGCCTATTTAAAGTTAGGACGTACCGGTACGCCCTGCGTCCTTAAGGGGTTAAAAAGTGGGTTTTGGAAAATTTCTGAAAAATTTCAAGATTTGCTTCTTAACTACTAAGCCTTGTAACGTCCCCAAAAAATAAAATGGCATTCCCAAAATAATCCAAACATGAAGTAGACATATGGGGAATGTAAATTAATAACTTTTTTTGGAGGTATTACTATGTATTATAGAAGTAGAGAAATTGGAACTTGGTAATTTGCACATTTTTCAAAATTTTAGGTAAATTTGGTATTTTGTTTATAAATAAAAATGATTATTTTTTACTCCATTTTACCAGTGTCATGGAGTACAACATGTGACAAAAAAACTATCTCAGAATGGCCTGGATAAGTAAAAGAGAGCTTTGAGCTAACCAGGATTAGCCTTTTAAGGACAAGGCTGCAACATAACAAAATGTGAAAAAAGTTAAGAGGTCACAAGACTTTTCGAATGCATTGTATTTTATAAATATTAATAAAAAATTTGAAATTTACCAAAATTAACCTATATTTGCAATTTATATTTTGTATTTCTCTACTTTTAAGACAGATAGTCATATCTCACAAAATATGAAATAATTAACATTTACCGTATGTCCACTTTATACTTGCTTCCTTTTCTAAATGTATTTTTATTATCTTGGAGACGCTAAAAAGCTTATGTAATAGTGTTGATTGTGAATATTCTAATCGCGAATATTTATCGCAAATATTGGCACTTCGAGAATTCTAGAATATCTAGAATATAGTGGTATATCTTCGTAATTGCGAATATTCTAGATTTTTTTTCATCAGTTCCCATGATCTCTCACTGCTTCTTGCTTGTGGGCCAATGAAAAGGCTGCGATATCTTTGACTTTAGGAGTAGTATTGATAGCTGCTGCTCACTGCTGTGTTGAAATAGTAACAAAGTTACTGCTGGTATAGTTAACTCACCACTGACGGCTTCAAATCGGCAATCAGTTGTATGAATATGCAGTGTGACTTACTGCTCCTCGCACTGCCTACACACTTCTTTTGTTGAAACTGGGAGCGCTAGCATGTGGATACCTGTAAAGTGCAAGTCCTCAGGTGCTGCTGGAACTGCACGCATACACAGTGGTGATGTCGCCCAGTTGAGCAATGTAGTTGCACAGCCAGCTGTATTCCTGTTTTGCCAGGATATTGGTTGTCTACCGGCTCAGTTGATAAACAGTGGCGAGCATGTGAGTGATGATGAATAAACTATTATCAGCACCTGAGTAGATTCAGTCAAAAAATAAAGATGATCTCCTGTTTGGGACAAAGTAAACAATCAGTCTGGGGGTCAGTCTCTTGTCAAATAGCTGTGCTATAAGGCTAAACATTTTTGAGGGCTCCTGGTCCCCTCTTCAGTAGCCACACAAAATGCCAAGTGTGTTTCTTTCCTTTTTAGTAGCAATTTTAAGGCAAAAAAGTATTCTTCAAACTCTGGACTGGACTAAGCAATTTATAAAAAAAAGTGGACCATGTCTATTGTTAACATTTTGCATTGGTATAGCCATACCTGGTCTATATATAACTAATCAATAAGAAAAATATATCATATAAAAATAAAATAAATTTATATATATATATATATACAGTACAGACCAAAAGTTTGGACACACCTTCTCATTCAAAGAGTTTTCTTTATTTTCATGACTATAAAAATTGTAGATTCACACTGAAGGCATCAAAACTATGAATTAACACATGTGGAATTATATACATAACAAACAAGTGTGAAACAACTGAAAATATGTCATATTCTAGGTTCTTCAAAGTAGCCACCTTTTGCTTTGATTACTGCTTTGCACACTCTTGGCATTCTCTTGATGAGCTTCAAGAGGTAGTCCCCTGAAATGGTTTTCACTTCACAGATGTGCCCTGTCAGGTTTAATAAGTGGGATTTCTTGCCTTATAAATGGGGTTGGGACCATCAGTTGCGTTTAGGAGAAGTCAGGTGGATACACAGCTGATAGTCCTACTGAATAGACCGTTAGAATTTGTATTATGGCAAGAAAAAAGCAGCTAAGTAAAGAAAAATGAGTGGCCATCATTACTTTAAGAAATGAAGGTCAGTCAGTCAGCCGAAAAATTGGGAAAACGTTGAAAGTAAGGGCTATTTGACCATGAAGGAGAGTGATGGGGTGCTGCGCCAGATGACCTGGCCTCCACAGTCACCGGACCTGAACCCAATCGAGATGGTTTGGGGTGAGCTGGACCGCAGAGTGAAGGCAAAAGGGCCAACAAGTGCTAAGCATCTCTGGGAACTCCTTCAAGACTGTTGGAAGACCATTTGCACTGAGTAAACTTTACAGAAGAACAAAATGAAAAACATAAGGACATAGAAAGCCAGCATAAGGATTCAAAAAAATCCTAATATAATTTGCAATTTCTTTAAATAAAATCTTAGAACTATGTGCAAACCTTGACAATATCGATGTCGAGAAATTATAGATGTTAGAATCTTTGATTCATTTGTACAGTGTGACAAGACCTGTTGGCATGACAACAGTTTTTTTTTCTTCTACTGACATTTTAACATTTTACAAGGATAAATGCACTTAAAAATAATTGGATTTGTTGTGTTTGCATGACATTTGTGTTTCAATATCAGGTCTGCATTTAAATATCAAAGAAGAACTACACAGCAAACTTTACATTTCTTTTTGGCCACAGAATATTTTAGATTCCTCATATCATTTTACAAACAAAATATTTAAATTTAGTACAAAAGTGTTGTTTAAAGGACACTTCCATCAGAAAGGGATATTTTTAAACTCAACATTAATAGAAAAAAAGTTTTCAAATTTTTTTTGCAGCTTTTCTATTAAATTTTGGCAGAGATAACTCTGATCCCAACCGTTTAGCCACCTGGATGCCGCAGTCAATAGGGACTAGCGTTGATCGCGAATATTCTAATCGCAAATTCTTATCGCGAATATTGGCACTTTGAGAATTCATAAATATCTAGAATATAGTGCTATATCTTAATAATCGCAAATATTCTAGATTTTTGTTTTTTCATTACCCATGATACCTCACTGCTTCTTGCTTGTGGGCCAATGAGAAGGCTGCAATATCTTTGACTTTAGGAGTAGTGTTGATCACAAATTTTCATATCGCGAATTTTCCATTTGCCAACTTTCGCAATCAAGAAAATAATGACTGGAGATCACAAATTCGCAAATTCGCAAATATATGATGAATATTCGCCCAAATATTCCCAAAATGTCGCTAATTCAAATATTGCCCCTGCTGCTCATCACTGATAAGGACTGTTGCTGCTGCATCTAGCCATTTATACAGAGAGAGAGGACTTCCTCTGCCCCCATCAGCTCTCCAACAAACACAATTATAGAGTGCTGATTCATTGCCATGGCAGCATAGTCCTAATAAGTGCCCCCAATCCTGCCATGACTGTGCCACAAGCACAACCTAATAAACAGTGTCTTGAAATGTGGCAACACAAATATCATTCATTTTGTAAAAAAAAATTACTGTTTAATCCTATCCCTCCTCAAAATATGTTATTCAATACATTATATGTACCCCAATAGGTTCTTATTAGAAAAAAAAAACATAACTCCCATTATGATCTCATCATCCCTGTTATATCACACGTATGATGTTCAAATGCACTTGTGCCTTACTAGATATCCACCATTTAATTTCCTGATTTTCCCCCTAGTTGTATCACAAGCAAAGATGTCATCAAGTCAGTGACGTTGGTCCCTGTGACACGACAACTATGAAGCCTTTAGCCCTAACATGGAACATTCAAGCATTTCAGAGGCGGAGCCAGTGAATTTTCTCAGATACCAGATCCTATACAAACAGCTAGGACTGAAACAGAGATAGTTGAGGTGGCTATACACATTATACACACCAAACAAGAAGAGATGGTGCCAAACCAAAGAAATTCCAAATCATTTTAACATTATTTTATCCATAACATTACACAAATGTGCTTACCAGATCACGTTGTGAAGAGTCACAACGGCTGTAAATAGCTTTTCTGGTTATTTAGGATCCTGACCAATAGGCGGTTTTATTATTATATATGAAGTAGTTGTTTTTCAGGATAAATAGGAGACCTTCACATAGGAAGTCTATCTGTTGTGGTTTGAGGAATTTATCTTTTTGGAGGGTGTTCCTTACGCAACTGATACCTAATTCGTGACGTATATAAAATGAGAATGCTCGGACTGGGAGAAAACGTCTGTAAGTGGGTAAGTAACTGGCTCAATGATAGAAAACAGAGGGTGGTTATTAACGGTACACACTCAGATTGGGTCACTGTCACTAGTGTGGTACCTCAGGGGTCAGTATTGGGCCCTATTCTCTTCAATATATTTATTAATGATCTTGTAGAAGGCTTGCTTAGTAAAGTGTCAATTTTCGCAGATAACACTAAACTGTGTAAAGTAATTAACACTGAAGAGGACAGTATACTCCTACAGAGGGATCTGGATAGATTGGAGGCTTGGGCAGATAAGTGGCAGATGAGGTTTAACACTGACAAATGTAAAGTTATGCACATGGGAAGGAATAATGCAAGTCACCCGTACATACTAAATGGTAAAACACTCGGTAACACTGACATGGAAAAGTATCTAGGAATTTTAATAAACAGCAAACTAAGTTGCAAAAACCAGTGTCAGGCAGCTGCTGCCAAGGCCAATAAGATAATAGGTTGCATCAAAAGGGGAATAGATGCCCGTGATAAGAACATAGTCCTACCACTTTACAAATCGCTAGTCAGACCACACATGGAGTACTGTGTACAGTTCTGGGCTCCTGTAAACAAGGCAGACATAGCAGAGCTGGAGAGGGTCCAGAGGAGGGCAACTAAAGTAATAACTGGAATGGGGCAACTACAGTACCCTGAAAGATTATCAAAATTAGGGTTATTCACTTTAGAAAAAAGACGACTGAGGGGAGATCTAATTAATATGTATAAATATATCAGGGGTCTGTACAGAGATCTATCCCATCATCTATTTATCCCCAGGACTGTGACTGTGATGAGGGGACATCCTCTGTGTCTGGAGGAAAGAAGGTTTGTACACAAACATAGAAGAGGATTCTTTACGGTAAGAGCAGTGAGACTATGGAACTCTCTGCCTGAGGAGGTGGTGATGGTGAGTACAATAAAGGAATTCAAGAGGGGCCTGGATGTATTTCTGGAGCGAGAGGGGTCGTTGATCCAGGGAGTTATTCTGATTGCCTGATTGGAGTCGGGAAGGAATTTTTTATTCCTCCTAAAGTGGGGAAAATTGGCTTCTACCTCACAGGGTTTTTTTTTTTGCCTTCCTCTGGATCAACTTGCAGGATGACAGGCCGAACTGGATGGACAAATGTCATATGTTACTATGTATATTAGAGTATAGAGCAGTTACATAGAGTGTGAGGAGGCCATATATAATAATAACATTTACCACCAATGCACTGGGACAGCTATGGGGACGCGAGTAGCGCCATCCTTCGCAAACCTTTTTATGGGCAAATTTGAGGAGATGCACATTTGGGGCCACCAAACCTTTAAGGACAATATCATCCACTTCAGAAGATATATAGATGATCTGTTTATTATCTGGGATAGGGACGAGGAGTCGGCTCTACAGTTCTGCAATAGCCTAAACCACACAGATTGGGGTATCACTTTTACACCAAGATTTAGCAAGGAAATGATAGAATTTTTAGACATCGTTATCACTAATCAAGAAAACACTCTAATGACAAAAACCTTCTTCAAAACTGTCGACACTAATAGTTACATTCATTATACCAGCTTCCACCACAAAAAAAATCTTAAAAATATACCATACAGCCAGTATAAACTGATCAGGTGAAACTATACCAATCATAAGGATTTTGTAACACAAGCAAAGATATTAGAAAAAATAAAATAACAAAAAAACTATACCCCAACAATATCATACAAGACGCATATAAAAAGAGCTTGCAATTAACACAAACAGAATGCCTAGAACCAAGCAAAAAAGAACAAAAAGCACAGAATGATATCCACTTTAGTGCAAAATTCAGCACATCAAACTCCGTCATTCTACAAGTTCTACAAAAACATTGGCACATTTTACTACAAGACGCACACCTTAAAAAATATCTTCCGAATAAACCTAAAATTACATACAGACGCACCCCCACCATCAGAATTTTATTGGCGCCAAGCAAACCCAAGCACCAACAGAAGGGACATGTTCCCAAAGGCATGCAAAAATTAGGGAGTTACAAATGCAACACTCCCCGCTGTCTCTGCTGCTTAACTTTCACACACAAGATAACCTTTTCCTCAAATACCAACAAAACCTCCTTTGACATCAGACATCACCTGACTTGTCAATCCTCATATGTAATCTATATGATTGAATGCGAATGCGGCCTCCAATATGTAGGGCGTACAACCCAGGAACTACATTGCCATCTGAATCAACATCGACACAATATACAAAACTCTACGCAAAACACAGCCTATCAAGGCAGTGTGCCAATACTCTGGAAAAATAAAGACATAGGCCTCTTGCACATGACCGTATGGCTTTGTCAGTATTTGGCGGTCCGCAAAAAACGGATCAACAAAAAATACGGATGACGTCCATGTGCGTTCCTTTTTTTGCGGAACGGAACATCGGGCCCCTGATAGAACAGTACTATACTTTTCCGTTATGCGGACAATAATAGGACATCTTGAATGGAATGGAAAAACGGAAAGACACACGGAGTACCTTCCGTTTTTTTTGAGGATCCATTGAAATTAATGGTTCCGTATACAGTCCTTATACAGAACCCAAATAACGGAACGGAAAACGGAAAAAAGAAACGTTCGTGTGCATGAGGCCATACTATCAAGATCACCCCGATAGATTTTATACCGACCAACCCATACAACAGATTTGATCTTCTTCAGAGGCGGAAGATATATTGGATCTACCAGCTAAACACACTCACCCAGCATAGTCTTAACAAAATGAATGAGATTATAGTATAGAAACTATGGAACCAACAATATGGTGTGGATAGAAAATTATAATATAAATTATATAAATACTATCAAACTAATATGGGTAAGGTTGATGTGTTTATGTGTGTGTGTATATATATATATATATATATATATATAGTGAAAAAGGGGCAGCACTCCAATAGATAAAAATGAAAAATAACATTATTTACCCATAAGGCTGTTGCGACGTTTCGGCTCTTACACAGGAGCCTTCCTTGGCTTGAGGAAGGCTCCTGTGTAAGAGCCGAAACGTCGCAACAGCATTATGGGTAAATAAAGTTATTTTTCATTTTTATCTATTGGAGTGCTGCCCCTTTTTCACTATTCGTATTCAATTGGATTGGCTTATATCCACATTGGGCTTTTGCACCCTTCATCCATTTTTTTCAACTGTGACGGTGCTGCCATTTTTTTCCTTTTATATATATATATATATATATATATATATATATATATATATATATATATATCATAGAGGACCAGGCATCCTCTTTGGAACTTATCACTCCCCGCCCATCCCCCACCCCTTGGTGCTTTTAATCAGAGTAACAATGGAGCTGAACCCTCCATGTTAGAGTAGGTCCCACATGATGAGAAGCTACCTTGTCGTCTGGTAGGTGGGCTCGACATATTTTTGATCAATAATATGCACTAAGAGCTTCTTCACTGCTTGGCAGTAAATAGTGGCGTCATGTATTTGACCCTGTTCACACATTCACCTGTTCACTCAGTCTTAGCGCATTTAGTGGTGTGCTGCTACTTTTTTTGTATGCTATATATATATGTGTGTGTGTATATATATTAATCACAGAGAAAATGCACCAAACGGATATGCCACTGACTATACTGGCTAGTCATAAATGCAGATATTAAAAGCTGAGACTTTCGCCAATATATTCCTGTCAGGAAAATATTGGAGCCCTTCATGCACCACGTCACGGTCACTCAGCATGGCAAAGGGTCCTACCACTACGCTAACTATGGTGTGAACAAGGTCTGAAGGTGATGTAATCCAGCTCACAGCCAGGCTTCCACACAAACGCCTAGCAGGACAACTAGTGCAATGTGAACAAAGCCAGACTGCAAGCCACACCCATATCAGACCCTGTGATGGACGTCACCAGGTGCAAAAGAGTGTTTGAATGCCAGGTAAAGGCACATACACTACATATAAAACAAGACAAAAACACAGAAATATAGTGGCAATACTGGAGGAGCTGCTCAACCCCTAACACTGTAGCGTGTTTTTCATTGGGGGAGCAGCCCCACCGCATGTGGACCGCAGCACACGACTATCCCCAGCAAAAAATGCATACGGTGGAGGGTGTCGCCGCGGTCCACATGCACCACAAGAGCATCCTACACAAAACGGGGCATTGTGCGGATGTAAATACAATCATATAAATCACAGAAAAAATGCACCAAACGGATATGCCACTGACTATACTGGCTAGTCATAAATGCAGATATTAAAAGCTGAGACTTTCGCCAATATATTCCTGTGTTTTTGTCTTGTTTTATATGTAGTGTGTGTGCCTTTACCTGGCATTCAAACACTCTTTTGCACCTGGTGACCTCCATCACAGGGTCTGATATGGGTGTGGCTTGCAGTCTGGCTTTGTTCACATTGCACTAGTTGTCCTGCTAGGCGTTTGTGTGGAAGCCTGGCTGTGAGCTGGATTACATCACCTTCAGACCTTGTTCACACCATAGTTAGCGTAGTGGTAGGACCCTTTGCCATGCTGAGTGACCGTGACGTGGTGAATGAAGGGCTCCGATATTTTTCTGACAGGAATATATTGGCGAAAGTCTCAGCTTTTAATATCTGCATTTATGACTAGCCAGTATAGTCAGTGGCATATCCGTTTGGTGCATTTTTTCTGTGATTTATATGATTGTATTTACATCCGCACAATGCCCCGTTTTGTGTAGGATGCCCTTGTGGTGCATGTGGACCGCGCCGACATCCTCCACCGTATGCATTTTTTGCTGGGGATAGTCGTGTGCTGCAGTCCACATGCGGTGGGGCTGCTCCCCCAATGAAAAACACGCTACAGTGTTAGGGGTTGAGCAGCTCCTCCAGTATTGCCACTATATTTCTGTGTTTTTGTCTTGTGTATATATATTGCCTAATTCCTTACCTACTACCCAATTAGTACAATCCAACACACGGTTTAATATGGATTTAATGGAATATCAAAGTAATCCATATCGATGGATTCATATATCCAAGTAAGGAGGCACAAGAGTCCGTGGATATGCGATACCACTGTCACGGCTGAGGATGGGGGAAATCCTCAGCCGCGTGCAGCCCGGTGATGTTACGGCTGCTTGGCCATGGAGACAGGATTAGGGAGCAGGTCACCTCCTAAGGCATCCCTAACCTGACCCTAGCTCCTAGCTGCATGGGCCAACCTTGATGGTAGGAGGGCCCATGCTCCGGAACCTAAAAGTCCCTGCTAGCCCTCAAGATGACCCTCACCTAGGAGCTAAGTAAGACAAGCCCACTCCTCCTAGACACGGAGGAGCAGGAGTCTCAACGGCCAATCTGCAGGAAAAGGGGAGACATAAACAGCTCTATGGATATGGCAGGTGAACAAAGAGTTCCACCTACCTGCCACAGCCTTGCTGACTGGATCCCTGTGTTAGCAGGGTGCAGATCACAAGCGCATCCCTACACAGGGACCCAGATCCATAGCTGCACAAAATCACATATAAAACATCACACGGACATCACACATAACTGGAAATAACTAAAGCACAATATGGTTATGACATTATGGTTTAGACATAAAGGTTTATGACCACAGGGGTGGCTCTTACTGGCAGGTAACAAATACATGAGGCTGCTCTCAGCTAAGCATGGCTGAAGCAACCTGAAGGCCTGCAAAAGCAGTGAGGCTTTATAGGCCAAGAAGCCACACCCCACAGTCGGACACACCCAGTGATCACACACACTAGGAAGGGGATTAACCCTTCCAACACCAGGGAAGGGAAAACACCACTTAAAGGAGACGTGCACACAATAACATGAAACACAGTGCACACATCCACACATCACACACAAAACCGCATGCGCAGCGTAGCGAGCTGCATGGCACAGCTCAGCCTGCTACGCTGCCACATACATACTGTTGCCAGCGGCAACCACAGGTGAGGCCAATACCACAGCCCTCACCTGTGATTGAACACCAATGAAAACCGCTGACAACCGCATGCGGTTCAGGAGTCACGGTCATAGCCATGGCCGTGACAACCACTAGCCAATCCACGAATATTGATGTGTGTACTTTATTCATGTACATATCCTATTTACTTTTTATTGTATTGTCGAATTTTAATTTATTTGATTTTAGTTAGTTTTATCTGCACTATACCTTTATTACTACCTGTATATTTATTTTATTAGCATTTGTATCCTTATTATACCTTTATTATTGTCCACCATTAGCAAACTACCCTACAATACTAACTGCAGACTCAGCTAATTATATAAAACACACCTGTGTACCTCCCCCCCTCAATCAGCCTGCCAAAAATGTGCCTCTTAAAGCTTCCCTGTGCATGCCTTATCATTACTGTCCTGATGAAGGGGACGCTCCGTCTCAGAAATGTTTTGACAACCCTGTGAATAAAGATTATCGTGAATCTACCGCATCGCTCCTGTTATTCCTTTAATCCATATCCTGACAGCGTGTACAGTGACCCAAAATTTTTTTTTTTACAGTTACCTAAATGTAAAAAACTGGATAGACTAGACAGTTTATTATTATAGATGCATCAGAATGTTATAATGGCCTCTAGGAATCGAGACAGACTAGCCAGTATCTTCCCTACCCTGGGACCCACCTTTTGAAGTTTTTGCAGAGACCCCCATAAGCAATCATTTTATGGCATCTTGTTGCTGTCTGCCTCTGTGTGGGCAGGTAATATTCACATGTTGATGTACAGTGGGCCCCCAGAATGTGTTTTATTGGTGGGACCCAGGCATCCCAGTCCGACACTGTCTAAAACTACTTCAAAACCTCAATGATCCCTAATACAAAATAGAAATGGTAATAGTTTGAAATATTTTATTCGCTAATATTGCACATGTGGCTGCTGCAGTAAAATGCCTTTGTGTATACATAATCTAATGGAGATTTCAATGTGTTTGGCCCCAAACAAAATGTATTAAAGCGGATGTTCATATTCAATGGTGCTTTTGGCAGACATCCTACCCCCCCTGTCACGGCCAAACCTGTGGAGGGATGAATGCTTACCTGTAACCTTCTCCCAGCCCCTTCATTCCCCCACCGCTTCTGCACTGCTCAAGGTTTGACATCATTGCAGCCGTGGACTGGCCGTCTCAGTGACTTGCCTCACTTGCGTCACATCACCTGGTCCCTGCTGTGGCTAGTCATTGGCTGCAGTAACATCAAACCGAATGTGGCGGCGGGAGCAAAGGAGCTAGGAGCTGGTAAGTATGGTTTCCTCTGCAGGTCCAGCCATCAGGGGGGTCTGCTGACCCCCAGAAGATGTACAACCCCCTTCAGGCAAACATTTTATATAAAAGTTAATAATTGTATCTGCGCTATCAAGTGAGTCCTTTCTCTGTGTACATCTGTGCACAGAGCCGCTGCTGGATACCTAAAAGAATCGGTTGCCTCGATCCACAAAAATATATATATATCAAAAGAGAAGGTATGGTATCAGCGCAGGAATAAAAGACATGGGGTAAAATCGAATAATAATAAGTACCTGTTCAGTCGAGTGTGGGTTTGGAACTGTTCCTAGTATAGGTTAGATCTTCACAGCACTAAACAGTGCAAGGTGGATAGCAATTCTTCCTGCTCAACTTCAAAAAACACGCGCGTCGCTCCGGCCGGCAGCTGGCGCGCGCACGAAGGAGCGTGATGGTAAGGGAATCCGAAAGCGTAGCGTGTGACGTCACAGCTGTAGTACGGATACTTCCGAGGACGAAAAACCAAACCTACGCGTTTCGAAGTCAAGGTCCCTGACGAAGAAGTCCGCTGACTTCGAAACGCGTAGGATTGTTTTTTTGGTCCTCGGAAGTATCCGTACTACAGCTGTGACGTCACACGCTACGCTTTCGGATTCCCTTACCATCACGCTCCTTCGTGCGCGCGCCAGCTGCCGGCCGGAGCGACGCACGCGTTTTTTGAAGTTGAGCAGGAAGAATTGCTATCCACCTTGCACTGTTTAGTGCTGTGAAGATGTAACCTATACTAGGAGCAGTTCCAAACCCACACTCGACTGAACAGGTACTTATTATTATTCGATTTTACCCCAAGTCTTTTATTCCTGCGCTGATACCATACCTTCTCTTTTGATATATAAACATTTTATATACTCTTTATGCTTATATATTGTATCCTGAGCACTTGCTAACACGAAAACATGTTTGGTACTGAATTTTCCCTTGAACTATAATACAATTTACATACATTTTATGGTAGTACTCATTACAGGTCACTACTAACATTCAAATAAAATGTAATCCATTTTGAGTTACAATTATTCCACTTGACTTGAAAACTACTGTTTCTATGACAATCACTGATGGTCAATTCAGGCAGCCCCTGAGACCCTATTTCAGGATCCATTATCCATGGAATGGAAAATGGTTTAAGCATATAGAGCACAGGGTTCAGAAGAGAGGTTCCAAAAATACTACCTTTTCATGCTCCTAAGTGCGGCTTGCTAACACTGTCAAACTCAGCAAAGCATATACCATAGTGAAATACAGTAGCTGTATCCATTAATAGGAAATACAGAAATATAATATGACCTTCAATATAATCTAACATGCATTTTTTTTTTTTTTTACCGATAGAAAACACTATTGTTAAATACATAACAAAATATAACAATATATACATTATTTTTCAACCAATATGATGGATGGGAAAATGTCAGTGGCACAAACTAATAGGCAATTCCATTATGGAAGTGTGCATTAGTACAGAAGGACTGGGAAGCGGTGAATGCAGGGATCCCCAGGCTCTGTACTCACTGCTTCCTGGTCTTCTTCAGATGCTCATTGTGCTGCGTCCTGTGCACAGTGTGAGAATGTGTCCTCATGCTGTGCGACGTTGGGTCACAGCACAGCAACCGGGAAGACCAGGAAGAGCACTGGGTCTCAGGAGCTGTCACGGCAGGGAGTGGGGAAAAGCCCCCACCGTGCAATGACAGTGGCTGCAACGCCAGATAGCAGGGAACAGGGAGCAGGTCACCTCCTAATGCAACCCTGAAATCTCCCTAGACTCCTAGTGCATGAGCCGCCTCTGAAGGTAAGGGGGCTCATGCTCACCAACCTAGAACCCTAGGTATCCCTGCTATGCCCTAGGCCTGATGACAGGGCAGTGACCACCCATTCATCCTTCACCACGGATGAATGGTGTCCCTAGAGGCCCAGTAGCTGGCAGGATGCAAGACTATGGGATAAGCAATACGGCAGGTAAGTAACACAGCAACAAAACAAATGCTATTCACACTTACCTGCCGCAGCCGAGATGGAAGGACGGCTGCAGGCTGGGAAGCCCACAGTCTTGCTATTGCTTAAACCCCTCCGGGAAAGCAAGCCCCTTTCGGAGCAGGCACACCAACATATAAACCTCCAAACACAGACCACACCAAAACAACATACACCAGGTGGGGCAGGAATAACAGAGACACACCGGAGGGGACACACAGCCAGGGCAAGGTAAACAATATAATAAATAAGGGTGACTCACACAGACACCACATCCAGCCAGGGAGCAAAGCTCCTACACAGACTGACAACCAACAAACTATGACCTCAGGCTCCAACACACCAATATATAAGGAGGCCTGAGGTCACACCCACCACACCACTAGTAATTAACCCCGTGCCAACCAAAACAGGGAAAACACCATATAAAAGGAAAGTGCACGTGCAAACAACAAACTACTCGTTGCCACAGGCAACGAGTCTGCACGGCAACCGCGTCACGGTCAAACACTAAAATGACCGTGACAGGAGCGTTGGAGGCTTCTGGAGCAGGAGAGGTACATCGATTTTTTTCTCTGATCTAAGATCTGCTTCACATGGGGGACTTATTAACATGGAGGTCTATCTGAGGTCTGATTTGGGGACTTATTAACATGGAGGTCTGATTGGGGGTCTCATAAACTTTGGGGGTCTTATAAAAATTGGGCATCTGATCTAAGGTTTGATTGGGGGTCTGATATGAGGTCTCAATAGGGGCCTTATTAACATTGGGGGTCTGGTCTGCGGTCAGATTGGGGGTCTTATTAACATTGGGGGTTTGATTGTGGCTTTAAGCTGAGAATTGATTAATATTGGGACGTCTGATTGGGACTGAGAGCTGAGGTCTGATTAACAATGTGGGTCTGAGCTGGGCGCTGACGTAAAAATATTTTTTTTCTTATTTTCCTCTTCTAAAACCTAGTTACGTCTTATAGGGCAAAAATACAGTGTGTGTGTCTGTGTGTGTACATATAAATAATAAAAACTGAATGCAATTATTTGCAAATCTCATGGACCCATATTTTATTCACAAAAGATCTTAGAATGCATATCAGAGGGTGACAGTGAGACATTTTACAATTTGAAATGAAAAAAAAAAAAAAATACCGGTAATTTAGAACTTGATGGCAGCAACACATTTCAAAAAAATTGGCAAGGGGCAATAAATGGCTGGAAAAGTAAGTGCTACTAATAAAAAACAGCTGGAGGAGCAATTTGCCACTAAGTCACATGACTGGGTATAAAAAAGGGCACGTTAAAGAGGCAGAGTCTCTATGAAGCAAAGATTGACAGAGATTCACCGATCTAGGAAAAACTGTGCCTAAAAATTGCAGAATTATTGAATAAAAATGTTCCTTAATGTAAAATTGCAAAGACTTTTAATATCCCATTTACAGTACATAATATAATAAAAGAAGATTCAGGGAATCTGGAGAAATCCATGTGTGCAAGGGAAAAGGCTTATGGTCAATATTGGATGCTTGTGAGGCCCCAGGCAGCACTGCATTAATCCCTTCATGCATTTGGACGTACAGTGCCATGCAAAAGTATTCACCCCCCTTGACTTTTTTCGTATTTTGTTACATTACAGCCTTAAGGCCTCTTTCAAACGGGCAAGTTTTCCGTGTGGGTGCAATGCGTGAGGTGAATGCATTGCACCCGCACTGAATCCAGACCCATTCATTTCTGATGCTGTGCACATGAGCGGTGATTTTCACGCATCACTTGTGCGTTGCATGAAAATCGCAGCATGCTCTATATTGTGCGTTTTTCACGCAACGCAGGCCCCATAGAAGTGAATGGGGCTGCGTGAAAATCGCAAGCATCCGCAAGCAAATGCGGATGCGGTGCGATTTTCACGCATGGTTGCTAGGTGACGATCGGGATGGAGACCCGATCTTTATTATTTTCCCTTATAACATGGTTATAAGGGAAAATAATAGCATTCTAAATACAGAATGCTAAGTAAATTAGGGATGGTTCATATCAAAAGTAAAAGGAGGGGCACTCAACTATCTGAGTACTCTGGATAACAATAACAGATGTAATAGATGTGATTTATTTGGTATAGTTAAAATAACAATAGGATAAATGCTATATGATGTCAATGGGATATCATAAAATTAGCACCATACGATCTTCAATACGATACAGTATATAAATGGTACATATAAATAAATAAATAACTGTCCCAATGGATGTACAAGCGGATAATCAATATCTAGTTGGGAGCAGGGTAGACTGTCAGGTAGCCCTGTAGGGTAAAGTTCCGTTGGTATCACTTATAACAATGTCAAATCTTCAGGTGATGCACTCCATATTAGATTGGTATACAATATAGTAATGTAATGGATAGTTGGTACATTACCACCTGGCTGATAGGCGTCTGTTCGCTTGTTGCTCTGCCGCCCGGACCTACCACGGCGTCCCGTGTGGTCTCGCGGTCGTAATGCGGCGTCCCACGTCACCCGGCGGCGTCTCACGTGACCGGGTGATGACCACGTGACCGACGTCTGGATTTAGTAGAAAGAGCTATATCGCTGGCATGTTGCACAGCATAGTTATCCGGATGGTGTAGATGCTTGCAAGCATCCGGATACCTATGCTGTGTGACATGCCAGCGATATAGCTCTTTTCTACTAAATCCAGACATCTGAGAGGGTTTCCGCCTTCTAATTCACAAGTGGAACGCATCGTGGAAAGCATAGTTCCCTATTGGAGCACACCGTGGAACGCACAGCTGATTACTTCACTTCCTATACACGTCGGTCACGTGGTCATCACTATACCAAATAAATCACATCTATTATATCTGTTATTGTTGTCCAGAGTACTCAGATAGTTGAGTGCCCCTCCTTTTACTTTTGATATCTTTACCTTTGGAGTTGGGTGATTCCTGAGGAGTGCACCATACTTATAGGAGTGTTTCAGGTGAGCCGCTATAGTGTTTACCCAGCTTTTTATTAGGGATGGATCATGTTATCGACCATGTGATGAGCGCAGTGACGTCACCAAAGGTCCTTTTCTCCCAGATCCTCAAAGAAGAAGAAAGAAGAGAAGCCGGGCTGCGCGAACAAGTGGATGAGGTGAGTTTAATTTTAATTTTAATTTTTTAACCCCTCCATCCCTAATTTACTTAGCATTCTGTATTAAGATTACTATTATTTTCCCTTACAACCATGTTTTGCGAGAAGCGGAGGCGGTTCCATGCAATTTAATTTTTAACCTAATTAAATTGCATGGAACCGCCTCCCTATGTCTCCTCCTCCCAGGTGATAGCTATCAACCTGGGGTTAGTCTAGGATATATAGGGAGCTGCTTCCATTTCATATTCATGCTTGTCATGAGGAAGGACCCATATATCTAAGAGGTCTGAAACGCGTAGCTGTATACTTGCATTACGGATTTTTACGCTGGAATAAAGGTCATTTATAATTTCACCTGCATTGAGCTGGATATTCTTCTTTCAAATAAAAGTATTATGTTAGTAATCTCATGAGGGGAACGCCATAATTTTTTTTTAAAAAACAATGATGGAATTGCTGTTTTTGACATCTCACCTCCACAAAAAAATTTAAGAAAAGTGATCAAAAATCATACAGTGGGGGAAATAATTATTTGACCCCTCACTGATTTTGTAAGTTTGTCCAATGACAAAGAAATGAAAAGTCTCAGAACAGTATCATTTCAATGGTAGGTTTATTGTAACAGTGGCAGATAGCACATCAAAAGGAAAATCGAAAAAATAACTTTAAATAAAAGATAGCAACTGATTTGCATTTCATTGAGTGAAATAAGTATTTGAACCCTCTAACAAAAAAAGACTTAATACTTGGTGGAAAAACCCTTGTTTGCAAGCACAGAGGTCAAACGTTTCTTGTAATTGATGACCAAGTTTGCGCACATTTTAGGAGGAATGTTGGTCCACTCCTCTTTGCAGATCATCTCTAAATCCCTAAGGTTTCGAGGCTGTCTCTGTGCAACTCTGAGCTTGAGCTCCCTCCATAGGTTTTCGATTGGATTAAGGTCCGGAGACTGACTAGGCCACTCCATGACCTTAATGTGCTTCTTCTTGAGCCACTCCTTTGTTGCCTTTGCTGTATGTTTTTGGTCATTGTCGTGCTGGAACACCCATCCACGACCCATTTTCAGTTTCCTGGCAGAGGGAAGGAGGTTGTCGCTCAGGATTTCACGATACATGGCTCCGTCCATTTTCCCGTTTATGCGAATAAGTTGTCCTGTGCCCTTAGCAGAAAAACACCCCCAAAGCAAAATGTTTCCACCCCCATGCTTGACGGTGGGGACGGTGTTTTGGGGGTCATAGGCAGCATTTTTCTTCCTCCAAACACAGCGAGTTGAGTTAATGCCAAAGAGCTCTATTTTGGTCTCATCAGACCACAGCACCTTCTCCCAGTCACTCTCTGAATCATTCAGGTGTTCATTGGCAAACTTCAGACGGGCCTGCACATGTGCCTTCCTGAGCAGGGGGACCTTGCGAGCCCTGCAGGATTTTAATCCATTGCGGTGTAATGTGTTTCCAATGGTTTTCTTGGTGACTGTGGTCCCTGCTAATTTGAGGTCATTAACTAACTCCTCCCGTGTAGTTCTAGGATGCTTTTTCACCTTTCTCAGAACCATTGACACCCCACGAGGTGAGATCTTGCGTGGAGCCCCAGAGCGAGGTCGATTGATGGTCATTTTGTGCTCCTTCCATTTTCGAACAATCGCACCAACAGTTGTCACCTTCTCTCCCAGCTTCTTGCTAATGGTTTTGTAGCCCATTCCAGCCTTGTGCAGGTCTACAATTTTGTCTCTGACATCCTTGGACAGCTCTTTGGTCTTTCCCATGTTGGAGAGTTTGGAGTCTGCTTGATTGATTCTGTGGACAGGTGTCTTTTATACAGGTGACTAGTTAAGACAGGTGTCCTTAATGAGGGTGACTAATTGAGTAGAAGTGTCTAACCACTCTGTGGGAGCCAGAACTCTTAATGGTTGGTAGGGGTTCAAATACTTATTTCACTCAATGAAATGCAAATCAGTTGCTATCTTTTATTTAAAGTTTTTTTTTCGATTTTCCTTTTGATGTGCTATCTGCCACTGTTACAATAAACCTACCATTGAAATGATACTGTTCTGAGACTTTTCATTTCTTTGTCATTGGACAAACTTACAAAATCAGTGAGGGGTCAAATAATTATTTCCCCCACTGTATGTACTCCAAAATGATACCAATAAAAGCTACAGCTCTTCTCGCAAAAAACAAGCCCCCACACAGCTACATTGGTGAAAAAATTAAAATATTATGGATGGTAGTATATGGCGATGCAAAATATTATATCTTGAAAAAGTAGTAAAACACAAAAAAAATAATAATTTAGTATTGCCATAACCGTACCAAACCACAAAATAAAATTATCAAATCATATATACTGCATTAAGAACCCCCCAAAAAATAAAAAAACACTGACAGAATTGCAATTTTTGCCCACCTTACCTCCCAAAAAATGGTATAAAAAGTTATAAAAAAGACATGTATCCCAAAGTGATACCAAGAAAATCTACAGCTGGTCTTGCAAAAAACAAGCCTTTACACAACTACATTGGTAAAAAATATGAAAATGCTATGGCCCCTAAAACAATTTCAGCAACTTCAATTTCAAAAAATCCTGGTGCTGCTCCTTTCTTTCTGAATACTGCAGTTTCCCCAAACAGCAGTTTGCGACCACATATGGGATGTTGCTGTATTTAGGAATAAATGCATAATAAATTCTGGGTGCATTTTCTCCTGTTATGCCTTGTGAAAATGAAAATTTTGGGGATAAAAAACATTTTATTGGAACTAAAATATCATTTTTCATTTTCACAGTCAAGTGTTTCTAAATTCTATAAAACGCTTGTTGGTTCAAAGCATTCACTTCACCCCTTGATCAATTCCTTGAGGGGTGTAGTTTCCAAAATGGGGTCAATTTTTATGGTTTTCATTTTAGGAGTACCTCAGGGTCTCTTCAAATGTTATATAGCACCTAAAAACCATTCAGGAAAAATTAACAATATGGCGCTCCTTTCCTTCTGTGCCTTGCCATGTGCCCATACAGCAGGTTACGACCACATATAGGGTGTTTATATAAACTGCAGTATCAGGGTAATGTTTTTATGTTAACTTTTGCTGTGTTGCAGAAAAAAATGGATTTAAATGGAAAATATGGGTTAACAAAGTTTGTAAAATCAGTTTTGAATAGTTTGAGGGGCGTAGTACCCAAAATAGGGTAATATTTGGGTGGTTTCTATATATAAGCCCCTTAAAGCCACTTAACAACTGAATTGGTCTTTAAAAACATGGTTTCGAAAATTTTCTTGAAAATTAAAAAAATTGCTTCAAAAATGTTAAGCCCTCTAACATCCTAAAAATTCTAATGAAATTTATAAAAATCATGCCAACATAAATTAGGCATATGGGGAATGTTCATTAATAACTACTTTGCAAGTAATCACTATTTGTCTTAAAATCTGAAAAATTCAAATATCGAAAATTGCAAATTTTTCCCAATTTTCTAAGAATTTAGGATTTTTTATGCGTAAAGGTAAAACATATCACTAAAATTCACTATTAACATGAAGTATGTCATGAGAAAGCAGTCTTAGGATTGCTTTGATCAGTAAAAGAGTTATTTCCAGATAAAGTGACACATGTCAGAGGCTCTGGCATTTGGTCCAAACTGGCTGTTGCTTGAAAGCGTTAAAAAGCGTCATGATTTTGTACTAGAAATCACTGCATGGGTTTAGAAACACTTCCAGAAATCATTGTGTCACGGCGCGGTCTAGGAGGCGGGCACGTCCGGAGCGCGTGCGCATCATCAGCGTGTCCGGCGTCGCCCGCGCTCCTGATAATACTATGCACGCCCCCCGTGCGTCTATGTGCATTCATGCGAATGGTTTTAGGGCTGAGTGCCGAGCTGATCACTCGGCGCTCGGCTGTGTACAGTCGTGGCCAAAAGTTTTGAGAATGACACAAATATTAGTTTTCACAAAGTTTGCTGCTAAACTGCTTTTAGATCTTTGTTTCAGTTGTTTCTGTGATGTAGTGAAATATAATTACATGCACTTCATACGTTTCAAAGGCTTTTATCGACAATTACATGACGTTTATGCAAAGAGTCAGTATTTGCAGTGTTGGCCCTTCTTTTTCAGGACCTCTGCAATTCGACTGGGCATGCTCTCAATCAACTTCTGGGCCAATTCCTGACTAATAGCAACCCATTCTTTCATAATCACTTCTTGGAGTTTGTCAGAATGAGTGGGTTTTTGTTTGTCCACCCGCCTCTTGAGGATTGACCACAAGTTCTCAATGGGATTAAGATCTGTAGAAATTCCATCCCATGGACCCAAAATGTCAACGTTTTGGTCCCCGAGCCACTTAGTTATCACTTTTGCCTTATGGCACGGTGCTCCATCGTGCTGGAAAATGCATTGTTCTTCACCAAACTGTTGTTGGATTATTGGAAGAAGTTGCTGTTGGAGGGTGTTTTGGTATCATTCTTTATTCATGGCTGTGTTTTTGGGCAAAATTGTGAGTGAGCCCACTCCCTTGGATGAGAAGCAACCCCACACATGAATGGCCTTAGGATGCTTTACTGTTGGCATGACACAGGACTGATGGTAGCGCTCACCTTTTCTTCTCCGGACAAGCCTTTTTCCAGATGCCCCAAACAATCGGAAAGAGGCTTCATCGGAGAATATGACTTTTCCCCAGTCCTCAGCAGTCAATTAACCATATTTTCTGCAGAAGAGCAATCTGTCCCTGATGTTTTTTTTGGAGAGAAGTGGCTTCTTTGCTGCCCTTCTTGACACCAGGCCATCTTCCAAAAGTCTTCGCCTCACTGTGTGTCACAACCAGACAGTTGAGAAGCTCTGACAGGAGCTTTCCAGATCCTCCTCCTTGAGTTTCTTTGTTTTGGTTAAGTTCCTTATCTCGTTAGTCTATCTCAGCTGTCATGCAGTTGGACTGATTGTTTCCCTTTAAGTTCCTCCCCATGATGCATTAGGTTGCGGCTTATACAACTTCCTGGAGTGTGTGTGCTTGCTGTTTCTATTTCCCAGTCCTCTGCAAGATAAGTGCTGTTCCTTTATTTGTGATTTTCTGTCTGCTGGATTTTCAGGTGACCCTGACTCCCTCCGTGTCTAGTGTAGGGAGCCGGTGGTCGTGTCCCCTCACTATTGTAGGGTCTTCAGGTATTAGATAGCCGAGGTACGTGGATATGCGCCCATCCACCTTTGGGGTGTTCGCATAGGCTGAGCAATTAGGGAGAGTGGCAGGTCTCATGTAGGGGTCTCCCTTTTGTTCCTTAGTTGTGGATCCAGTGAGTCATTATTGTATTGCATTGTCTTGTTTCCTGTACACCATCCGTGACATTATAAGCCGCCTAAACCGTCTCAAGCATGGATCCGGTTTCACTTTTGGCTGAGCGCTTCCAGGGTCTTTCATTGGAGGTAGCTGATCTCCGTAAGACTTTTTCTCAGTTTCAAGTGACCGGTTCAGCTTGCGTTCATGGAGTTTGTTCTGAGCCTAAGATCTCGCTCCCGGATACGTTCTCCGGGGGTAGTGAGTATTTTGTGCGTTTTAGAGAGGCTTGCAAACTCCATTTTCGCCTTCTTCCCCATTCCTCTGGTGATGAAGATCGGAGGGTGGGGATCATTATATCGCTGCTCAGGGGTAACGCTCAATCCTGGGCCTTTTCGCTGCCGGAGGGGGCACGGCCCCTCCGTTCAGTGGATGAATTCTTTTTAGCCCTGAGTCAGATATATGATGATCCGGATCGTATTGCTCTGGCTGAGTCTAGACTACGTCTGTTATGCCAGGGTAAACCATCCACAGAGATATACTGCTCAGAATTTCGGAGATGGGCAGCTGATACTGGTTGGAATGATGCTGCACTCCGAAGTCAATTTTGCCATGGTCTTTCAGAGGGATTGAAAGATGCATTTGCCTTTCATGAGAGACCTACCTCCTTGGATTCTGCTATGTCTCAGGCCGTTCGTATTGACAGGCGTCTTAGAGAGAGAGGAGAGATCTCTCCTTCCTGTCATACTCAGTCCCGGGCACAGTGCAGCGGTCTCTTTCTGTGCGCAGGGGTCTCAGTCGCTGTCAGCCCCTTCTGAGCAGGAGCCCATGCAGCTGAAGTTGATTGCCTCTGACAATAGAAGATTCAGCCCGCATGGGAGGGTTTGTTTTTGTTGTGGAGGTATAAATCATTTGGCAAATGTTTGTCCCTCTAGGAGATTCAGGCAGTCTTCTGGGAGTAATAAAGAAACAAAAAGGAAAAAATCTTTTAAAAATGTTCCGTCTGTTACTATTGGCAGGGTTGAGGCGGAAATTGAAGGTTTTCCGTTTGCTTGTAGTTCCCGTTTTGTCCTGCCTGCTAGGGTGGCGCTAGAGAGCAAGAGCATTTTTTGTGAGATTTTTGTGGATAGTGGAGCAGCTGTCAATCTCATTGATAATCAATTTGCAATAACTCATGGTTTCCAGTTATGCACTTTGGGAAAGGATATTCCTGTTTTTGCTATTGATTCCGCTCAACTTTCTCAGAAATCATTAAAGGGCATAGTTCACAATATCCGTTTAATTGTGAGTGATGCTCATGTTGAGGATGTGTCATGTTTCGTCCTTAGCGGTTTGCCTACTCCTCTAGTGTTGGGGCTACCCTGGCTCACTAAACATAACCCCACCATTGATTGGCAAGCGAGGCAAATAAATGGTTGGAGTGACTTTTGCAGAGAGAATTGCCTCATGACATCCGTTTCTGAGGTTTCTACTAAGACTGTACCACCTTTCCTCTCTGAATTTTCGGATGTCTTCTCTGAGAGTGGAGTTCAGGATTTGCCCCCGCACAGGGAGTACGATTGCCCTATTAATCTCATCCCAGGCGCCAAGCTGCCTAAATCTCGTTTATACAATCTTTCCCAACCTGAGAGGGTCGCTACGCTACACATACGACCCTCGAAGTCACCTGTTGCCGCTGGTTTTTTCTTTGTTAAGAAAAAAGATGGTTCTTTAAGACCTTGTCTGGATTTCAGGGAGCTGAACAGTATCACTATTCGTGACCCTTATCCGCTTCCTCTGATCCCGGACCTGTTTAACCAGGTTGTTGGGGCTAAAGTCTTTTCCAAAATAGACCTAAGAGGGGCATACAACCTGGTCAGGGTCAGAGAAGGAGACGAATGGAAGACTGCTTTCAATACCCCTGAGGGCCATTTTGAGAATTTGGTTATGCCTTTTGGTTTGATGGATGCCCCAGCCGTTTTTCAGCATTTCGTGAACAGCATTTTTTATCATTTAATGGGAAAATTTGTATTAGTGTATTTGGATGACATTTTGATTTTTTCTCCTGATTTCAAGACTCATAAGGAACATTTACGTCAGGTCTTGCTCATCCTGCGGGAGAATAAATTATACGCGAAACTGGAAAAATGTGTGTTTGCGGTTCCAGAAATTCAATTTCTGGGGTTTATTCTCTCCGCTTCTGGTTTTCGCATGGACCCCGAGAAGGTCCGCGCTGTGCTTGAGTGGGAGCTTCCTGAGAATCAGAAGGCGCTGATGCGTTTTTTGGGCTTTGCCAATTATTACAGGAAATTTATTTTGAATTATTCCTCTGTTGTTAAACCACTCACTGATATGACCAGAAAGGGGGTAGATTTTTCTTCCTGGTCGGTAGAGGCGCGTAAGGCCTTTTCTAATATCAAGGAGAGTTTTGCTTCCGCTCCCATCCTGGTACAACCTGATATTTTGTTACCCTTCATAGTTGAGGTTGATGCTTCTGAGGTAGAGGTGGGTGCGGTCTTGTCTCAGGGTTCCTCTCCTGCCAAATGGCAACCATGTGCCTTTTTCTCGAAGAAACTCTCCTCCGCAGAGAGAAATTATGATGTGGGAGATAGGGAATTGTTGGCCATCAAGTTGGCTTTTGAGGAATGGCGCCATTGGCTAGAGGGAGCCAGACACCCTATTACCGTGTTTACTGACCATAAAAATCTGGCCTACTTGGAGTCAGCCAAGCGTCTGAACCCGAGACAGGCCAGATGGTCTTTGTTCTTTTCAAGGTTTAATTTTGTTGTCACGTTCCGCCCTGGGGTTAAGAATGTGAAGGCAGATGCCCTGTCACGTTGTTTTCCGGGAGGTGGGAATTTTGAAGACCCGGGTCCCATTTTGGCTGAAGGTGTGGTGGTCTCTGCTCTTTTTCCTGAATTGGAGGCAGAGGTGCAGGCAGCCCAGTCAGAGGCTCCCGATCTTTGTCCTCCTGGGAGGTTGTTTGTGCCTCTCGCTTTGAGACACAAGATTTTTAAGGAACACCACGATACGGTCCTTGCTGGGCACCCGGGGGCAAGAGCCACACTGGATCTCATCGCTCGGAGATTCTGGTGGCCTGCGCTTCGTAAGTCGGTTGAGGGTTTTGTGGCAGCTTGCGAGACTTGCGCTCGTGCCAAAGTCCCTCATTCACGGCCATCAGGTCCTCTCCTTCCCTTACCCATTCCTTCCCGTCCTTGGACACATCTGTCCATGGACTTCATAACGGACTTGCCTCGTTCCTCGGGGAAGACTGTGATTCTGGTGGTGGTGGACCGTTTTAGCAAAATGGTGCATTTCATCCCTTTTCCTGGTTTGCCCAATGCTAAGACGCTGGCGCAGGCATTTATTGACCACATTGTCAAATTGCATGGTATTCCTTCAGACATAGTCTCTGATAGGGGCACGCAGTTTGTTTCCAGATTCTGGAAGGCTTTCTGTTCTCGCTTGGGGGTTCGGTTGTCATTCTCTTCTGCTTTCCACCCGCAGTCGAATGGCCAGACAGAGCGCGTCAATCAGAATCTGGAGACATATCTGCGCTGTTTTGTGGCGGAGAATCAGGAGGATTGGTGTTCTTTTTTGTCCCTTGCTGAGTTTGCTTTAAATAACCGTCGTCAGGAGTCCTCTGATAAGTCACCATTTTTTGGTGCATATGGGTTTCATCCGCAGTTTGGGACTTTCTCGGGAGAGGGGTCTTCTGGTTTACCTGATGAGGACAGATTCTCCTCGTCTTTGTCATCTATTTGGCAAAAGATTCAGGATAATCTAAAGAGCATGAGTGAGAGATATAAGCGTGTGGCAGATAAGAGACGTGTGCCTGGTCCGGACCTGAATGTTGGTGATCTGGTGTGGTTGTCTACCAAGAATATCAAATTGAAGGTTCCCTCCTGGAAGTTGGGTCCTAGGTTTATTGGGCCTTACAAGATCCTGTCTGTCATCAATCCTGTTGCCTACCGTCTTGATCTTCCTCAGACTTGGAAGATCCATAATGTTTTTCATAAGTCCTTATTGAAACCTTATGTTCAACCTATTGTACCCTCGCCTTTGCCTCCTCCTCCAATTATGGTTGATGGAAATCTTGAATTTCAGGTCTCTAGGATTGTGGATTCTCGTCTTGTCCGCGGTTCCCTCCAGTACCTCGTTCATTGGGAGGGTTATGGTCCTGAGGAGAGGATGTGGGTCCCAGTGACGGACATTAAGGCCACTCGTCTCATCAGGGCTTTCCATAGGTCCCATCCTGAGAAGGTGGGCCCTGAGTGTCCGGAGTCCACTCGTAGAGGGAGGGGTACTGTCACAACCAGACAGTTGAGAAGCTCTAACAGGAGCTTTCCAGATCCTCCTCCTTGAGTTTCTTTGTTTTGGCTAAGTTCCTTATCTCGTTAGTCTATCTCAGCTGTCATGCAGTTGGACTGATTGCTTCCCTTTAAGTTCCTCCCCATGATGCATTAGGTTGCGGCTTATACAACTTCCTGGAGTGTGTGTGCTTGCTGTTTCTATTTCCCAGTCCTCTGCAAGATAAGTGCTGTTCCTTTATATGTGATTTTCTGTCTGCTGGATTTTCAGGTGACCCTGACTCCCTCCGTGTCTAGTGTAGGGAGCCGGTGGTCGTGTCCCCTCACTATTGTAGGGTCTTCAGGTATTAGATAGCCGAGGTACGTGGATATGCGCCCATCCACCTTTGGGGTGTTCGCATAGGCTGAGCAATTAGGGAGAGTGGCAGGTCTCATGTAGGGGTCTCCCTTTTGTTCCTTAGTTGTGGATCCAGTGAGTCATTATTGTATTGCATTGTCTTGTTTCCTGTACACCATCCGTGACACTGTGCGTGCAGATGCGCTCACACCTGCCTCCTGCCATTCCTGAGCAAGCTCTGCACTGGTGGCACTCCGATCCCGCAGCTGAATCCTCTTTAGGAGACGATCCTGGCGCTTGCTGGACTTTTTTGGATGCCCTGAAGCCTTCTTAACAAGAATTGAACCTCTTTCCTTGAAGTTCTTGATGATCCTTTAAATTGTTGATTGAGGTGCAATCTTAGTAGCCACAATATCCTTGCCTGTGAAGCCATTTTTATGCAACGCAATGATGGCTGCACGCGTTTCTTTGCAGGTCACCATGGTTAACAATGGAAGAACAATGATTTCAAGCATCACCCTCCTTTTAACATGTCAAGTCTGCCATTTTAACCCAATCAGCCTGACATAATGATCTCCAGCCTTGTGCTCGTCAACATTCTCACCTGAGTTAACAAGACGATTACTGAAATGATCTCAGCAGGTCCTTTAATGACAGCAATGCAATGCAGTGGAAAGGTTTTTTGGGGATTAAGTAAATTTTCATGGCAAAGAAGGACTATGCAATTCATCTGATCACTCTTCATAACATTCTGGAGTATATGCAAATTGCTATTATAAAAACTTAAGCAGCAACTTTTCCAATTTCCAATATTTATGTAATTCTCAAAACTTTTGGCCACGACTGTAGTCTGTGTGGAGTCATGTGACGCTGGCCACGTCACATGAACCCTCTGGCTCCCTATTTAAACAGGCAATCTGCTGGCCACAGATTGCCTGTTATTTAGGTTCCACCTGCGATTTCGTCTTTCCTGCTGTACTTACCTCCTGCTGAATTTCTGACGATCATCTGCCTGCTCCTTGTGTACTTTTCTGCTCTCCTGGTATTCTGACCCCGGCTTCCTCCTGACGATCCTCTGCTGACTCCTTTGGTACTTCACACCTCTCCTGGTATTTATGACCCCGGCTTCTCCTCACTATTCTCTGCTTGCTCCATTTGTACTTTGTAGCTCTCCTGGTATAGACTCGGTCCGTTCACGTTCTGTTGTTTGTCTGGTCTGTCCTCCCTGCACTTATTCCAAGCTAGGGATTGCCGTCAGTTGTCCCCTGTCATTAGGACTTGCGAGGCAAGTAGGCAGGGCCAGGGGTGAGGGTGGAGTGCAGTGGTCACTTCCCTCCCCCCTGTGTGTGTGTGTACGCGACCGTTACACATTGTCTGTCAACACACTTCAATGTGCAATCCACAAATACAAGTTAAAGCTGTATCATGCAAAGAAGAAGTCATTAGTCAACATGATGGGGAAACGCTGCTGTCTTCTTTGGGCCAAAGCTCATTTAAAATGGACTGAGGCAAAATGCTGAACTTTTCTATGGTCAGATGAATCAAAATGTTAAATTCTTTTAGGAAACCACAGACGCCATGTCCTACAGACTCAAGAGGGGAGGGACCATCCAGCTTGTTATCTGCAAGCTCCCATATGCTCCATCCAGATAAAGTCTCTATCAGTGAAGGCCTTGCATATTTCAGCTAGACAATATCAGCATGGCTTCGCAGAAGTGGAGTTCAAGAATTGAAGTGGTCTTCCTAAAGTCCAGACCTTTTACCAATAGAAATCATTTGGCACATCATGAAACGAAAAATCCAAAAAAGAAGACCCAGGACTATTGAGCAATTAGAATCCTACATCAGACAAGAATGGGACAGCATTCCTCTCGCAAAACTCCAGCAGTTGGAATCATCACTTCGTAGATGTTTACAAACTGTTGTTAAAAGAAGAGGGGATGTTGCACAATGGTAGGCATGGCTCTGTCCCAAATTTTATATAACAAATAAGTTTTCTTGCACAAGCACTTCTTTTTCTGTATTTAGTGTGCGACTACGACTGCATAGGCTGCTGTAATTTGGAATTAATTGGAGGTCCATAACAGGTTCAATATGCAGTTAAAGTTTCTACAAGCCCATATGACAATGAAAATTGTTGCCTGCTGATAACATTGCCCAGATTGAGAATGAGTCTTCAGGCAATTATTGTACTTTGTCAAGTTCCTAGATGCATATGCCCAGTCTATTTCTTCCATTTTCTCTACATGCCCAATAATGTATTGAAGTATAGCACAGCAGAACAGCCACTCCACCTGTGTGTGTGGATAATGCCCCTCTCTCTGCAGCATTACTGCTGGGTTCTGTAGAGCATGCAAACCCTGACCTTATGATTCTGGTACCATTCTTCAGAACACCATCTACAGTGGTTGCTATTTGCGATTACTTCTAGAGATGCCCACTGAGTGTTCCTTAGCAAAGTCTAGTTTTAATATTAATATTCCAAACCTACGATACCTATTGCACCAACTGCAATATGAATAGAAATAAGACCCCCACAAAGAAACTTCTATGCCTTGTTCCGATATATGCAGTTTAGTACAATGTTCCAATAGTCTACTGCAGTCACTTGCCTTGTTTGTAATTATATTTGTAGCGATCCGGTAGTTTAGTCCTGCCAATGAGCTCCAATGCTTAATCTTGCTTGCTTGCGTCTTCAGCTTCTGGATGTGGCGACAAAAACAAGGAGGAAAAAAATAATTATTAAAAAGAAACGAAAATTTGGGAGAGATCAAGTCCCATATGAAATATTAGAGAACACGGAGGAAAACACAATATCCAGATTTGACACACTAGATGAAGTGACAGGTAGTAGCGCCATATTGTAAATTAATGATTTATCCATATACACACATAATGATGAGGATGAAGGAGAGGTTCTTAAAAATAAGGAAAACAGCCCCGTGCCACTGACTCCTGTGGTGAACATCATAAAAGGGGGTGTTCCGAATAGGAGTGTTAATAATACCTCACTTTTAATCTCAAATAGGTTTGAAGTACTTAACTCCACAGATGGAGAAGAAATATCAACAAGAGAAGAACTTAATCATCGAGTGGAAACCAAAAATAGCCCGAAAACAAAAAATAAGAGGGATAGCTACAGCGTGGTTGTACAAAGAGATAATCAAACAAAACACACAAGAAAATACATATATAAAAATAAATAATAGAGTAAGGAAAACAATAACAAAAGATTTTTTTCAGGCAAGAACATCAAGAAAAAAAAGAGAGGAAAAAGGAAGGGGGGATCTCCAAAGAAGAAGAAAATGGAAACAGGCCAAAAAATGTTTAATTCAAGCAAATATACATTAACAAAGGGGGAACCCTACTAATAATGAAAGGCCTTAAATTTGCCCCTACAGCCAAATTCTGCCCATTTGATGCTTTTGTGGGCATAAATAATTATTTACGTAATTTCGCTCTGAAAAAATACTATATGAAAAAACTGTCAATAAACAATACAAGAAAACAGGAACAGTCGAATGAAACACCTTTCATTCGTACAAAATTGAAAAACAAGTCTCAATTCAATACGAGAAATTTATATTCAGAAGCTTTCCTGACTTTCCAAACACTAGTACTAAAGGAGTTCAGAAGTATCAACCCCAAAAACTGCAGTGTCCTGAAACACACTGCTTAATGTTGTGATTTTGTTTCATGTAAATTGTGCTTAGAAATGTGTTCTCATAAAGTTGCATAGGGAGGGGGAGGTTCTAACAAGCCTCCGAGGCTAAACTCCGCCACACACACACAGTGCTCAATGCAGGATGAAGAAGGTCAGTGTGTCATGTCTGAGGACAAGCTGAACCTCAGCAGCCATTTTTGTGAGTTATCCAAACTCCATACTTAGTTCCATGTACCAGCCCATAGAAGGGAAAAGATTACAGTATCTCCAGGCTACCCAGAGAGTGAATGAGGATATTAACAAAGGAAGGTAACTGTCATTTATCAGACTCCAGGCTCCTTTGCATCAGGTGCAGAGATTCAAAGCTACAAGCTACCCACCATAATTAAAGACAAAGGGGCCATTTGTCTGAGTATAGTATTCCTAGAACAACAGAGATAGTTCATACCTCCAGCCTGGAGAAATAAGAGAGAGACAGACTGATTGCTATAGAGGATGATTCCTTATGCAACTTCTGGGAACTAATGTGAATCACTGTGAAAGCTGCCTTTATGTAAATGACTGTTGCATACCTTGAAGATCTGTGGAACAGCTTCAGTAAAGTATTGGGAGTTTGTTAAAAGCTGTAGTCTCACTTATTCTGTATCATCATTTCAACTACTACCACCAACATTTGCACCTAATGGTCACGAACCAGGGGCCCAGCCGCAAAAGCATCTTACACCAATTACCATCAAGGGCACCTCAACCAACATCTGGCTGGTGTTCCCTGCAACCAAGAGTGCCCCAGAATTCGCTGACAGCCATCGCACTACAGAGCAAGAGTTTAAGGTAGGAGATCCAGTGTGGGTCTCCACCCGAAACATCCCGTTGCATCAACCGTCTGCCAAACTGGGGCCTAGATTCATTGGTCCATACCCAGTTATACAAAAAAGGAGTGAACACCTTTCATGTTTCACTGCTCAAATCGGTGGCCGAGTCATCTCCCTTCATTCGAACTCCATCTCCGGTGGAGGTTCAAGGGGAGCCTGAATTTGAGGTCAATAAGATTTTGGATTCCCGCTTTGTCCAGAGATCTCTCCAGTATTTAGTGCACTGGAAGGGATTTGTTCCAGAGGAGAGATGTTGGGCCGGCCAGGTTCATGCGGAGGAATTGGTAGCAACTTTCCACCGTGAGAATCCGGGAAAGCCCCATTTGGAGTCTTCCGAGCCGCCTCCTCGAGGGAGGGGGGAAAATTAGGGGAGCCTGCGGTTCCGGTTCCCTTGCGGGCAGATGCGGTAGTGCGTCCGCATGGGCGCCGGAGGGAAGGGCTGCAGGGAACCTGGAGGCAGACTTGCCGGGGCTGATGGCAATACTTTGCGGATGGTCCTGCCTCTGGTGTCTCCTGCGGGTTCCGTTCTGGCGTCCACAGTTTGGTGTCTGCGTACACGCCCGAGGGGTGATTCGCAAAGGAATGCATGGCCCAGTGTGCGTGCATCTTATGCGCTACGTAGGCCACTGGACGGTAAAGCTACTGTGCACAAATTCAAAGTTGATTAGGGATTTGCTGCACAGGTGCTAATGAGTAGGATCATCGCATGACCTATGAGGTTCTGACAAGCAGCACTCTGTGATTGGCCAGCAGGTGTTTAAAAGGTGATCTCCTTGGCTGATCAATGCTCACTGTTGTCTCTACAACTTGGGAGTATGCTGGTTCATATTCACTAAGTTTTATCCATGCATGAACTCTGCGTGTATTCATCTAGTAAATGCCTCTGGAAACCTCGTCTCTGCTCTGCAGTTACACCGTGTATGGCCTCGGATCGGACCCTGCATACTTCACTGTCTCATCCTTAGGTACCTGGTTTCACTGACTGTTCTGTATGAACTTTAGCCTGGTCTGGCTTTTCTCTGACGTTTTCCTACAGAGGTTATTAATTGGACTACGTTATTTCTGTATGATTTCTGGCTTTGACTTTACTGCTGTGTTTTCAGTAAATCCACATTTGTTTAAATCTTTGCCTGGTTGCTTGGGGTTCTGCAGCATTACATAATCCACCCACAACAGAGTGTCCATGGTATGTCTCAGCCACTGAGACTAGATGGCACCATAGTTAGGATATTATGGACACAATGGCATCCATTAAAGCATGCTCATAGTTAGGTGTTCTATCATCCGGGAAAAAGTATCAATTTACTGCCCTAGTATGGTTTCTAAATGCACTGGACATGGAAGTGTCCCCGATAGCATCCCTCATAAATACGCCTCTTCCATAAGCATCTTATATATGCTCTTTATAGAGGGATTCCAGATTCACATTGACTATTATACAGTTATCTCTAATGTTATAGATATTATTTCAACATTTATAACCCCAACATATATATATACTTCTTAGCTTATTTTTTATTTCCTCCTTCCAATAGGTTCTCAGTTTAATCCTGCTCTCCTTCTCAAAATACCATGTTTACCCCCCAGGGTAAATGAAATGCCTAATCTGTTCAGTTTCCCAGGATCCCTGCACAGAAATCAAGCCGAGCATTGTTTTCTTATCAAGAGCAGACATCCACTGAAGTACACTGACTTTTAAAGATTACTCCAGACTGTGAATATGTAAAACCAATGCACATTTACAATTGTTGTGTAATTTCTTTTCTGAGGAAAGAAAATTTTTCTGAATATGTGTTGTCGACAAATCATATTTGAGTGTGTGACATGTATTACAACAATAGGTATTATAAAGAGTGCAGACAAATGGTACTAGCTATTGCAGAGCAGAATAGATGCGTATATAGCACTAAAATATAAACTTAAAGAGTACCTGTTTATAATATTTGTAAAATTTGAAATCTAATACCTTTTCATCGTTCCAATTGACCTCGGATTTCCAACACACTTTTTTTTTTTTTTTTTTAATTGGCCGTTCCATTCTTCAGCTATGGCCGCTCACTTCTGTTTTGGTGCCTGACATGTGAATCTGTAGTAGTGGTACTGGGAGGAAGAGCCCTTTGCTCTCCTCAGTGGATGTTGCCTTCTCCCTCGCTGTGACGTAGTCGAATCAGTGCAGACCTCATGACAGCAACTGAGAAAACATGCTGTTCTCCCAAGACTCTTGCGAGATCTGACTCTGTAAGCAAGTCTATCTGAAGCCGATGCCATTGTGACTTGAGGTAAAGACTCTCTGGAGTGACTTTATTTTACTGGATGGTAAATCTCGTGAGAACAGCATGTCTTCTGAATTGCTGTAAAGCAGTCCACATTGATTGGACAGCATCACAGTGAGGGAGAAAGCAAAACACACTGATTAGTGCCGAGATCCCTGTACCTTTACTGTACATTTACATATTGGGTGAAAAAAAATGGAGTGGGGGTCATAGCCGGAGATGAGGGTCTAATTTAAAAAAAAAAAAAAGTGTGCTGAAATCTGGAGAATCAAGCCTCATGCACATGTCCGTGGAACGGATTCCTGCTGAGTGCAGGAGCGCATGGCGTCATTGGTTGCTATGATGCCGTGCGCTTCGTGCCGCCACTGCTGTACAGTAATACACTCGTATAGGTCATACAAGTGTATTACTGTACAGCGGCATCACGAAGCGCACGGCGTCATAGCAACAATGACGCCGTGCGCTCCTGCACTCAGAAGGAATCCAGGCCGGTATCTCATGGTCCGTGTTCCACAGACGTGTGCATGAGGCTTAACTGGAACAATAAAAAAAATGATGACAGGTTCCCTTTACCTGAAGATATTTAAAGGGCTATTCTAGAAGGATATCCATAAATTCCAGTGAAAGATGCAGAATACTTAAATCAAAACACTTCCATCAAAGTTTATGTATCACTTACAACCTATGTGAATATTATATGCATTTTTTTTTTTATAGAAAATGGGTGCATGGTTTTCTGGACATCATTTTTTGAAGTCACTCCATGTATTCTGCCTCCTGTCTCAGCTTTTTAACTTCCTATTTGTTTGGACCTTTATCATAGTAACTAACTTAACTTTTTCTGTCAGCCCAGTCCCTCACTATGGTGACTCAATTAGAGCACATGACCTAATCGATGCAATACAGTACTTTTCTGTGGGCATCCATTTTTAGACCTATATTTTTGCACCTACTACTATCACAAGGATTTCTCTTTCCCTCACAGCAGCAGTGAACTGATAATGGATTACCTAATTTATATAAGAGTTTATCTCACTGCTCCAGAAAGACAATATTTAATTTTCAATGGTTTATATAGTTTGCAAATAGTTTTTTTTTTACCTTTTTTTTTATTCCTGCAGTGAATAATCTCTTTTCCCTTTCATCCTCCATGACGGCATACCATGAGAGATGACCCGCCTCCAACCAGGTAAGGACAGGAAGTATAAAATAGACCCTCCTCCAGCATATCCTCAGTGTCTTCCTGTCCCTCCAGGTGGGAGACAGGTTACCACTCATGGCATTTGCTATGGGTCCACTTCTGTGTAGGCAGGCAGAGGTGGGGGAAAATTTGAGGATGCCTTATTGCACATGAGGGGGCAGGCAGCACCAACCTCCTATATTGGAGTTGGTTTTGGTGCTGGAGGTCTAAGTATGTAGAACCTGTTCCTTACCTCCTTTCTAAACGCGCCGGCTTGGAAGGGCCATGTGCTGACCGGACACTTACTTAGTTCCTCTGGTCTTGGAAAATGTTCCTCATCACAGCGCTTCCTCCGGTGCATAGTGATGACATCACAGGAAGTCCGATGCATTCCACATGCGTTTCACAGGGACTTCTGGTTTGCGTGACGGCTATAAAGGGGCGGGGCTCAATTTGGCACGGCAAATCAAGACGGAAGTCGTCCGCTGATCTGAGGTCTGCAGGTAAGGAGAGATTTAAGAGGGCATGCAGAGCGGGCAATATGTCTGATATTGCGGCAGGACAGATGGAGCCTTCTGGGGGTGCAGCTGCAGTAAGTCACCTCCAGTGGGGGAAGACTATGGAATTTTATTACCCTTACTAATGTCTTCCTCCCTTATTATGTCTCTCTCTCTCTCTCTCTCTCTCTCTCTCTCCCCCCTGTGTGCCTGTAGAGTGATAAAGATGGGGTTAAAAAAACTAAATCCTCTCTTAATACTAAGAAGTGTGTGAGTTGTTTGACAAAACTGTCAGATAGAGGGTCCAAGAAACTCTGTAAATCTTGCACGGCTAACATGGCCAAAGACCTAGTCCCATCCATTAGAGATGAACTAAGGGATGTGATTAGAGAGGAGATGCGGTCAGTTTTGTATGAACAGTCCACATCTAACCCTGACCTGACGATGCATAAAACTAAGTCGCGGGGTAAAAATTACGAATCCTTTTCTTCAAACCCAGATCAGGATTCAGATTCAGATAGTGATGATTCTGTTGATTCTTCAGGCTCAGACACAGAATTTAGAAGCTTTCTATTTTCTTCAGAAGATACAAATGAATTGATAAAAGCACTTAAGACGACTATGGATCTTTCTGACGAAAAAATTCATAGGTCTGTTCAGGATGAAATGTATGGGGGGTCTCGAGCACAGAAAAAAAACAGGTCTTTCCAGTACATAAAAATATGTTAGAAATGATTAAAAGAGAATGGAAATCTCCAGATAGGAAATTATTTATTTCCAGAACCATGAGGCATAGATTTCCCTTTAATGATGAGGATGAGACTCTGTTAACCTCTTGCCCCAAAGTCGATGTTTCCCTTTCAAAATTGGTTAAGGTTTCCAATTTTCTTCCCTTCGAAGATATGGGATCATTAAAAGATCATATGGATAAGAAAGTAGATTCCACTCTAAAAAAAAACTGGGAAGCTGCTACAGCCATATTTAAGCCCAATTTAGCTGCAACTTCAGTATCTCGATCCTTGAAAAAATGGTTACAGCAGTTAGAAGTCCTGCTTAAGGAAGGTAGACCTTATGATACTCTAGAAGATTCTTTCCCTCTTCTATTAAAAGCGGTAGACTTCTTATCTGATGCGACTGTGGAGTCGGTTAGAATAGCCGCCAGAACTTCTAGTCTATCGGTATTAGCAAGGAGGTTAAAATCCTGGACGGGGGATGTTGCATCAAAAATAAAATTGTGTAATTTGCCCTTTCATGGCAGCTTGATGTTCGGGCAGGATTTAGAAACTATATTAGAAAAAGCAGCGGATTCTAAAAAATCCTTTCCAAAAGAAACAAATAAAAGAAAATTTCCGTTTTCTAAGGCTAAGAAAAGGGGTCCATTTCATTCCAAAAGAACAGACAGAGGAGGACAGTGGTCAAAAGGGAAAAATCAAAATGTGGGAAGGAACAGAGGTTTCATGTTCACCCCCAAAAACGCGGAAGCTTCAAAACAATGACGCTGAGATTCAAGTGGGGGGAAGGCTCCAATTTTTCCTAAAAGACTGGGAAAATATCACCCAAAATGCATGGGTGCTAAACATCATAGCAGAAGGTCTCGATATTACCTTCCGTATTCCTCCCCCGGAATTTTTTTTAAAAGACATCTCTCGAGGAAGATGTCTGGAATCTTCTATCTCAAAGAGACATTATTCCAGTACCCTATTCTCAACTAGAAAAATGGATACTACTCAACAGTATTTTTGGTGAAAAAGCCCAGTGGCAAGTTCCGGTATATATAAATAAACAAAAACTTTTATAAAAAGTAGGTGTTAGGTATGTGTGTGTGCAAAAAAATAAATAAAAATAAAATTCTTATATATATATGACTTGGAAGAATAGATTCTCTAGGCTGTCAGTCCAGAAGACACTGAGGATATGCTGGAGGAGGGTCTATTTTTTACTTCCTGTCCCTACCTGGTTGGAGGCGGGTCATCTCTCATGGTATGCCGTCATGGAGGATTCATGAAAAGGAAATTACCGGTAAGTAATATGGTTTTCCCAGGAAACCACCACTACAGCCCTGAGGTTTTCCTTTGTAGGTTGCAATTTGATAAATCCATACACTAAGGGCCCCTTGACATGTGCTAATACAGAAGGCAATTATTGAAAACACACTGTTCATTCCTGATAATTGTCTGTTCATCAGAAGAGATGAGAGCTGCATTTACATACCACAATTATCTCCGCTCTATAGCTACGAGGGATTACGTCTGTGATCGCTGGTCCCCATAAACAATCATTGTTTCTGGCCAGCAGATCTCAGTTTACACAACATGATCTGGTGCCCTGTAACGTAAAGTAAATTCGAAAGATTTGAGAATGAATAAGCTTACACAGGCTACGTGAATAAATATACGATAACACAAAGAAATACACATACAGATTAATAAAAAGTAAATAATCATCACTAGCCTAAATGGGGTGGAGACTCCGTTGATCATGCTATAACCCATGGCTGTCTACCCTGTTATAACTAGAGATGAGCGAATTTTTCCAAAAAGCGATTCGGCCGGTTAGCTGAATTTGTTGGAAAAATTTGGTTGAATACAAATTTATTTGTGGCGAATTTCGTTAAAAAATATCTATTTCCTGGTGGCAGAGAGCCTTTATAGTGGTATAAAACACTATGTCTTGCAGTAACACGCATAGGGAGTCTGCTCTGGTAGTGAAATAATACTGTTAGTCAGTATGACATTCAGATGACAGGCGTCGCTCTTAGAATCACTGCACACTTCACTTATTTGGGCAGTTACGGGGCCAAAGCCGACTAAATAACTCCAGTATGAACTCCAGGTCGATGTTAGCGCCAAGAAGCAGCGCACTCCTTTTACACTGTCATCAGTTGATTCCACATAGATATCTACAGAACCTTTTCTATTAAACGCTTATACAAGTAGAGCCCCCTGACAGAGTGGAAGGGGTGTCAGCAGTAAGTTAGTGCTGATGTCACTGATTATTTTGCCCTCCCTCTGATCCGTCAGAACAATAACCCACAAAAAACTGATCCTGTCTGTGGAGCATCCGCCTTCACTCGGTCAGCATTTGGTTAGTAATCCATCAGTATTGCTAATGCCAAAAAAACAGGAGTGGATCCAAAACAGAGATTACCGAGTCAACCATTCAAGAACCGCTGGGTTGCTGGTCAAGACACGACCGCTAGCTGACACTGGGAGCTCAGGCCTCTGTTAGATCAAATAAAGAAATAAAAAGGAAATTAAAACACCCCCAAAAACTCTGTAATTTTCTCGCTTCAGCCCACAATGGCTTTAGAACATATAACGGTACCGCTGAACGGCAAATCGGCCCTTATTTTTTTCCACTTACCGTATACACGACACAAAAGGCTTTAGAACAGATAACTGCACCGCTGATCAACAAATATATTTTTTCTTTTTCCACTAATACACACCACAAAAGGCTTTAGAACATATAACTGCACCGCTGACTGGCAAATATATATTTTTCTTTTTTAACTAATACACAACAAAAAGGGCTGTAATTTTAGCACTTAACCACACAACGGCTAATAAGCCCCTTTTTTCCCACTAATACAAGCCAAAAAATGCTTTAGAATATATAACTGCACCGCACAAGGGCAAATAAGATGTAGAAATATTTCCTTGTAATAAACTGTGTTAATGCCTGTATCAAACAGCACTTACACCCTAATAAGAACGGTTTGCTGGAATTACAGAGCTGTATGATGGCAATTTGGATCCCCAGTCAGTGCAGCAAGGTGTAAAAGGATTGTTCCTATTACCCAGGCTGTAACCTCCCCTACTGAACTCTGTTCAACCTAAATTCTGTGGAATGATTCCTCCTCATCCTTTCCCTACACCTTGAATAAAGTTGCCCAGCACATGTAAATATTTTTTAGCACAATAAAAAAAATTCTATCACTTTCCCTAGCACCTGCAGACGTCTCTCCCTGCACTAAGTACACTGGTAAATGGCAGAATCTAAGATGGCTGACGCTATTTATAGGACTGTGACATCACAGGGCTTCTGGCTGCTGATTGGCTGGATGCATGGCATTATGGATGATCCCGTCTTCCCAGAGTTCCTTTCTCCATGTCCTCACATGTTCAGCAGCCATTTTAGGAAAAAAGGCGCTTTGTGGTAATTCGGCTTCGGTGCAAATAAAATTTTTCCTGAAATTCCACTTTGTCAACTTCGATTCACTCATCTCTAGTTATAACACATGACCGACACCCCAGCGTGTACAATAGAGATGGGTAAGTCATACTCACATCCTACCTAGAATGGAGGGCCTGGTGGAGTCTGCTGAGTGGAGGTGGGTAGCAGAGTTTTAACCTGTAAGCCCCTCCTCCAGTGTGCAGCACTCATGTCTCTGAGATCATTCAGGAATGTGGTCTTATCAGCACAGTGGGTACTATCTCTAACCCACTTCATTACAAGTAATATGCAAAATAACTGTGGAGCACCAGTTATGGGTCTTCAACACAGAGAAAGCCAGATATCCTTCAAAGGAAAAAAAAAAAGAGCAAAGGGGTGTCTCCATTACAGAGATCACCATGTCCACCATATTAAGTGGCCCCTATGTCAAGATCCCACTATTTTACAAGCTTTAAGGATGTGACAGGTAAGACCTAAGCTGGTTATCCATCAACAGACAGCTGTTTCAGGGTGTTGCCCCTCATCAGTGTGAAGTAGAATTCAAACCTCATCAGGAGCAATGCCTTGGAGACTACTCAAACAAAACAATAGCTCGTCTTAAGGAGACCAGTGAAAGAAAACACAGTGGAGCCTCATTTAGAAGTCTCAACACAGCAATCAAAAATGCAAAGCTCCCTGGGAAACAGTAATATGCAAAATAACTGTGGAGCCCCAGTTATGGGTCTTCAACACAGAGAAAGCCAGATATCCTTCATTACAAGGGAAACTTATAAACTATTACACAGAGTATTAAACAGAATTAAAGGGGAGAACCAATCAGTACAGGGCCCACTAAGAAGGGGGCGAATATGCTTATTAAAATACAACTTTTAATTGAGTATGCAGTAAAATACACCACAAAGATGCATCGAGATGACAAACATAAAGGAGGGGTCCATACCTGGTACCCCAATGCTGGTAGTTAGAAAAGGAATCTGCTACACCTGTGAGGGTGCAAGCAGTCTTACCAGACCAACCAGACAACTAGGATCAATACGGAGGGGTAATCCGCTTGACTTGGTTGATGCCAGGACAGGAGGACGTCCCGTGGTGGCGTGGTGTCTATGGCGGCAGTTTTGGAGCTGTGCCCTATCTGACCCTAGGAAAGGGGGAAGGGGGCTGTTTCCATACTGCCTATCTACACAGAGCACCCACCCCAAAAGGGGCGACCCCGTCCGGATACCTGTCCCTATCTAGGACCTGATCCCTAGTGCCAAAAGTAAGAGTTCCTTCAGACCTCCCGTTGTGGCACGTTTCTGTCTTGTCGACTCTTCAGGGGAAGACGGTACACAGAAGAAAAACAAAACATGAAACCGCAGGTGAAAACAGACCCCGCAGCAAAAAGCTCTTGCAAGTTAAGAAGTTCTTATAGGCTGTCACCCCACGATATTGGGATGCAGTTCTGCAGAGGGATTGATGTTCCTCTGCTGGTCGGTGTATGAGGGTATGGTGATCCTCATTAAAGGTAGTGTCCCTATAGTTTCGGGGAATACAATAACCATCTACCAGCCCCAATCATACATACCTATGTGGGATTTAAATAGAACCCAGGCGCGCCTTTCCTAGAGGGACAGCCCTGCGATCATCCGCTCCGGCGTCTGACGTCACACGCATATGCCGCGCGCGACACGTCAGACCCCGGCGCCGACACCACATGATACAGGCGGCCAATCTCAGTTGCAGGGAGGCGGCTATGGAGGTTGCCTGGAGAACGATAGATAGGCAACCATACAGAGCGCTCTCAATCTAGCACGTCCATAGTTACGCTGCAAACCAAAATCGCAGCAAGGTAATACTGACATATAGGAGAGGACTAAGTACATGAGGCCACGTACCATCTGAATATGATACAAATTGAGAGATTAGTGTTCCGTCCCCCCAGGAGGGCAACCTAGGGGGGTATTTAGATAAAGCAGCCATAATCAAGCCTCTCGTTGAGGCCCAGGGGGGCAGAAGTCTTCAAGCAAAATATCCAGCGTGATTCGCGCTGGAGAAGACTCCTGTCCCAATCTCCTCCCCTAAATGGAGGTTTGACAAGATCAATGCCCATAAACATCAGTTGGGCTCTGCCGTTAAGGACTCTATGTACATGTTTGGACACTGGGGTGTCTCGTTTGTGTGAGATGTCCCCCAGGTGTTCCCCTACCCTCCTCCTGAGTTCACGTATGGTTTTACCTATGTACTCCATCCCACATTCACATTGGATGCGGTATATAACTCCTTTGGACCTGCAGTTAATAAAATGTGAGCTGGAGTACTGTTTGCCTGTAACTGAACTCACAAAGGATTTTGTTGTCTGTATGTGTTTGCACACTATACAGTTGCCACATTTGTGACACCCAACAATCTTAGACCGTAGCCAGGTGGATTTCATCACGTTGGAGGAGAAATGGCTATGCACAAGTTTATCACGCAAATTACGCCCCCGTCTGTAAGTAATCTGGGGGTATTCTCCTAATACCTCGTCCAAGTCAGGGTCCATTTTAAAGACCTCCCAATGACGTTGTATAATCTGTTTAACCTGTTTAGACCCCCTATCAAAATTAGTGACAATTCTTAACACTTTGGCCTCTGGGGCATGAGTTTGGTTAGGGGTTAGAAGGGAAGATCTTGGACGAGACAGGGCTGCCTTGTATGTGGACCTGAGGACGTGGTCGGGGTATCCCCTTGATTAAAACCTCATCCTCAAGTCAGTTGCCTGGGTAATGAGTTCATGCTTGTTTGAACAATTTCGCCTCAGTCGGAGATATTGACCCCTTGGGATCCTCCTCTTGAGCGGAAGTGGATGACTACTCTCCTATCTCAAGAGGGAATTTGTGGAGTTCGGTTTCTTGTGAATAGAGGTGTCTAGTTCACCCCTGGTATTCTTGGTATTCCTTATATCCAGGAAGGGTAGGCTGGTTGGGTGCGACTCACAGGTGAAATGCATCCCAATCTCGTTTTGATTGAGATGCCACACAAAGGACTCAAAACCCATCTGGTCACCATTCCAGAGAATAAAGATATCATCGATATATCTCGCCCACAGACCAATTTGGGAACTGTCCACCTATTCCTCCTCCCTAAAAACTGAGTCTCCTCCCACCAGCCCAGGAATAAATTTGCATACGATGGGGCACAAGGACTCCCCATCGCGGTACCCCTGAGCTGGTGGTAAATCTTGTTGTCAAAAGAGAAGACATTTCTGGTCAGGGTGAATTGAAGAATACGGAGGACAAATTGGCTGTGGGCACGATATTGACAACCACAGGACCTGAGGAAGTGTTCAACAGCTGTCAAGCCAAGCCTGTGTGGTATGGAGGAATACAAAGCCTCCACATCAACACTTGATAAAAGGCAAGTCTCCTCCAGTGTCAGACCCTCTAAACGTTTGAGGAGGTCTGTGGTGTCCCTGACATGGGATGGCAATGCGGTCACAAAAGATGCTAAAACCCGGTCAATATATAACCCTAAGTTCTAAATAAGGTTGTCTACACCGGAAACTATAGGCCTCCCTTTTAGGGGGAGTCCTTGTGCCCCATCGTATGCAAATTTATTCCTGGGCTGGTGGGGGGAGACTCAGTTTTTTAGGGAGGAGGTATCGGTGGACAGCTCCCAAATTGGTCTGTGGGCGCGATATATCGATGATATCTTTATTCTCTGGAATGGTGACCAGATGGGGTTTGAGTCCTTTGTGTGGCATCTCAATCAAAACGAGATTGGGATGCATTTCACCTGTGAGTCACACCCCACCAGCCTACCTTTCCTGGATATCAGGTTTACCAAGAATACCAGGGGTGAACTAGACACCTCTATCCACAGGAAACCGAACTCCACAAATTCCCTCCTGAGATGGGAGAGTAGTCATCCACTCCCGCTCAGGAGGGGGATCCCAAGGGGTCAATATCTCCGAAATTGTTCAAACAAGCATGAATTCATTACCCAGGCAACTGACTAGAGGATGAGGTTTCAATCAAGGGGATACCCCGACCACATCCTCAGGTCCACATGCAAGGCAGCCCTGTCCCGTCCAAGATCTTCCCTTCTAACCCCTAACCAAACTCATGCCCCAGAGGCCAAAGTGTTAAGAATTCTCACTTATTTTGATAGGGGGTCTAAACAGGTTAAACAGATTATACAACATCATTGGGAGCTCCTTAAAATGGACCCTGACTTGGACGAGGTATTAGGAGAATATCCCTAGATTACTTACAGATGGGGGCGTAATTTGTGTGATAAACTTATGCATAGCCACTTCTCCTCCAACGTGATGCAATCCACCTGGCTACGGTCTAAGATTGTTGGGTGTCACAAATGTGGCAACTGTGTAGTGTGCAAACACATACAGACAACAAAATCCTTTGTGAGTTTAGGTACAGGCAAACAGTACTCCATCTCACATTTTATTAACTGCAGGTCCAAAGGAGTTATATACCGCATCCAATGTGAATGTGGGATGGAGTACATAGGTAAAACCATACGTGAACTCAGGAGGAGGGTAGGGGAACACCTGGGGGACATCTCACACAAACGAGACACCCCGGTGTCCAAACATGTACATACAGTCCATAACGGCAGAGCCCAACTGATGTTTATGGGCATTGATCTTGTCAAACCCCCATTTAGGGGAGGAGATTGGGACAGGAGTCTTTTCCAGCGCGAATCACGCTGGATATTTTGCTTGAAGACTTCTACCCCCCTGGGCCTCAACGAGAGGCTTGATTATGGCTGCTTTATCTAAATACCCCCCTAGGTTGCCCTCCTGGTGGGACGGAACACTAATCTCTCAATTTGTATCATATTCGGATGGTACGTGGCCTCATGTATTTAGTCCTCTCCTATATGAGCCCTGTTCTTTGTTTTCGTGCAAAAAATTTCAGTATTACCATGCTGCGATTTTGGTTTGCAGCGTAACTATGGACGCGCTAGATTGAGAGCGCTCTGTATGGTTGCCTATCTATCGTTCTCCAGGCAACCTCCATAGCCGCCTCCCCGCAACTGAGATTGGCCGCCTGTCTCACGTGGTGTCGGCGCCGGGGTCTGACGTGTCGCGCGGCGCATGTGTGTGATGTCAGACGCCGGAGCGGATGATCGCAGGGCGGTCCCTCTAGGAAAGGCGCACCTGGGTTCTATTTATGTATGATTGGGGCTGGTAGATGGTTATTGTATTCCCCGAAACTATAGGGACACTACCTTTAATGAGGATCACCATACCCTCATACACCGACCAGCAGAGGAACATCAATCCCTCTGCAGAACTGCATCCCAATATCGTGGGGTGACAGCCTATAAGATTTTCTTAACTTGCAAGAGCTTTTTGCTGCGGGGTCTTTCATGTTTTTTTTTTCTTCTGTGTACCGTCTTCCCCTGAAGAGTTGACACGACAGAAACGTGCCACGTCGGGAGGTCTGAAGGAACTCTTACTTTTGGCACTAGGGATCAGGTCCTAGATAGGGACAGGTATCCGGAAGGGGTCGCCCCTTTCGGGGCGGGTGCTCTGTGTAGATAGGCAGTATGGAAACAATCCCCTTCCCCCTTTCCTAGGGTCAGATAGGGCACAGCTCCAAAACTGCCTCCACAGACACCACGCCACCACGGGACGTCCTCCTTTCCTGGCATCAAACAAGTCAAGCGGATTACCCCTCCGTATTGATCCTAGTTGTCTGGTTGGTCTGGTAAGACTGCTTGCACCCTCACAGGTGTAGCAGATTCCTTTTCTAACTACCAGCATTGGGGTACCAGGTATGGACCCCTCCTTTATGTTTGTCATGTCGATGCATCTTTGTGGTGTATTTTACTGCATACTCAATTAAAAGTTATATTTTAATAAGCATATTCCCCCCCTTCTTAGTGGGCCCTTTGGTGTTGAATCTTAGTGGGCCCTTTGGTGTTGGAATATTAGTGAGGCATCCCTAATTCTGAGCCTCATCTATATTATTGAGAACCAATCAGTCACTTAAAAATATTCTTACAATACATGCGTAGAAACAATGATTTTGATAGCTGCACTAGCGATGCCTTCACCTGATGAAGGAGCATTTGCTTAATCATGGCGTAATCAGTGACACCTTTATACAGCGCAGCTATCGGGAACAAGCGTTCCGAGGAATTCTCCCTCCTGGTCTTTGGCCCAATTGTCAGCCCACATAAAAAAAGACTCAAGTTTTCTGTTGGTGTTTATTTGAATTAGACAAAGATATTGTATAGGTGTATATTTCTCAGGGTAAAAAGTACATTTCCACAGTATTTAAAGGGGCCGTCCCACAAAAAATATCCTACAGTTTTCAAACCAGCACCTGGTTCTGAATACTTTTGTAACTGTATGTAATAAAAATTTTTGCATATTCGCAGATTTATTCAATAAAATGAATCTGTATAGCGCCACTTGCTGCTTGTTTTTTTAGTTTTTTATTATTCCTTCCTGAGATGGATGCACATGCTCGGCTTCATCCTTCAACTACCTCCTGAGTTGTGATAGGGAGAGAGCTGCACCGGAAAATACACTTTCCTTGAGCTACCAGCTTGATAAAAATTTAGTAGAGCAATGAATGAGGAGATATCTGGATCCATGTGAGGTACAGCTTTGTTAGAGATTGTCGTGTACTATATGATGTCTTATTTTCCTTTTTTACATTAATCATGGGATAACCCATTTAAGGAGAGATACCGAGGTTATTTGATTCTTGTTCAGCTAACAGCCATCACTCCTGTAATCCGCAGAAATGCATGCATGTGTTCTCAGTAGGAAAATGAGGAAGGAAGCCGCTGCGAGACACCTTTGTCAGCAGCTTATCTTCCCGAGAACAGAAGGATCGGGCAGTTGAAATCCAACAGGAGGCCTCCATGCACATTAGATGGTCAGCCTGTCCCACCCACTGAATTTGCTGGATTTAGCTACCATACATCCAGTGTGTATGCCCATATTTACTGTAGTAATGTTGGTTTGGTGCTACTTCGTGTTCTATGCAAGTATTATCTACTGTATTTTTTGGACTATATTAAGTTGAAATTGAGTGTCACGCCTCAATTGCCCGTTTACATATTTTCAGTTTCCATGTGGTCTCACTTTATTTTTTTTTGCCATTTTTAAGTGTAATTAAACCAGCATATACAGTACAGACCAAAAGTTTGGACACACCTTCTCATTCAAAGAGTTTTCTTTATTTTCATGACTATGAAGGCATCAAAACTATGAATTAACACATGTGGAATTATATACATAACAAACAAGTGTGAAACAACTGAAAATATGTCATATTCTAGGTTCTTCAAAGTAGCCACCTTTTGCTTGGATTACTGCTTTGCACACTGTTGGCATTCTCTTGATGAGCTTCAAGAGGTAGTCCCCTGAAATGGTCTTCCAACAGTCTTGAAGGAGTTCCCAGAGATGCTTAGCACTTGTTGGCCCTTTTGCCTTCACGCTGCGGTCCAGCTCACCCCAAACCATCTCGATTGGGTTCAGGTCCGGTGACTGTGGAGGCCAGGTCATCTGGCGCAGCACCCCATCACTCTCCTTCATGGTCAAATAGCCCTTACTTTCAAAGTTTTCCCAATTTTTCGGCTGACTGACTGACCTTCATTTCTTAAAGTAATGATGGCCACTTGTTTTTCTTTACTTAGCTGCTTTTTTCTTGCCATAATACAAATTCTAACAGTCTATTCAGTAGGACTATCAGCTGTGTATCCACCTGACTTCTTCTCAACGCAACTGATGGTCCCAACCCCATTTATAAGGCAAGAAATCCCACTTATTAAACCTGACAGGGCACACCTGTGAAGTGAAAACCATTTCAGGGGACTACCTCTTGAAGCTCATCAAGAGAATGCCAAGAGTGTGCAAAGCAGTAATCCAAGCAAAAGGTGGCTACATTGAAGAACCTAGAATATGACATATTTTCAGTTGTTTCACATTCGTTTGTTATGTACAGTACAGACCAAAAGTTTGGACACACCTTCTCATTCAAAGAGTTTTCTTTATTTTCATGACTATGAAAATTGTAGATTAACACTGAAGGCATCAAAACTATGAATTAACACATGTGGAATTATATACATAACAAACAAGTGTGAAACAACTGAAAATATGTCATATTCTAGGTTCTTCAAAGTAGCCACCTTTTGCTTTGATTACTGCTTTGCACACTCTTGGCATTCTCTTGATGAGCTTCAAGAGGTCGTCCCCTGAAATGGTTTTCACTTCACAGGTGTGCCCTGTCAGGTTTAATAAGTGGGATTTCTTGCCTTATAAATGGGGTTGGGACCATCAGTTGCGTTGAGGAGAAGTCAGGTGGATACACAGCTGATAGTCCTACTGAATAGACTGTTGGAATTTGTATCATGGCAAGAAAAAAGCAGCTAAGTAAAGAAAAATGAGTGGCCATCATTACTTTAAGAAATGAAGGTCAGTCAGTCAGCCGAAAAATTGGGAAAACTTTGAAAGTAAGGGCTATTTGACCATGAAGGAGAGTGATGGGGTGCTGCGCCAGATGACCTGGCCTCCACAGTCTCCGGACCTGAACCCAATCGAGATGGTTTCGGGTGAGCTGGACCGCAGAGTGAAGGCAAAAGGGCCAACAAGTGCTAAGCATCTCTGGGAACTCCTTCAAGACTGTTGGAAGACCATTTCAGGGGACTACAGTAGGTGTTTCTGACATTGTGTTTTTAGCACGACAGCGTCGCGCTGATACTCGGCAACATGGTGCCGAGATCTCGCACTCACTGGGATAGTGACAGCACATCCCAGCAAGCGCGTCATAGAAGCGACGGGAGATCCGACTTGGATTCCCGCCAATTCTACACGTGTGCGGCGTTTGTTATGAATCCTGAGGGGGAAGTCCCCGCCGGATTTTAAATAAAAATCCGGCCTGGGTCCCGCCCTCAGGAGCATACCGGGCCCTTAGGTCTGTTATGGGTTGTAAGGAGAGCCCCCCCTACGCCGAAAAAAACAGCGTAGGGGGTCCCCCTACAATCCATACCAGACCCGTATCCAAAGCACGCTACCCGGCCAGCCAGGAAGGGAGTGGGGACGAGCGAGCGCCCCCCCCCCCTCCTGAGCCGTACCAGGCTGCATGCCCTCAACATGGGGGGTTGGGTGCTCTGGGGCAGGGGGCGCACTGCGGCCCCCCCACCTCAGAGCACCCTGTCCCCATGTTGATGAGGACAGGGCCCCTTCCCGACAACCCTGGCCGTTGGTTGTCGGGGTATGCGGGCGGGAGGCTTATCGGAATCTGGGAGCCCCCTTTAATAAGGGGGCCCCCAGATACCGGCCCCCCACCCTAAGTGAATGAGTATGGGGTACATCGTACCCCTACCCATTCACCTGCAAGAAAAGTGGTAAAAACACAAATAAACCACACAGTGTATTAAAATATTTTATTTTTCTGCTCCGGAGGCCGCCCCCTGTCTTCTTTATTAGCTCTTTTACCAGGGGGGGGCTCTTCTTCTTCCGATATCCCGACGGGTCTTCTCCGCTATCCGGGGGGTCTTCTCAACTCTCCGGGGTTCTCCTTCTGTCTTCTCCGCTATCCGGGGGGGTCTTCTCAACTCTCCGGGGTTCTCCTTCTGTCTTCTCCTTCTGTCTTGTTGTCTCCTTCTGTCTTGTTGTCTCCTTCTGTCTTCTGTCTCCGGGGTTCTCCTTCTGTTTTCGCCTCTCTCTGTTGTTGACTCGGCGCACCCCGGTTCTTCGTCTCGCGAGACGAAGAATCGGGGTGCGCCGAGTCTCGCGAGACGAAGAACCGGGGTGCGCCGAGTCAACAACAGAGAGAGGCGAAAACAGAAGGAGAACCCCGGAGACAGAAGACAGAAGGAGACAACAAGACAGAAGGAGAAGACAGAAGGAGACAACAAGACAGAAGGAGAAGACAGAAGGAGAACCCCGGAGAGTTGAGAAGACCCCCCCGGATAGCGGAGAAGACAGAAGGAGAACCCCGGAGACAGAAGACAGAAGGAGACAACAAGACAGAAGGAGAAGACAGAAGGAGAACCCCGGAGAGTTGAGAAGACCCCCCCCGGATAGCGGAGAAGACCCGTCGGGATATCGGAAGAAGAAGAGCCCCCCCTGGTAAAAGAGCTAATAAAGAAGACAGGGGGCGGCCTCCGGAGCAGAAAAATAAAATATTTTAATACACTGTGTGGTTTATTTGTGTTTTTACCACTTTTCTTGCAGGTGAATGGGTAGGGGTACGATGTACCCCATACTCATTCACTTAGGGTGGGGGGCCGGTATCTGGGGGCCCCCTTATTAAAGGGGGCTCCCAGATTCCGATAAGCCTCCCGCCCGCATACCCCGACAACCAACGGCCAGGGTTGTCGGGAAGGGGCCCTGTCCTCATCAACATGGGGACAGGGTGCTCTGAGGTGGGGGGGGCGCAGTGCGCCCCCTGCCCCAGAGCACCTAACCCCCCATGTTGAGGGCATGCAGCCTGGTACGGCTCAGGAGGGGGGGGGGGGGCGCTCGCTCGTCCCCACTCCCTTCCTGGCTGGCCGGGTAGCGTGCTTTGGATACGGGTCTGGTATGGATTGTAGGGGGACCCCCTACGCCGTTTTTTTCGGCGTAGGGGGGGCTCTCCTTACAACCCATAACAGACCTAAGGGCCCGGTATGCTCCTGAGGGCGGGACCCAGGCCGGATTTTTATTTAAAATCCGGCGGGGACTTCCCCCTCAGGATTCATAACAAACGCCGCACACGTGTAGAATTGGCGGGAATCCAAGTCGGATCTCCCGTCGCTTCTATGACGGCTCTGTCTCCATCGCGGCAAGCCAGCTCGGCGCTGGCTCCCGCGATGGGGCTCGTATGTGCTCAATCTCGCCGAGAAATACAGCGAGATTGACACAAAATCGGGTTCACCTACTGTACCTCTTGAAGCTCATCAAAAGAATGCCAAGAGTGTGCAAAGCAGTAATCAAAGCAAAAGGTGGCTACTTTGAAGAACCTAGAATATGACATATTTTCAGTTGTTTCACACTTGTTTGTTATGTATATAATTACACATGTGTTAATTCATAGTTTTAATGCCTTCATAGTCATGAAAATAAAGAAAACTCCTTGAATGAGAAGGTGTGTCCAAACTTTTGGTCTGTACTGTACATACTGCTCCACCATGTCGCACGTCCCCGTGATGTCCAGGATCCAATTGGATATCTTCTCTATCATCTTTCGATGTTCTTTTATGCGCCTACCATGGTGATCACGGGTGGCGTGTATTCAGGGTTCCAGGCCGGAGAGGGAGCCTGAGAAAGCGATACCACATCCAAGGGAGGTCAATGGATGAAATTAAATGTAATCGAGCAGAAATGTGGGACAAAGTATTGAAGCATAAGTTTCCAAGTTAAGGAGGGGGCCCACGGCAATAACCCACTCCCGACTTGGGGAGGTAGTGACGATAAATAACAATACAGGACTCTTAAGATGCCATGTTATTGGAATGATTAATAAAAAATTATAGGGAATGTCACTGTGGTATTTTGGATTTTGAAACGTTAGCCAGGAGAGGCCCTGCTGCCGCTTTGTTGACTCTAGATAACTTCTGCCTGATCGCACGTCCCTGTGACGTCCACCATCCATTTGGATATCTTCTCTATCAACTTTCAATGTTCTTTACTGAGCCTACCATGTTGATCACGGTTATCGGCGAATCAGGGTTCCATGCCGGAGAGGGAGCGTGAGAAAGAGAGACCACATCCAAGGGAGTTTAATTGTTTCAAATTAAATATGATAGAGTGGAAATATGGGACAAGGTATTGAAGCGCAAATGTGGGACAACTTGTTAAAGTTTAAGCATTGAATGAAAGGAGGTGGTGCGCATCAATTAAAGAAGAATTTCTGAAATTTTATTCCCTGTCACCTATGCAGAGCAGGGGTTTCTATCCGGCAAAATTGTTAAAATGTCACCTGACAATGTAACAGACGATTTATTTAAATTTATGTTCTTGTCACCTATGCAGAGGTGCACCCGTGACGTCCACCATCCATTTGCATATCTTCTCTATCAACTTTCAATGTTCTTTTCTGAGCCTAACATGTTGATCACGGTTATCGGCGAATCAGGGTTCCACGCCGGAGAGGGAGCATGAGAAAGAGAGACCACATCCAAGGGAGATAAATGGATGAAATTTTATTTTGATCAAGCGGAAATATGGGAAAAGTTATTGAGGCGCAAATGTAGGACAAATTATTGAAGCGCAAATGTGGGACAAATTATTAAAGCACAAATGTGGGACAAATTATTGAAGCGCAAATGTGGGACAAATTATTAAAGCACAAATGTGGGACAAATTATTGGAGCGCCAATGTAGGACAACTTTTTAAAGTTTAAGCATTGAATGAAGAGAGGAGGCGCGCATCAAGTAAAGAAGAATTTTAGAAATTTTATTCCCTGTCACCTATGCAGAGCAGGGGTTTATTCACATCCAAAATAGTAAAATGTTATCCCAAGAATGTAACAGAAAAATTTGTGAAATGTATTAACCTGTCTACTAGGTATAGCAGTGGTACATCACATCCAAAAATTGGTGAATTTCAACCGAAAATGTAACAGACAAATTTGTGAATTTTTTTAACCTGTCTACTAGGTATAGCAGTGGTACATCACACCCAAAAATTGGTGAATTTCACCCGAAAATGTAACAGACAAATTTGTGAATTTTTTTAACCTGTCTACTAGGTATAGCAGTGGTACATCACACCCAAAAAATGGTGAATCTCACCCAAAAATGTAACAGACAAATTTGTGAATTTTTTTAACCTGTCTACTAGGTATAGCAGTGATATATCACACCCAAAATTTGGTGAATTTCACCCGAAAATGTAACAGACAAAGTAGTGAAATGACATAAATACGTACAAATAATAAAAAAAAAAATTTGATGTATGATGTGGAGGTCCATATGGAGTAGGAGTTTGAGGAGGCGGTGGACATAGCGTTGTAGGTGGAAGCAGCGTTGGAGGAGGACGAGGTAGCCAACACTGGTTATTGTTTTAATTTTTTTTTTTAATTAGAGTACCCTCCAAAAGAGTGTGAAATATCCAAAATACAAGAATGAGCAATTGCACTGTAGTATAACAATGGCTGGTTAATGAAGGTATACATGTCTATTCTGCACAAGGTACGGACAAGTCCTGTGGGATCCATGCCTGGTTCATTTTAATGAATGTGAGCTTGTCCACATTGGCTGTGGACAGGCGGCTACGCTTCTCTGTGATAACGCCCCCTGCAGTGCTAAACACACGTTCAGACAATACACTGGCTGCAGGGCAGGTCAGCACCTCCAAGGCATAAAGGACAAGCTCAGGCCATGTGCCCAATTTGGAGACCCAGAAGTTGAAGGGGAAGATCCGTCATTCAGTACGTGTAGGCGTGTGCACACATACTCAACCATGTTGGTGAAATGCTGCCTCCTGCTAAGACGTTCCATATCAGCTGGTGGTGCTGGTTGTTGTGGCGTGCTGACAAAGCTTTTCCACATTTCGACCATGCTAACCCTGCCTTCTGAGGAGCTGGCGGTGCCCCAGCTACGTTGGCGACCTCTTCCTCTGCTTTCGCCTTGTGCCTCCACTGTGCCCCTGCTGTCAGGTGCGAATGCCACTAGCAGCGCGTCTACCAGCGTGCGCTTGTACTTGCACATCTTACGATCACGCTCCAGTGAGGGAATTAAGGAAGGTACGTTCTCCTTGTAACAGGGATCCAGCAGCGTGGCCACCCAGTAATAAGCACAAGTTAGAATGTGGGCAACTCGGAGGTTGTTGCGGAGACACTGCAGCATGTAATCACTCATGTGTGCCAGGCTGCCCAGAGGCAACGAAAAGCTGTCCTCTGTGGGAGGTGTATCGTCTGTGTCCTCTGTATCCCCCAGCCAGGCACCAGTGATGGCCATGAGCTGGTCTGGGTGCCACTCTGCTGTGAACAAGCTTCCTCTTCCTCCATCTCCTCCTCCTCATCCTCCACCTCGTCATCCTCCAGAACTGTGCCCTGGCTAGACAATTGTGTACCTGGCGTTTGTGGGTGCAGGAACCCACCCTTGGAGCCACTTGTGAATGACTGGCCGGAAACCCTACAAAATGATCCCTCTTCCTCCTCCTGTGCCACATCCTCTTCCATCATCGCCAGCAGCGTTTTTTCAAGGAGGCATTGAAGTAGGATAGTAACGCTGAGAACTGTGTTATCGGCACTGGCCATGTTGGTGGAGTACTCAAAACAGCGCAAGAAGGAACACAGGTCTCGCATGGAGGCCCAGTCATTGGTGGTGAAGTGGTGCTATTCCGCCGAGTAACTCACCCATGCGTGCTGCAGCTGAAACTCCACTCTTGCCTGCTGCTGCTCGCACAGTCTGGCCAGCATGTGCAAGGTGGAATTCCACCTTGTGGGCACGTCGCATATGAGGCGGTGAGCGGGAAGGCCAAAGTTACACTGCAGCGCTGACAGACGAGCAGCAGCAGGGTGAGAACGGCAAAAGCGCGCAAAGACGGCCCGAACTTTATGCAGCAACTCTGACATATCGGGGTAATTTTTCAGGAATCTCGGCACCATCAAATTCAGCACTTGCGCCAAGGGATGTGCGTCAAACCGGCTGGTCCCATAGCTGCTATGAGATTTCACCCATTATCGCACACTACCAGGCCTGGCTTGAGGCTCACTGGCACCAACCACTCATCGGTCTGTTGTTCAAGGCCCATCCACAGCTCCTGCACAGTGTGGGGTTTGTCCCCCAAACAGATAAGTTTTAAAACTAGCTGCTGTCGTTTACCCCTGGCTGTGCTGAAGTTGGTGGTGAAGTTGTTACGCTGACTGGATGAGGAGCCAGTAGAGGATGAGGAAGCGGAGTGGGAGGAGGAAGCAACAGGAGTCAAACTGAAGCGCCCTGCAATCCTCGGTGGTGGAAGGACATGTGCCAAACTGTTATCCGCCTCAGGCCCAGCCGCCACTGCATTTACCCAGTGTGCTGTTATGGAGATGTAACGTCCCTGACCGTGCTTACTGGTCCACGTATCTGTAGTGAGGTGCACCTTGCCACAGATGGCATTGCGCAGTGCGCACCTGATTTTGTCCCCCACTTGGTTGTGCAGGGAAGGGATGGCTCACCTGGGAAAGTAGTCGCGGCTGGGCACGACGTACTGTGGGACAGCCACCTCCATAAGGCTTTAAAACTCTCCGTCTCCACCAGACGGAATGAAAGCATTTCAAAGGCCAGTAATTTAGAAATGCTGGCATTCAGGGCTAGGGATCGCGGCTGGGTAGGGGGGTACTTCCTCTTCCGCTCCAGCTTTTGGGAGATGGAGAGCTGAACACTTCCGTGGGACATTGAGGAGATGCTTGGTGACCCAGGTGGTGGTGTTGCTGGCAGATCCTCTGTTTGCGGGGTGGCAGGTGGCACTGTCACTCCAGAGGTGGATGAAGAGGCTAAGACTGCAGCAGAAGAGGAAGCAGGAGGAGCCAGAGACCTTTATTGGTTTTTGAGGTGTCTACTCCACTGCAGCTCGTTCTTTGCACTTAAATGCCTGGTCATGCAAGTTGTGCTCAGGTTGAGAAAGTTTATGCCTCGCTTCAGGCTCTGATTGCACAGCGTGAAAACCACTTGTGTCTTGTTGTCAGCACATTGTCTGAAGAACTGCCACGCCAGGGAACTTCTTGGAGCTGGCTTTGGTGTGCTCGGTCCCTTGCTGCGGTGGGCAGTAGCAGGTGTACTGTCTAGAGGACGGCCGCTCCGCTTTTGCACCCTGCTCCCTCTTCTGCTGTGCTGGTGGCTCTGTGCGACCACCACCTCTTCTTCCGAACTACATAGGTCACTCGCATGACCTTGATTCCATGTGAGGTCGAGGACCTCATCGTCCTCCACATCATCTTCCACCCAGTTTTCACCCCTGCCCTCCTTGTCAGTCTGCACACTGTCGAAAGCCCCAGCAGTTGGCACCTGTGTTTCGTCATCATCCGAGACGTGCTGCGATGGTCCTCCCATGTACTCATCTTGAAACATAAGTGGTTGGGCATCGGTGCACTCAATCTCTTCCACTTCTGGGGCAGGACTATGTGAATGGCCCTGGAAAACCCTGCTAACAGAGTCATCAAAAAGCAGAAGAAACTGCTGCATGACTTGGGGCTCAGACTGCTTGGCTGATTTGCAAGGGGGTGAGATGAAAGACTGATGGACATCGGCTGCAGCTGCCAACTCTGATCTTTCAACAGGAGACTGGGTGGGAGACAATGTGAAGGAACTGGAGACACTGTCCGCAACCCAATCTACTATCGCCTGTACTTGTTCTGGCCTCGTCATTCGTAGAGCCGCATTAGGACCGACCAAATACCGGTGCAGGTTCTGTCGCCTACTTGCACCTGAGAAAGGGGTTTCACTTGTGCGTGTAGCTGGCACAGATCGACCACGTCCTCTCCCTGCAACAGGAGCTCAACCAGCAGCACCACGACCTGGGCCACGTCCCTTATTTGACGCTCTCCTCAAATTTAGGATCTTGCCCTAAATGGGTGTTTAATCAATTGCAGAATAGAACGACAGTATGTGAAGGTTGTATCTCACACTTACAGATGCAAACTGGGCCGCAATTAAAGTTTTTTGCCCAAAATGGTTATTTTACAAATAACTGAATAGAACCACAGTATCTAAAGTGTGTATCTCACAATGACATATGCAGCAAAGGCTGCAAAATTTTATTTTTTGCCCAAAATGGGTGTTTATTTAATAACTGAATATGTCAGCAGTATATAACCCTTTAATTTCACACGTGCTGATGTAGCAAGAGCTGTAAAATTGTGTATTTTGCCCAAAAAGGGCTTTTTATTAATAGAAGAAAATATCCACAGTATCTAAAGTGTGTATCTCAGACATACCGATCCAGACTAGGCCGGAATTTAAGTTTTTTGCACAACATGGCTGTTCTTCAAATAACTGAATAGAACCACACTGTCACAGCCAGACAGTTGAGAAGCTCTGACAGGAGCCTTTCAGATCCTCCTCCTTGAATTTCTTTGTTTTGGTTTAGTTTCTCATCTCGTTAGTCTATCTCAGCTGTCATGCTGTTGGACTGATTGCTGCCCTGTAAGTTCCTCCCCAGAATGCAGTAGTGTGCGGCTTATACAACTTCCTGGAGTGTGTGTGCATGCTGTTCCTTGTTCCCAGTCCACAGTCCCCAGTCGTCTGCAAGATAAGTTCTGTTTATGTATTTATGATTTTCTGTTTTCTGGATCCAGGTGACCCTGACTCCCTCCGTGTCTGTGTAGGGAGCCGGTGGTCGTGTCCCCTCACTATTGTAGGGTCTTCAGGTGTAAGATAGACGAGGTACCTGGATATGCGCCCATCCACCTTTGGGGTGGTCGCATAGGCTGAGCAATAAGGGAGAGCGGCAGGTCTCTTGCAGGGGTCTCCCCTTTTGTTCCTTAGTTGTGGATCCAGTGAGACATTGTTTATATTATTGTCTTGTTTCCTGTACACCATCCGTGACATTATAAGCCGCCAAAACCGTCTCAAGCATGGATCCGGTTTCACTTTTGGCTGAGCGCTTCCAGGGTCTTTCATTGGAGGTAGCTGATCTCCGTAAGACTTTTTCTCAGTTTCAAGTGACCGGTTCAGCTTGCGTTCATGGAGTTTGTTCTGAGCCTAAGATCTCGCTCCCGGATACGTTCTCCGGGGGTAGTGAGTATTTTGTGCGTTTTAGAGAGGCTTGCAAACTCTATTTTCGCCTTCTTCCCCATTCCTCTGGTGATGGAAAACGGAGGGTGGGGATCATTATATCGCTGCTCAGGGGTAACGCTCAATCCTGGGCCTTTTCGCTGCCGGAGGGGGCACGGCCCCTCCGTTCAGTGGATGAATTCTTTTTAGCCCTGGGTCAGATATATGATGATCCGGATCGTATTGCTCTGGCTGAGTCTAGACTACGTCTGTTATGCCAGGGTAAACAATCCGCAGAGATATACTGCTCAGAATTTCGGAGATGGGCAGCTGATACTGGTTGGAATGATGCTGCACTCCGAAGTCAATTTTGCCATGGTCTTTCAGAGAGATTGAAAGATGCATTTGCCTTTCATGAGAGACCTACCTCCTTGGATTCTGCTATGTCTCAGGCCGCTCGTATTGACAGGCGTCTTAGAGAGAGAGGAGAGATCTCTCCTTCCTGTCATACTCAGTCCCGGGACAGTGCAGCGGTCTCTTTCTGTGCGCAGGGGTCTCAGTCGCTGTCAGCCCCTTCTGAGCAGGAGCCCATGCAGCTGGGGTTGATTGCCTCTGACGATAGAAGATTCAGCCCGCATGGGAGGGTTTGTTTTTGTTGTGGAGGTATAAAAAATTTGGCAAATGTTTGTCCTTCTAGGAGATTCAGGCAGTTTTCTGGGAGTAATAAAGAAACTAAAAGGAAAAAATCTTTTAAAAATGTTCCGTCTGTTACTATTGGCAGGGTTGAGGCGGAAAATGAAGGTTTTCCGTTTGCTTGTAGTTCCCGTTTTGTCCTGCCTGCTAGGGTGGCGCTAGAGAGCAAAAGCATTTTTTGTGAGATTTTTGTGGATAGTGGAGCAGCTGTCAATCTCATTGATAATCAATTTGCAATAACTCATGGTTTCCAGGTATGCACTTTGGGAAAGGATATTCCTGTTTTTGCTATTGATTCCGCTCCACTTTCTCAGAAATCATTAAAGGGCATAGTTCACAATATCCGTTTAATTGTCAGTGATGCTCATGTTGAGGATGTGTCATGTTTCGTCCTTAGCGGTTTGCCTACTCCTCTAGTGTTGGGGCTACCCTGGCTCACTAAACATAACCCCACCATTGATTGGCAAGCGAGGCAAATAAATGGTTGGAGTGACTTTTGCAGAGAGAATTGCCTCATGACATCTGTTTCTGAGGTTTCTACTAAGACTGTACCACCTTTCCTCTCAGAATTTTCGGATGTCTTCTCTGATAGTGGAGTTCAGGATTTGCCCTTGCACAGGGAGTACGATTGCCCTATTAATCTCATCCCAGGCGCCAAGCTGCCTAAATCTCATTTATACAATCTTTCCCAACCTGAGAGGGTCGCTATGCGTGCTTATATCTCTGAGAGTCTGAGAAAAGGACACATACGACCCTCGAAGTCACCTGTTGCCGCTGGTTTTTTCTTTGTTAAGAAAAAAGATGGTTCTTTAGGACCTTGTCTGGATTTCAGGGAGCTGAACAGTATCACTATTCGTGACCCTTATCCGCTTCCTCTGATCCCGGACCTGTTTAACCAGGTTGTTGGGGCTAAAGTCTTTTCCAAATTAGACCTAAGAGGGGCATACAACCTGGTCAGGGTCAGAGAAGGAGACGAATGGAAGACGGCTTTGAATACCCCTGAGGGCCATTTTGAGAATTTGGTTATGCCTTTTGGTTTGATGAATGCCCCAGCCGTTTTTCAGCATTTCGTGAACAGCATTTTTTATCATTTAATGGGAAAATTTGTATTAGTGTATTTGGATGACATTTAGATTTTTTCTCCTGATTTCAAGACTCATAAGGAACATTTACGTCAGGTCTTGCTCATCCTGCGGGAGAATAAATTATGCGCGAAACTGGAAAAATGTGTGTTTGCGGTTCCAGAAATTCAATTTCTGGGGTTTATTCTCTCCGCTTCTGGTTTTCGCATGGACCCCGAGAAGGTCCGCGCTGTGCTTGAGTGGGAACTTCCTGAGAATCAGGAGGCGCTGATGCGTTTTTTGGGCTTTGCCAATTATTACAGGAAATTTATTTTGAATTATTCCTCTGTTGTTAAACCACTCACTGATATGACCAGAAAGGGGGTAGATTTTTCTTCCTGGTCGGTAGAGGCGCGTAAGGCCTTTTCTAATATCAAGGAGAGTTTTGCTTCCGCTCCCATCCTGGTACAACCTGATATTTCGTTACCCTACATAGTTGAGGTTGATGCTTCAGAGGTAGGGGTAGGTGCGGTCTTGTCTCAGGGTTCCTCTCCTGCCAAATGGCAACCGTGTGCCTTTTTCTCAAAGAAACTCTCCTCTGCAGAGAGAAATTATGATGTGGGAGATAGGGAATTGTTGGCCATCAAGTTGGCTTTTGAAGAATGGCGCCATTGGCTAGAGGGAGCCAGACACCCTATTACCATGTTTACTGACCATAAAAATCTGGCCTACTTGGAGTCAGCCAAGCGTCTGAACCCGAGACAGGCCAGATGGTCTTTGTTCTTTTCAAGGTTTAATTTTGTTGTCACGTTCCGCCCTGGGGTTAAGAATGTGAAGGCAGATGCCCTGTCACGTTGTTTTCCGGGAGGTGGGAATTTTGAAGACCCGGGTCCCATTTTGGCTGAAGGTGTGGTGGTCTCTGCTCTTTTTCCTGAATTGGAGGCAGAGGTGCAGGCAGCCCAGTCAGAGGCTCCTGATCTTTGTCCTCCTGGGAGGTTGTTTGTGCCTCTCGCTTTGAGACACAAGATTTTTAAGGAACACCACGATACGGTCCTTGCTGGGCACCCGGGGGCAAGAGCCACACTGGATCTCATCGCTCGGAGATTCTGGTGGCCTGCGCTTCGTAAGTCGGTTGAGGGTTTTGTGGCAGCTTGCGAGACTTGCGCTCGTGCCAAAGTCCCTCATTCACGGCCATCAGGTCCTCTCCTTCCCTTACCCATTCCTTCCCGTCCTTGGACACATCTGTCCATGGACTTCATAACGGACTTGCCTCGTTCCTCGGGGAAGACTGTGATTCTGGTGGTGGTGGACCGTTTTAGCAAAATGGTGCATTTCATCCCTTTTCCTGGTTTGCCCAATGCTAAGACGCTGGCGCAGGCATTTATTGACCACATTGTCAAATTGCATGGTATTCCTTCAGACATATTCTCTGATAGGGGCATGCAGTTTGTTTCCAGATTCTGGAAGGCTTTCTGTTCTCGCTTGGGGGTTCGGTTGTCATTCTCTTCTGCTTTCCACCCGCAGTCGAATGGCCAGACAGAGCGCGTCAATCAGAATCTGGAGACATATCTGCGCTGTTTTGTGGCGGAAAATCAGGAGGATTGGTGTTCTTTTTTGTCCCTTGCTGAGTTTGCTTTAAATAACCGTTGTCAGGAGTCCTCTGATAAGTCACCATTTTTTGGTGCATATGGGTTTCATCCGCAGTTTGGGACTTTCTCGGGAGAGGGGTCTTCTGGTTTACCTGATGAGGACAGATTCTCCTCGTCTTTGTCATCTATTTGGCAAAAGATTCAGGATAATCTAAAGAGCATGAGTGAGAGATATAAGCGTGTGGCAGATAAGAGACGTGTGCCTGGTCCGGACCTGAATGTTGGTGATCTGGTGTGGTTGTCTACCAAGAATATCAGATTGAAGGTTCCCTCCTGGAAGTTGGGTCCTAGGCTTATTGGGCCTTACAAGATCCTGTCTGTCATCAATCCTGTTGCCTACCGTCTTGATCTTCCTCAGACTTGGAAGATCCATAATGTTTTTCATAAGTCCTTATTGAAACCTTATGTTCAACCTATTGTGCCCTCGCCTTTGCCTCCTCCTCCGATTGTGGTTGATGGAAATCTTGAATTTCAGGTCTCTAGGATTGTGGATTCTCGTCTTGTCCGCGGTTCCCTCCAGTACCTCATTCATTGGGAGGGTTATGGTCCTGAGGAGAGGATGTGGGTCCCAGTGACGGACATTAAGGCCTCTCGTCTCATCAGGGCTTTCCATAGGTCCCATCCTGAGAAGGTGGGCTCTGAGTGTCCGGAGTCCACTCGTAGAGGGAGGGGTACTGTCACAGCCAGACAGTTGAGAAGCTCTGACAGGAGCCTTTCAGATCCTCCTCCTTGAATTTCTTTGTTTTGGTTTAGTTTCTCATCTCGTTAGTCTATCTCAGCTGTCATGCTGTTGGACTGATTGCTGCCCTGTAAGTTCCTCCCCAGAATGCAGTAGTGTGCGGCTTATACAACTTCCTGGAGTGTGTGTGCATGCTGTTCCTTGTTCCCAGTCCACAGTCCCCAGTCGTCTGCAAGATAAGTTCTGTTTATGTATTTATGATTTTCTGTTTTCTGGATCCAGGTGACCCTGACTCCCTCCGTGTCTGTGTAGGGAGCCGGTGGTCGTGTCCCCTCACTATTGTAGGGTCTTCAGGTGTAAGATAGTCGAGGTACGTGGATATGCGCCCATCCACCTTTGGGGTGGTCGCATAGGCTGAGCAATAAGGGAGAGCGACAGGTCTCTTGCAGGGGTCTCCCCTTTTGTTCCTTAGTTGTGGATCCAGTGAGTCATTGTTTATATTATTGTCTTGTTTCCTGTACACCATCCGTGACACACACAGTATGTAAAGGGAGTATCTCACACGTCCAGATCCAGACTAGGCCGCAATTAAAGTTTTTTGCCCAAAATGGTTGTTTTTTAAATATCTGACTAGAACCACAGTATCTAAAGTGTATATCTCACAATGACATATGCAGTAAAGGCTGCAAAATAAAAAAAATTGCCCAAAATAGGTGTTTGTTTAATAACTGAATATGACAGCAGTATATAACCCTTTAATTTCACACGTGCTGATGCAGAAAGGGCTGTAAAATTGTGTATTTTGCCCAAAAAGGGTGTTTTATTAATAGAAGAATAGAACCACAATATCTAAAGGGTGTATCTCACACGTACTGATCCACACTAGGCCGAAATTTAAGTTTTTTGCACAAAATGGCTGTTTTGAAAATAACTGAATAGAACCACAGTATGTAAAGGGTGTATCTCACACGTACAGATGCAGACCTGGCCGCAATTAAAGTTTTTTGCCCAAAATAGGTGTTTGTTTAATAACTGAATATGACAGCAGTATATAACCATTGAATTTCACACGTGCTGATGCTGCAAGGGCTGTAAAATTGTGTATAGAGATGTCGTGAACATTTCCGTTCGCGAACTGCAAACGCGAATTTACGCCAATGTACGCGAACTGGGACATGTGGGGGGGAGGAGAGAGGCACTTGATACTGGCACATGATGGGGGGGCATCTATGGGGACACTTGCTGGCACATTATTGGGGGACACTAGGCCAACATGGGGGGGAGAAGAGAGGCACTTGATACTGGCATGTGGGAGGGGGGGTTTGGCACTTGATACTGGCACATGGGTGGGGGGGAGAGAGGCACTTGATACTTACACGTGGGATGGGGGGGGGTTTGGCACTTGATACTGGCATGTGAGCGGGGGGTTTGGCACTATGATACTGGCACATGGGGAGAGAGAGGCACTTGATACTGGCACATGGGGGGAGGAGAGAGGCACTTGATACTGGCATGTGGGGGGGGGGTTTGGCACTTGATACTGGCACATGGGTGGGTTTGGCACTATGATACTGGCACATGGGGGGGAGAGGCACTTGATACTGCCACTTTTTTGGGGGGGGGAGATGGCACAATGATACTGGGACATGGGGGGGAAGAGAGAGGCACTTGATACTGGCACATGCGGGGGTTTGGCACTATGATACTGGCACATGGGGGGTGGGAAGGAAAGAGGCACTTGATACTGGCACATTGGGGGGGGAGATGGCACTATGATACTGGGACATGTGGGGGGGAGGTGAGAGGCACTTGATACTGGCACATGAGGGGCATCTATGGGGACACTTACTGGCACATTATTGGGGGGCATTATGGGGGACACTAGGCCAGCAGCCTATCAGAGGCCGGACACTGAGGGGCATCTACTGGGGCACTATATATGGGGCATTTTACACTGGTACATTATGGGGGGCACTAGCAGGAAGGGGGGAGAGGAGCACTATGGCGGAATTTACTGGGGGCACTATATAGGGGTATTTTATACTTGGGACATTATGGGGGCACTATGGGGGCACTATGGGGACATTAGCTCAACTGGGGGCATTACAAGGGGGTATTTTTGCACTGTCACATTATAAGGAGAATTATTTCTACTGGGGGGCATTATGGTGGGCTTTATTACTCCCCCATGGTATGACCCCCTAGTAGCAGCACCAGCCTCTCCCTGCTCTGCTATCCCTCTGCCCCTTCTCCAAATCCTTATTATGAAATCTTTCTCATTAGGATAAAGCACAACATCAGCTCCACCGAGCCCCCGGCCAAAGTGTTGAAGTGGTGTCCGAGATCCCCAAGTGCCAAGCCAAGTAACTGTAAGTTTTCATATGAAATATGTTTATGTTATACACATATAGCCTACACTGTGCCCCACAATATACAGTATACCGCTAGACTGTGCCCCACAATATACAGTATACCGCTACACTGTGCCAAAGGAGTGGGGTTTACACAGGAGGAGGGAGGTGCGAAGCGCGCTGGGGGGCCCTTACAAATATTTGCTGTGGGGCCCAGTCACTTCTAGTTACGCCCCTGTGAGGTAATCTAGACTTTTTGACCTATGCGACTTCTCTTCTCAGTGACAATACCTCCTGCTGCGCTGAAGGTCCTTTCTGACAGGACACTTGAAGCGGGGCAGGCCAGAAGTTCTATCGCAAATTGGGATAGCTCAGGCCACAGGTCAAGCCTGCACACCCAGTAGTCAAGGGGTTCATCGCTCCTCAGAGTGTCGATATCTGCAGTTAAGGCGAGGTAGTCTGCTACCTGTCGGTCGAGTCGTTCTCTGAGGGTGGACCCCGAAGGGCTGTGGCGATGCGTAGGACTTAAAAAGATCCGCATGTCCTCCATCAACAACACGTCTGTAAAGTGTCCTGTCCTTGCCGGCGTGGTCGTGGTAGGAGGAGGATTACTTTCACCTCTTCCCCTGTTAGATTCCCGTTGTGCTGTGACATCACCCTTATACGCTGTGTAAAGCATACTTTTTAACTTGTTTTGGAACTGCTGCATCCTTTCCGACTTCCGGTAATTCGGTAACATTTCAGCCACTTTCTGCTTATACCAGGGGTCTAGTAGCGTGGCCACCCAGTACAGGTCGTTCTCCTTCAGCCTTTTTATATGAGGGTCCCTCAACAGGCATGACAACATGAAAGACCCCATTTGCACAAGGTTGGATGCCGAGCTACTCATGTCCCGTTCCTCGTCCTCACTGATCTCATTGAAGGTCTGTTCTTCCCCCCAGCCACGTACAACACCACAGGTCCCAGATAGGTGACAACGAGCACCCTGGGATGCCTGCTGTGGTTGGTCTTCCTCCTCCTCAAAGCCACATTCCTCCTCTGACTCCTCTTCCTCAGACTCCTCTTCCAGCGTTGCCGCAGGTCCAGCAAGCAATGATGATAAGGCTGTTTCTGGTGGTGATGGTGACCACAACTCTTCCTCTTCACGCTCATCTACGGCCTGATCCAGCACTCTTCGCAGGGCACGCTCCAGGAAGAAAACAAATGGGATGAGGTCGCTGATGGTGCCTTCGGTGCGACTGACTAGGTTTTTCACCCCCTTAAAAGGACGCATGACCCTACAGGCATTGCACATGAGCGTCCAGTAACGTGGCAAAAAAATACCCAGCTCCGCAGAGGCTGTCCTAGCACCCCAGTCATACAAATACTCGTTGACGGCTTTTTCTTGTTGGAGCAGGCGGTCGAACATTAGGAGTGTTGAATTCCAACGTGTCGGGCTGTCGCAAATCAAGCGCCTCACTGGCATGTTGTTTTGCCGTTGAATATCGGAAAAGTGCGCCATGGCCGTGTAGGAACGCCTGAAATGGCCACACACCTTCCTGGCCTGCTTGAGGACGCCCTGTAAGCCTGGGTACTTATGCACAAAACGTTGTACGATCAGATTCAACACATGTACCATGCACGGCACATGTGTCAACTTGCCCAAATTCAATGCCGCCAACAGATTTCTTCCGTTGTCACACACCACTTTGCCGATCTCCAGTTGGTGCGGGGTCAGCCACTGATCCACCTGTGCGTTCAGGGCGGACAGGAGTGCTGGTCCGGTGTGACTCTCTTCTTTCAGGCAAGTCAACCCCAAGACGGCATGACACTGTCGTATCCGGGATGTGGAATAGCCCCTGGGGAGCTGGGGGGGTGCAGTTGATGTGGAGCAAGACGCAGCAGCAGAAGATGACTCAGCCGAGGAGGTTAGCGAAGAGGATTGAGTAGGAGGAGTAGAGGAGGTGGCAGCAGGCCTGCCTGCAAGTTGTGGCGGTGTCACCAACTCCGCTGCAGAGCCACGCATTTCATGCTTGGCAGCCATCAGCAGGTTTACCCAATGCGCAGTTTACGTGATATACCTGCCCTGACTGTGCTTTGCAGACCAGGTATCAGTGGTCAGATGGACCCTTGTCCCAACACTGTGTGCCAGACATGCCATGACTTCCTTTTTCACAATAGAGTACAGGTTGGGGATTGCCTTTTGTGAAAAAGATTTCGGGCGGGTAACTTCCACTGCGGTGTCCCAATAGCTACAAATTTTTTGAAGGCCTCAGACTCCACAAGCTTGTATGGTAAAAGCTGGTGGACTAAGAGTTCCGACAAGCCAGCTGTCAGACACCGGGCAAGGGGGTGACTCTGTGACATTGGCTTCTTACGCTCAAACATTTCCTTGACAGACACCTGACTGTGGGCAGATGAGCAGGAACTGCTGAAGGTGAGAGGCGGAGTGGCGGGTGGTTGAGAGGGGTCAAGGAGGACAGCAGTGGTTGACGTGGCTGAAGATGCTGGACCAGGAGGAGGATGGTGGCTTTGAGTTTGTGTGCTGCTTGTACTCATGTGTTGATCCCATAGGTGTTTGTGATGTGAGATCATGTGCCTTCGCAAAGCAGTTGTACCTAGGTGGGTGCTGGACTTCCCACGACTCAGTTTCTTTTGGCACAGGTTGCAAATGGCATCGCTGTTATCAGAGGCAGACACACAAAAGAAATGCCACACTGCTGAGCTTTGCAATGACGGCATTCTGGTGGTGGCAACATCATGCGTTGATTGGCGTGCTGTCTGGCTGACCCCGGGTGCCGATACATGCTGTCTGACTGTGCCACCAGCTCCTTGCGACGACCTCCCCCTGCTTCCAACTCGTCTCCTCCTCCTCTCTGTCTCCCCATCTGAACATTCCCCCTGTTCTTCTTCTCTTCGAGCAGGCACCCACGTGACATCCACGGACACATCGTCATCAGCAACCGCTTCACTTGTATCTGACAACTCAGCAAAGGAAGTAGCAGCGGGTACAACATCATCATCATCACACCGTACGTCCTTGTGTGTAATGCTGCCTGATTGAGACATATCCCTGTTATCTACATCCTCTGGCAATAATGGTTGCGCATCACTCATTTCTTCCAACTGATGTGTAAATAACTCCTCTGACAGATCAAGTGAAGCGGCTGTGGTGCTAGTGTTGGTGGTGGCGGTGGGCAAATGGTAACTTGAGAGGAGGTGCCCGAAGCTGAGCTGGAGGAGGATGGTGCGTCAAGATTCCGAGCGGAAGCTGTAGAAGATTGGGTGTCCTGTGTAAGCCAGTCAACTATGTCCTCAGAATTTTTCGAGTTCAGGGTACGTGGCCTCTGAACACTGGGCATTATTCTATGGCCAAATGAAATCACAGCACCACGACCACGACGGCCCCTGCGGGGTGGCCTGCCTCTGCCTGTCATTTTTTTTTTAGATTAGTGGTACTATGCGTGCAAGGTACTGTGCCACCCTATATGAGTGGTGGGCAGTGGGCACAGTACAGTCAGTGGGTCTGACACTCACTGGTAGGCAACTGCAATTATATTACAGAGGAAAAATGTAATGACTTTTTTATCTGCAAGGTACTGTGCCACCCTATATGAGTGGTGGGCCGTGGGCACAGTACAGTTTGTGGGTCTGACACACTGGCAGGCAACTGCAATTATATTACAGAGGAAAAAATAAATGATTTTTTTATCTGCATGGTACTGTGCCACCCTATATGAGTGGTGGGCAGTGGGCACAGTACAGTCAGTGGGCCTGACACTCACTGGCAGGCAACTGCAATTATATTACAGAGGAAAAATTAAATGACTTTTTTATCTGCAAGGTACTGTGCCACCCTATATGAGTGGTGGGCACTGGCAGTGGGCACAGTACACTCTGTTGGCCTGACACTCACTGGCAGGCAACTACAATTATATTACAGAGGAAAAATTAAATGCCTTTTTTTATCTAAAATGTACTGTGCCACCCTATATGAGTGGTGTGCACACAGTACAGTCTGTGGTCCTGTGGCCTCTCACACACGGGCAGGCAACTGCAATATATATATATATATATATATATATATACAGTATATAAAATTGAAAAAAGCAGACTGATGTACCAGCCCTAAAAAGGGCTTTTTGGGGTGCTGTCAGGACGCTGTCCTTACAGCAGATGAGTCTTTGAGGACTGGAGTGGACACAGAACACTGGCCTAGCTAATGCTTTCCCTATTAATTCAGCAGCAGCAGCAGCACTCTCTCTGCTCTAACAAACACTTCAGTTTCAGAATGAATCTAAGAGGGCTGCCGTCCTTGCTTTTTTTTAGGAGGTGGGAGGGTCTGGGAGGGAGGGTCTGCTGCTGATTGGCTGGAATGTGTCTGCTGACTGTGAGGTACAGGGTCAAAGTTTGCTCAATGATGACGGCAAATAGTTCGGGACATCTCTAATTGTGTATTTTGCCAAAAAAGGGTGTTTTTAAAAACCCAGAAAATTATGGCTGTATTTCTAGCTTAAATTGCACACTGACTAAGGCTCCATTCACACGTCCGCAATGTGTTTTGCGGATACACGGAGTCACGGATCCGCAAAACACGGGAAACGGCAATGTGCGTTCCGCATTTTGCGGACCGCACATTGCCGACATAATAGAATATGCCTGTTCTTGTCCGCAATTGCGGACAAGAATAGGACATGTTCTATTTTTTTGCGGAAACGGAAGCACGGATGCGGAAGTGTGGATCCGCAAATGTGGATGCGGACAGCACATTCCGTCCCCATAGAGAATGAATGGGTCTGCACCCTTTCCGCAAAATTGCGGAAAGGATGCGGACACATTTTGCGGACGTGTGAATGGAGCCTAATCCCGCAAAGGCTTTTAACTATCACAGATGCAGCATGGGCTGCAATAATAAGTATTTTGCAAAAAAATAATTGCTTTTTTAATAACAGAATATGAAAGCTGTATATAACGATTGAATTTCACACGTGCAGATGCAGCTAGGGCTGTAAAATAGTGTATTTTGCACAAAAAGGGTGTTTTTAAAAACCTAGAAAATTATGGCTGTATTTCTAGCTTAAATTGCACACTGACTAATCCTGCAAATGCACCAGATGTTGTATATTGCCAAAAAAGGGTGTTTTTTTAAAAACCAGATTATTAGTGCAGTATTTCAAGCTTGGATTTGAATGTCACTAAAGCTTAGATGCAGTGCTGGTGCACTGAGCTTGCATAAAATGGCCGCTGCCGCAGCCCACCTAACTAACAGACGGATAAAAGTAATTTTTTTCTGTCACTGGGCTCAGGGCAGGGTAAAAAGATTGTGCACTGCACCCACAGAACTAAATCTATGTAGATCGCTGAGTTCAATTGGAGTTCCACCTTTGATGGCCATCATCATCTCATGACTAACATCCTGAGAAAGTACTGGAAAATACTTACGAGTGATCCGGACCTGCGTCGAGTTTTGCCGCCCCATCCAAGCGTTACATTCAGGCGGGGACCAAACTTGAAGGACCAATTGGTGCATAGTTTTCTCCCTAAAATTGGACAGGACAATAGTACTTGGTTAAAATCTAAGGTGATAGGCTCGTACCCATGTGGGAACTGTACTTTCTGCAAGTTCTTACCAAAAATAAAAAGATTCTCAAACCCAGTGGATGGGCGAGAATATGAAATCAGAGAATGGTTTAACTGCAAAAACAGTGGGTTAGTCTATATAGCTTTGTGTACATGTCCCAAACTATATGTTGGAAAGACAGTGCAAGAACTAAGAAGGAGGATTTCTGGTCATATTAGTGCAATAAATACCAAAAAGGACATGACGCTATATAGACATATCTCATATGCTCATAATGGTAACATTGATGTTTTAAAATTTTGGGGCTTATCCCAAGTCAAACTGGGTCCCCGACGTGGAAATATTGACCTGAAACTTCTTAAAGAAGAGGCCAAATGGATCTACAGGCTACGAAGCATGGCCCCAAATGGCCTAAATGAAGGCTTCTCATATTCTGCCTTTATATGATGACTGACCCTGTGCCAGATATGCAATTCAGAGATTTTGTGGATTGCAATTTGACTGTCATTGAATACATTGATAACTGTAAAACAGTGAATTTATACCCTACAAATGAGGAGTAGCCGTAGGTGGAATCTGTCTGGAGCGCTAAAATAGTATAGGGTGGGCTTCATGTGATGGAATGACATCCAATTCTGGGCCATTAATATTTGCTCAATATATTGATGGAATTGTGAACTGTCATTATATAGTTCACAAATGTAATTTTAAGTGGTGACATGATATATCCGATGGGTTGAGCACTGATGATGATTCCTAATGGAAAGAATAAACACCCTCTCCATCCTGGATAAATAATCCTTATATTTGTTTACAATGTTACGTCTTATTCAGCGACCCTCCGTCATGGAGGCTAAGTGGGCGGAACGCATGTTGATGACGCGTTGGTGACGCGATCACTGTGCGTGTCATACCTAAATGAATGGGGACGCATCTGGCTGACGCGATTAATGCGCGCATCCAAACGGATCAAATGAGGACACATTCGGATGATGTGATTATCACATGACCATCAGGCACTCACGGATGCACCTCTCCGACATCACATCCGCTTTGCTGCGGCCAATCATGGCAGGGACCGCTAGCAAACAGGGGGTGTGGCTTAACTAATATATTTCAGCTCCTCGCAGCACGCCAACGCTAATACCCCGAACCTCTGACGAAGCCGCATCGCGGCGAAACATGTCGGGTGGGGACTAGTGTTACGCGTCTATTTTAGGCAGGTGTTTGGCGCTATGGTCCTTAAACATATGGAAATAACATCCAATACCTAATGTGCAATAAGTGTGGTTTCTTGGGAAGTGCAAGCACGTCATAGCTCAGCTGGGCATGATAAATATGCAGTGAATCAGCAATAACCCTTCTGAGCTGACACCCTGGAGATATAAATAAAACTCCAAGTTGACTCACTGAGAGTGGCTAAGCCAACTCATACTTTCCTATAGGGATACATCTCATTTGGAACATCGCTAACTGCATATACAATGAGCAGCTACTCACGTTCCCATTGCCACATGTTTATAGGGATTTAAACAAACAAGCAATGTAACTAGCGCCTCACCAGATTTTTTTAGTATTGTGGGGTTTATGGTTTGTTAGGAACCAATATTTTAATAATGATTTAATAAAGCATAATTTTTTTAAATTATGTCAAGTAGTACCCCTACAGGGATTTTCGGTCGTTGACCGGTTGAATATTGGAATTGCAGTTCAGATCACAGATTCTGTCCTATTCTCTCTCTCAAAGCACCAGAAGCATCCTCTCCCTACACTAAGCACAGCAAAGTGACGTGCAGCGCTACGTGATTCCAGCTTATATAAAGGCTGGGTCACATGCTGTACTGGCCAATCACAGCCATGTCAGTATTAGGCATGGCTGTGATGGCTTCTAAGGTCACACAGTTAACCGCTTGTTGATTGGCTGCTCTGCAGCCTTTCAAAAAGCGCCAAGAAATCGCTTAACACCGAACCCTAACGTTTACTGAAATGTTCGGGTTCGGGACCGTTGTCCAAAAATCCTAAAGTTTGGTACGAACCCGAACTTTACAGTTCGGGTTCGCTCAACCCTAGTCAGAAACTAACTTTTTAAAAAAAAATTGGTGAATTGGACCCAAAACAAATGTTCACTGGTTCCTTAATCTCAACTCAATGCCTATGTTACATTTTTTTATTACATGCAATTGCAAAAGTATTCAGATCCAGGTGCTGGTTTTAAAATTGTAGAATACAGTATGTGTCATGGCACACCCCTTGAAATGGAGAGAATTCAAAAAAGGGAAAGTTACTTTGAATCTAAGGATACTGATATCAGTGCAAGTAAAACATAATATACATGATATTCAAGATTGGTACTATGCATCTGTGTAGGAAATTAAACTGGAACGACTCTCAGTGCTCAATAACACTTGTTAACAAAAACAAAACAAAAACGATACGCAATTGTCATTTAGTCCAAATTGAATTCAAGCTTCATAAGGTAATTGGAAGTTTCAAATATAGACGAAAATAAGATTTGCTGCTTTCATACTTAGTTGGGAAATACAACGCTGAGTTAAATACACACTCCAACCATTGTAAGTATTAAGCTCAGGGGAAGCTTCAAACGAACATGTTGAACCAAGTGGAACTAATCTTGGGGTCTGGTAATTGAGCAGAACAGTAAAATTGGGCCAGCCTACCAACCAAAGCATATAAAGGAATCTCCTGAGTCACATCAATAGACAGAGACACTAATCTAATGCAGTTTCCAATACAAAGCAGGTCATAGGAAAATCAGAAAATCATGTGTACTTGTCAAGAGATGAGAAACCGAGATTTCTCTGAAAGTCTTACCCCTTATATTGTGCTAATGAATGATCCCTAATTCTATTATTAAGTCTATTTTTTTACTTAAATTTGGATATATGTATAATGATCAATTTTTAATTTTTTGATCGATTTTTTAAGTGTTTTTAAGTAAATTATGAGGGTAATTTATTTTACTGAAATACGCCTATATTATAGTTAGTTGCTCAACCATCTGCGACTTTTCCACTCTCATGCCAAAACAAAAATTGTGGGCGTGGCATGGGCGGGAACGGGCCGTTAAGCCCACCTGAATTACTATTTTCTATGCTTGTTTTAACCGTAGAAAAAGGTCTAAACGTAAGACTGGCCAGCTGGAGGTCATGACTATGTCTCATCTCACCTTAGTAACGGCAAGATAAGACAACCCCTTTAACCATCACATTCAATGTCGTTATACTGTGTGGGATCTACAGTATATACAATATTTTATCAAAGCAGAGTATTAAAGGGATTGTATACTAGAGCATTGTATATTAGGACCCCATTGGGTCCTCCCGTATGAGCCAGAATAAGGAGCTGCTCTTGCAGACCATGGACTACATCATTGGCCATTCATATAAGTTGCTGGCATTTAATACCACAAATGTATTGGCAAACATAGCTTACTTTGGCGATAACACCATAACATAGTCCATAGCCTGAAAGTCCTGGAAGTCCATTATTGAGCAATTTTCATAAAACACCACCACTCCTCTGTATTGCTCTTGTTGCTGTTTTATTATGTGGTAGAGGAACCATTAGGCCTCACGTGTCAGGGCCCATGTGTGAATCCACTAGAGATATAGCCTTGTTATAGGGTGTGTTATCCCATATATATTTTAGAGCACAATGATTCTCTATAACTACCTGTTTTGCTGAAATGGGAATACTATGCAATAAAACTTCTTCCTTTTGTATATTTATTTTAAGAACTGTATTTGTAGGTTTAGAGCTAATTATTCAAAATCAAATGTCTTCTAATGAGCTTAAAGTTCATTATCACTGCCTACAGGATGTGACCTTCCGAAGTTCCTGTTCCAGATAAGATCACGTCTAGATACAAGAATGGCAGAAAACCCCTTTGGATCTCGAGTCAGTTCCACTGCATGTTTAACAGAACGCTTTGTAATGAGCTTCATGATTTTTTTTTTTTTTCTTCTCACTTCTTCAACTAACAGGATCTCAGCACTGAAGCAGACCATGATGCAATTAGAAACAATTCTCTTTGAAATAACATACGAATGCATTTTTAGGGCTTTATTATGCCTAGGCCTATCCATAAATAGATATAAACAACCAAAGCCCAATTCCCTTTCCAAAATTCCCTTCAAGAAAATAATCTAAATTGATAAAGCTCCAATTTCAGTGCCAAAATAGACATATATAAATGTGTAGTGTACTATTTGCAGATCACTGTTGATGGGTTGCTATAAATATAGAGCATTTTTTATAGTACAGACATGAAATATATTCAGGCTATGCTTTTCACAAAATATCCGTAAACTCCTAATATACTTCTTTTAGCAGATTCCATAAAAGAGCTATGCGACACTATTAAGCTAGCAGCCTCATAAACGAGGACTTGTGATAATCTATCACTTGTTAGCTGCAGACAACCAGTAGCAGTTTGTGGCATGGTAAGCTACAAGCTGTACATGACCGTACAGTCAGAAATCATGTATATAGATCATAGATCATAGAACGCATATCAGATATTAAAAGTAAGGGATTTTTACCATTTCATGAAAAAAAAACCAGTTAAGTGTTTTAGAACTTGATGGCAGCAACACATCTAAAAAAAGTTGGGTCAGGGCCTATGTTGTTCTAAAACCTCTATACACTGCGTGCAGAATTATTAGGCAAATGAGTATTTAGACCACATCATCCTCTTTATGCATGTTGTCTTACTCCAAGCTGTATAGGCTCGAAAGCCTACTACCAATTAAGCATATTAGGTGATGTGCATCTCTGTAATGAGAAGGGGTGTGGTCTAATGACATCAACACCCTATATCAGGTGTGCATAATTATTTTTCCTTTGGCAAAATGGGTCAAAAGAAGGACTTGACAGGCTCAGAAAAGTCAAAAATAGTGAGATATCTTGCAGAGGGATGCAGCACTCTTAAAATTGCAAAGCTTCTGAAGCGTGATCATCGAACAATCAAGCGTTTCATTCAAAATAGTTAACAGGGTCGCAAGAAGCGTGTGGAAAAACCAAGGCGCAAAATAACTGCCCATGAACTGAGAAAAGTCAAGCGTGCAGCTGCCAAGATGCCACTTGCCACCAGTTTGGCCATATTTCAGAGCTGCAACATCACTGGAGTGCCCAAAAGCACAAGGTGTGCAATACTCAGAGACATGGCCAAGGTAAGAAAGGCTGAAAGACGACCACCACTGAACAAGACACACAAGCTGAAACGTCAAGACTGGGCCAAGAAATATCTCAAGACTGATTTTTCTAAGGTTTTATGGACTGATGAAATGAGAGTGAGTCTTGATGGGCCAGATGGATGGGCCCGTGGCTGGATTGGTAAAGGGCAGAGAGCTCCAGTCCGACTCAGACGCCAGCAAGGTGGAGGTGGAGTACTGGTTTGGGCTGGTATCATCAAAGATGAGCTTGTGGGGCCTTTTCGGGTTGAGGATGGAGTCAAGCTCAACTCCCAGTCCTACTGCCAGTTTCTGGAAGACACCTTCTTCAAGCAGTGGTACAGGAAGAAGTCTGCATCCTTCAAGAAAAACATGATTTTCATGCAGGACAATGCTCCATCACACGCGTCCAAGTACTCTACAGCGTGGCTGGCAAGAAAGGGTATAAAAGAAGAAAATCTAATGACATGGCCTCCTTGTTCACCTGATCTGAACCCCATTGAGAACCTGTGGTCCATCATCAAATGTGAGATTTACAAGGAGGGAAAACAGTACACCTCTCTGAACAGTGTCTGGGAGGCTGTGGTTGCTGCTGCACGCAATGTTGATGGTGAACAGATCAAAACAATGACAGAATCCATGGATGGCAGGCTTTTGAGTGTCCTTGCAAAGAAAGGTGGCTATATTGGTCACTGATTTGTTTTTGTTTTGTTTTTGAATGTCAGAAATGTATATTTGTGAATGTTGAGATGTTATATTGGTTTCACTGGTAAAAATAAATAATTGAAATGGGTATATATTTGTTTTTTGCTAAGTTGCCTAATAATTATGCACATTAATAGTCACCTGCACACACAGATATCCCCCTAAAATAGCTAAAACTAAAAACAAACTAAAAACTACTTCCAAAAATATTCAGCTTTGATATTAATGAGTTTTTTGGGTTCATTGAGAACATGGTTGTTGTTCAATAATAAAATTAATCCTCAAAAATACAACTTGCCTAATAATTCTGCACTCCCTGTATACTGTTTAGCATTGATAGTGCCTCTTCAGATGTGAAAGCTTCCCATACCATCGGCACTAATGCAACCCCATACCAACAGAGATGGAGGCTTTTGAACTGTGCACTGATAAGCTGGATGATCCCTCTCCTCTTCAGTCTTCAGATCACAGCTTCCATGGTTTCCATAAAGAATTTCAAATTTTGATACATTTGACCATAGAACAGTTTGCAATTTTGGCTTAGTCCATTTTAAATGATCTTTGGCCAAAATAAGACGGTGGCGTTTGTCAATTGTGTTGACGTACCGCTTCTTCTTTGCATGATGCAGCTTTAACTTGCATTTGTGGATTGTACGGCAAACTGTGTTCACTTTGTTCCTGAGCCCATGCAGTAATTTCATGGCTGTTTTTAATGCATATAGATCAAGAGCATCCAATATTGACCATCAGCCTTGTCCCTTGTGCACATGGATTTCTCTAGATTCTCTAAATCTTTTTTGTGATATTATGATTTAAATGGTGAGATATTGAAAGTCTTCAGAATTTTTTGCTGAGGAACAATTTTCCGCAATTTTTAGATGCAGTTTAAAAAAAATTGTGAACCTCTGCCCATCTTTACTTCTGATAGACTCTGCCTCTCTAATATGCTTATGTGACTGGCACCAGATTAGTAGTAAATTGCTCTTCCAGCTGTTTTTTATTAGTGCCACTTACTTTACAAGCCTTTTGTTGCCCCTGTCCCAATGTTTTTGAGATGCATTGCTGCCATCAAGTTTTAAATTAGTAAATTTTTTCATGAAATGATAAAATGTCTCACTTTCAACATCTCATATGTGTTCTATGATCTATTGTGAATAAGATATGGGTCTATGAAATTCGCTAATTATTTAATCCTGTTTTTATTTATATTTATTTACATTTTACATAACATTCTTTTTTTTTTTTTTTACAATTTTGGTTATATATAGGGACTGGTCTGACCCCTTCAGGCATCTATAAATATATACTACAGTAAAAAAAGAAATTATATCACATCAGAAAGAGGAGTTATGGAATGAAAATCAAAACACTGGATTAAAATATGCAAAGTCTTCCAATTATAGGGGTTATCTCATGACTAATGTAAAAAGCTCAAGGGGAGTGTCTTTTCTGCTACAGCTAAGGGGGCGTGTTCATGCTCTCCCTATCACAGCAGGAGGCAGTTGAAGGATGAAACTGAGCATGTACGACCATCTCAGTAAGCAGGTCAAAGAAATAAGAAAAAAACAAACGGCAGGTGGCCCTATACAGATACATGTCATTGAATAACTTACATGTAGAGTTGGAGACGGGTTCGGCCAAACTTCACAAAAAAGTTTGAGTTCGACTTTTGAGCACTAAAATTGCTGTAAAAATGTAATGGAAAGGGCTAGAGGGCTGCAAATGGCATCAAAATGTGGATAAGAGCATGGCAAGTGCTCTTCAAACAAATGTGGATAGGGAAATGACTTTAAATAACATATATGTAAAAATAAAAAATAATAATCTTGATCTAGGAGGACGAGTTCCATATGGAGTAGGAGGTTGAGGAGGAGGTGGAAGCGGCGGTGGAGGAGGAGGAGGTAGCCTACACTGCTTTTTGGTTTTAAATTTATTTTTATTTTTTAAATTAGGGTACACCCCAAAACATTGGGAAATATAACCTGTGATAACCCCCTCCAGTCGTGCTAAACACACGTTCAGACAATACACTGGCTGCAGGGCAGGCCAGCACCTCCAAGGGGTAAAGGGCAAACTCAGGCCATGTGCCCAATTTAGAGACCCAGAAGTTGCAGGGGCTGACCCCTGTCAGTCAGTTCGTGTATGCGTGTGCACGCTTACTGCACCACCATGTCGCAGGTCCCCGTGATGTTCACGATCCAATTTGATATCTGCTCTATCAACTTTCGATGTTCTTTTATGCGCCTACCATGGTGATCACGGGTGGTGGGGAATCAGGGTTCCAGGCCGGAGAGGGAGCCTGAGAAAAGGATACCTCATGCAAGGGAGGTCAATGGATGAAATTAAATGTAATCGAGCGGAAATGTGGGACAAAGTATTGAAGCATAAGCTTCCAAGTTAAGGAGGGGGTGCACGGCAATTACCCACTCCCGACTCGGGGAGGTAGTGACGATAAATAACAATACAGGACTCTTAAGATGCCCTGTTATTGGAATGATTAATAAAAAATTATAGGGAATGTCACTGGTATTTTTGATTTGTAAACGTTGGCCAGGAGAGGCCCTGCTGCTGCTTTGTTGACTCTAGATAACTTCTGCCTGATCGCACGTCCCTGTGACGTCCACCATCCATTTGGATATCTTCTCTATCAACTTTAGATGTTCTTTTCTGAGCCTACCTTGTTGATCACGGTTATGGGCGAATCGGGGTTCCATGCCGGAAAAGGGAGCGTGAGAAAGAGAGACCACATCCAAGGGAGATAAATGTATAAAATATTTTTGGGATCGAGCGGAAATATGGGAAAAGTTATTGAGGCGCAAATGTGGGACAAATTACTGAAGCGCAAATGTGGGAAAAGTTATTGATGAGCAAATGTGAGACAAATTACTGAAGCGCAAATGTGGGAAAAGTTATTGAGGTGTAAATGTAGGACAAATTACTGAAGCGCAAATGTGGGAAAAATTAGTAAAGCGCAAATGTGGGACAAATTATTGATGCGCAAATGTGGGACAACTTGTTAAAGGGATTCTGTCATCAAGATTTTCGATATGGAGCTGTTCATATCATCCTCTCAATCTCCATTATCTAATTAAAAATATACTAGTTTTACCCCCACCTGTCCTTTCATTTTGGATAAAAATCTGTTTTATCAATATGCTAATTACTTTACTAACATGCCCTGGCCGTTTGTGCCCAGCCACGCCCCTTATCTCGTAGCCCAGCGCCACCCCACTGCTAATTATGCACTCCTCTCATTGCCGATGGTGCGCCGTAATCTAAATACACTGGTCAGCGCCCGCGGGCGAAGTGCACAGACAGCTGGTGCATGTGCGCTTCGTTCGCTTAGGCTGCTGCCAGGACACCGCGAGGGCTCTGACCAGTGGATTTAGGGCGCATGCACGAGAATTCGGCACACCATCGGCGATGAGAGGAGTGCATATGTCACGAGGGTATCAAGAGCCACGTCTGACTCCGTTATACCCGGGGTCAGGAAGTCGCAGCGGGTGGCTGCGCGCTCTATATCTAAAGATCACGGTGTTTCTTAGTTATTGTTTTCTGTGTTTGCCTTGCTATCCTTTTTGTCTCTCTCAGGGATCCGTAGCTTCTCCTCCTCAGCTGTTTCTTATCTGCCACTCCCTACCTCCTTATATTCTCCCCTCACACTTCTCTAGTTGCCAGTTATAGAGCTTCTTGCCTGGACATCTATACTGACCCACTGGAGTGGTTAATCCTGGTTGTTGTTCCTGTGTGCTACCCTCCGGATCCCTGTTTGGCTTATTGTTGTCTCCTGTTGTCGCCCACCTGGGAATATATGTTGAGTCTGTGTTGTCTGTCCTCCCCTTGGTGTTTTCCCTTAGGCTGGGTTCAGACCTGAGCGTCTTTGATATGCGCTTTTAACGTGCGTTTTTGACGCGCGTTTTTGACGAGCGTTTTTTGCAATAGTAAACGCGCGTTTGACGCGCGTTTGTGTGATTGACTGCAATGTCCTATGGCCACAAACGCGCGTCAAAACGCCCCAAAGAAGCTCAAGTACTTGTTTGAGCGTAGGGCGTTTTACAGCGCGTTTTTCAGCGCTGTAAAACGCTCAAGTGAGAACCAGGGCCATAGGGAAGCATTGGTTTTCATGTGTTGAGCGTTTTACAGCGCGTTTGAACGCGCTGTAAAACGCTCAAGTGTGAACCCAGCCTTAGGCTGGGTTCACACTTGAGCGTTTTACTGCGCGTTCAAACGCGCTGTAAAACGCTCAACACATGAAAACCAATGCTTCCCTATGGCCCTGGTTCTCACTTGAGCGTTTTACAGCGCGTTTGAACGCGCTGAAAAACGCCCTACGCTCAAACAAGTTCTTGAGCTTCTTTGGGGCGTTTTGACGCGCGTTTGTGGCCATAGGACACTGCAGCCAATCACACAAACGCGCGTCAAACGCGCGTTTACTATTGCAAAAAACGCGCATAAAAACGCGCGACAAAAACGCGTATATCAAATACGCTCAGGTCTGAACCCAGCCTTAGAGTTAGTGGTGCGGACTAGTGTTCCCATCGCCCTGTTCACTACCTAGGGCTCAGCTTAGGGAAAGCCAGGGCTTTAGGCACGTGATCGGCGTATGGGTGAGGAACCCGTCTAGGGACGTCAGGGCAGCCAGGTGCCAGCCGCCAGGTGAGTCAGGGGTCACCATCTTCCCTCTCACTTGGGCAGGGCCTTCCTCGTTCCCTCCCTCTGTGTCACGTATGTGATAGCCACGCCGACCGTGATATTATAACTGGCCCTTACTTTTTGAGAAAAAAAAAATAAAAAATTTTTTTTTTTAATTTTTTGTTTGTTGTTTTTTTTTTCTCTCTCTCTACTTAGAATCCAATATGGATCCTATTGATGCCTTGGCAGAACAGCTTCAAAGCCTGTCTTTGGAGGTGGCAGGATTGAAGGCGTCTGTTCTCCAACAACAGCAGCAAATGCAGCAGACCGCACCCCCAGCGGTTTCTATGGGTAACCAGGTTGTCACTGAACCCAAGGTTGCTCTTCCCGACAGATTTTCTGGGGGAAGGGACAAATTTGCGACGTTCCGTGAGGCCTGAAAATTATATTTTAAGTTGCGCCCTTACTCCTCAGGTCATGAAGAACAGCGGGTAGGGATTGTCATTTCCCTGCTTCAGGGGGATCCGCAATCCTGGGCGTTCTCGTTACCCCCTGGTTCTCAGGCTCTTCGGTCAGTGGAGGGATTTTTTGGGGCTTTGGGTCTCATATATGATGACCCTGACCGAGTCGCCCTGGCTGAGTCGAAGTTACGGAGACTCCTACAGGGAGATCGGTCAGCAGAGGAATATTGCTCAGAGTTCCGTAGGTGGGCTACGGATACTCAGTGGAACGACCCGGCTCTCAGGAGTCAGTTCTGCTCTGGGTTATCTGAAAGGGTTAAGGATGCACTGGCGCTGTATGAGACCCCCCTTTCCCTTGATGCTGTTATGTCCCTCTCTATCAGAATAGATAGACGTCTTAGGGAGAGATCGAAAATTCCGGAGCAATTGGTTACCTCTCCCAAGCAACAGTCAGCCTGTACTGACTTAGATGAGCCTATGCAGCTAGGCGGAACTTCTCGTCAGGTCCGTCCTCCCGAGGTTCGCCGTAGGGGGGGGGGCTTGTTTTTTCTGTGGGGGGAGGGGTCATTTCATTAATGTCTGTCCCTCCTTTCTCAAAAACAAAAGACCGTCGGAAAACTACTAACCCCGGGCTGTGCGGAGGATGTCAGCCGGGGGGTATACGTTTCCTCCATACGAACATCTCAATTTGTGTTACCAGCGGTCATTGTTTTTGGTGTTAAGACGGAGTCTATTTCTGTTTTTCTAGACAGTGGAGCAGGGGTAAACTTGATTGATGCCCATTTTGCCCGCACTATGGGTTTGTCTCTCTGTACGCTGCAGAGACCTATTCCCGTATTCGCTATAGATTCTGCTCCTCTGTCTCAGAGAAACCTCACCCACATTGTTCGTAATTTACACCTTCGGGTAGGGGATCACCAAAATGAGTGTCTTTCATGTTACGTTCTGGAGGGCCTTCCCTCTCCGGTGGTATTGGGTCTTCCCTGGTTGGTAGCGCACAATCCAGTGGTGGATTGGCAGGCCAGGGAGATATTGGAGTGGAGTGAGCATTGCAGAGAGAATTGCTTAAATAACAATTGCTTAATCGCCTCCATAGCTTCCCTACCTACATTTATTTCGGACTTTGAGGACGTTTTTTTCTGAAAAGGGTTGTCAGAAACTACCACCTCATCGTCCTTATGATTGCCCGGTTAACCTGATTCCCGGGGCAAAATTACCCAAGTCCAGGTTGTATAATCTTTCGGGTCCCGAGAGACGAGCCATGAAAGATTATATCTCCGAGAGTCTGGCTAAGGGACACATCAGACCCTCTTCTTCACCCGTGGCTGCAGGGTTTTTCTTTGTTAAAAAGAAAGATGGGGGCCTGCGTCCTTGCTTAGATTTCCGTGAGTTAAACCAGATAACCATCCGTGACCCATACCCTCTTCCTCTCATTCCTGACCTTTTTAATCAGATTGCGGGTGCTAAGTGGTTCTCCAAACTTGATCTTAGGGGGGCCTACAATCTGATTCGTATCAGGGAAGGGGATGAGTGGAAGACAGCTTTTAACACCCCTGAGGGACATTATGAAAATCTAGTTATGCCTTTCGGTCTGACCAATGCCCCTGCTGTCTTCCAACATTTCGTTAATGATATTTTTAGTCATCTCATCGGCAGGTTTGTAGTCATATACCTAGATGATATCTTAATTTATTCGGCTGATCTGAAAACACATGAGGTGCATGTCAGGCAAGTACTGCAGGTCCTACGGACGAATAAATTATATGCGAAAATTGAAAAATGTGTCTTCGCTGTTCAGGAATTACAGTTCCTGGGATATCTATTATCTGCTTCAGGTTTCCGCATGGATCCTGGGAAGGTCCAGGCAATTTTAGATTGGGATCTTCCTGAGAACCTTAAAGCCCTACAACGGTTTTTGGGTTTCGCTAATTTCTATAGAAAGTTCATTAAAAATTATTCAGTGATCGTTAAACCCCTTATCGACATGACTAGGAGGGGGACGGATTTTTCCAAATGGTCTGACGCCGCTAAAGATGCATTTTCCTCTCTAAAGGAGAGGTTTACCTCGGCACCTGTTCTAATTCAACCTGATGTCTCCCAGCCTTTTATTGTCGAGGTAGATGCGTCAGAGGTGGGAGTGGGAGCTGTATTGTCTCAGGGTCCGTCTCCTGGCAAATGGCGTCCTTGCGCTTTCTTTTCCAAAAAATTATCTTCTGCGGAGAAGAATTATGATATTGGAAATAGGGAACTGTTGGCGATTAAACTGGCGCTTGAAGAGTGGCGTCACTTCTTAGAGGGAGCAATCCACCCCGTCACGGTGATTACGGATCACAAGAACCTTCTGTACCTAGAATCGGCTAAACGTCTCACCCCTAGACAAGCTAGGTGGTCGCTATTCTTTACCAGATTTAACTTTGTAATCACCTATCGTCCTGGGGCAAAAAATACCAAGGCAGACGCATTATCTCGTAGTTTCCCTGGAGGGGGTAATGTTTGTGATCCGGTACCTATTTTACAAAGAGGAGTGGTTGTCTCTGCTGTACACTCTGTTCTAGAGGGAAAGGTGTTAGAGGCTCAGGGGGACGCCCCGGCCTCTTGCCCCTCAGATAAAATTGTTTGTACCGTTAAACCTGCGTCTTGAATTATTAAAAGAACATCATAATTCGGCACTTGCTGGACACCCGGGTAGTAAAGCAACCTTGGAGCTTTTATCTCGTCGTTTTTGGTGGCCAAGGTTGCGTCAGGATGTAATGGATTTCGTGTCTACTTGTTCTACTTGTGCACGCGCGAAAGTCTCTCATACACGTCCAGCAGGGTCTTTATTGCCACTTTTCATCCCCAATAGGCCATGGACACATCTGTCAATGGATTTCATCACTGACTTACCGTTGTCGGTGGGTAAAACAGTTATCTTGGTAGTAGTAGACAGGTTTAGCAAAATGGTACACTTTATTGCGCTACCCGCACTTCCTAATGCTAAAACTCTCGCTCAGGTGTTTATCAGTGAAATCGTGAAGCTTCACGGGGTCCCTTCCGATGTGGTTTCGGATCGGGGAACCCAGTTTATTTCTAAGTTTTGGAAAGCTTTTTGTTCCCGTTTGGGGGTTCACTTGTCCTTTTCCTCAGCTTTCCATCCTCAGTCGAATGGACAGACTGAGCGTACCAACCAAAACCTAGAAACATATTTAAGGTGTTTTGTGTCTGAAAACCAAGAGTTGTGGTCATCATATTTACCGTTAGCTGAGTTTGCCATAAATAATCATTATCAGGAGTCCACTGGCAAGTCACCATTCCTTGGTGCATACGGTTTTCATCCCCAATTTTGTACTTTCAAAGAGGGGGGGTCTTCTGGGGTTCCCGAAGAGGAAAGGTTTTCTTCATCTCTTTCATCGGTATGGCAGAAGGTGCAAGTTAACTTGAAAAAGATGAGTGGTAAATATAAATGCATGGCCGATAAGAAACGGTCGCCAGGTCCGGACCTAGGAGTGAATGACTATGTGTGGTTGTCTACTAGGAATATTAAGTTGAAGGTTCCTTCTTGGAAACTGGGTCCTAGGTTCATTGGTCCCTATAAAATAGTAGCCGTCATTAACCCTGTGGCTTTTCGCCTGGAGCTACCTCAGACTTTTAAGATCCATAACGTCTTCCATAAATCGTTACTCAAGAAGTATGTTCCACCTCTAGAACCATCGCCGCTGCCACCTCCTCCTGTTATTGTGGATGGTAATCTGGAGTTTCAAATAGCCCGAATTGTTGATTCTCGTCGGGTCCGCCGCTCTCTTCAGTATCTTGTGCATTGGAGGGGTTACGGTCCCGAGGAAAGAATGTGGGTTCCAGCGTCAGAGGTAAACGCCAACAGGTTAATTCAGACTTTCCATGCCTCTCATCCGGAGAGACCTGGTCCTGAGTGTCCGGAGGCTCCTCGTGAAAGGGGGGGTACTGTCACGAGGGTATCAAGAGCCACGTCTGACTCCGTTATACCCGGGGTCAGGAAGTCGCAGCGGGTGGCTGCGCGCTCTATATCTAAAGATCACGGTGTTTCTTAGTTATTGTTTTCTGTGTTTGCCTTGCTATCCTTTTTGTCTCTCTCAGGGATCCGTAGCTTCTCCTCCTCAGCTGTTTCTTGTCTGCCACTCCCTACCTCCTTATATTCTCCCCTCACACTTCTCTAGTTGCCAGTTATAGAGCTTCCTGCCTGGACATCTATACTGACCCACTGGAGTGGTTAATCCTGGTTGTTGTTCCTGTGTGCTACCCTCCGGATCCCTGTTTGGCTTATTGTTGTCTCCTGTTGTCGCCCACCTGGGAATATATGTTGAGTCTGTGATGTCTGTCCTCCCCTTGGTGTTTTCCCTTAGAGTTAGTGGTGCGGACTAGTGTTCCCATCGCCCTGTTCACTACCTAGGGCTCAGCTTAGGGAAAGCCAGGGCTTTAGGCACGTGATCGGCGTACGGGTGAGGAACCCGTCTAGGGACGTCAGGGCAGCCAGGTGCCAGCCGCCAGGTGAGTCAGGGGTCACCATCTTCCCTCTCACTTGGGCAGGGCCTTCTTCGTTCCCTCCCTCTGTGTCACGTATGTGATAGCCACGCCGACCGTGATAGCATAATTAGCAGTGGGGCAGCGCTGGGCTACGAGATAAGGGGCGCGGCTGGGCACTAACGGCCGGAGGGACAGCCCCTTGGGCACGCTAGTAAGGTAATTAGCGTATTAATCAAACCGATTTTTATCCAAAATGAAAGGACAGGTGGGGGTAAAACTAGTATATTTTTAATTAGATAATGGAGACTGAGAGGATGATATGAACAGCTCCATATCGAAAATCTTGATGACAGAATCCCTTTAAAGTTTAAGCAATGAATGAAAGGTGGCGCGCATCAATTAATGAAGAATTTCTGAAATTTTATTTCCTGTCAACTATGCAGAGCAGGGGTTTATTCACATCCAAAATTGTAAAATGTCAACCCAAGAATGTAACAGAAAAATTACAGAAATTTATTAACCTGTCTACTTGGTAGAGCAGGGGTCTATGACAGAAAAAAATAGTTTATTGTCACCCGAAAATGTAAAAGAAAATTTTTTGAAATTTATTAAGCTGTCAACTAGGTAGAGGAGGGGTATATTAGACCCAAACATTTATGAATTTCACCCGAAAATGTAACAGACAATTATTATTATTATTTTTTTAACCTGTCTATTAGGTATAGCAGTGGTACATCACACCCAAAAATTGTTGAATTTCAACCGAAAATGTAACTGAAATTTTTTTTATTTTTTTTACCGGTCTAATAGGTATAGCAGTGGTACATCCCATCCAAAAATTGGTGAATTTCACATGAAAATGTAACAGACAATTTTTATTTTATTTTTTACTTGTCTACTAGGTATAGCAGTGGTACATCACACCCAAAAATTGTTGAATTTCAACCGAAAATGTAACTGACAATTTAAATTTTTTTTTAACCGGTCTACTAGGTATAGCAGTGGTACATCACACCCAAAAATTTGTGAATCTCCCCCGAAAATGTAACAGACAAAGTAGTGAAATGACATAAAATAAAATACGTACAAATAAAAAAAAAAATGATTTATGAGGGGGAGTTCCATATGGAGTAGGAGTTTGAGGAGGTGGTGGACGTAGCGGTGTAGGTGGAAGCGGCGGTGGAGGAGGATGAGGTAGCCAACACAGGTTTTTGGTTTTACTTTTAATTTTTTTTTATTTATTAGGGTACACTCCAAAAGAGTGTGAAATATCCAAAATACAAGAATGAGCAATTGCGCTGCAGTATAACAATGGCTGGTTAAGGCCGGTATACATGTCTATTCTGCACAAGGTGCGGACAAGTCCTGTGGGATCCATGCCTGGTTCATTTTAATGAACGTGAGCTTGTCCACATTGGCTGTGGACAGGCGGCTGAGCTTGTCTGTAATGACACCCCCTGCCGTACTAAACACACATTCAGATAATACACTGGCTGCAGGGCAGGCCAGCACCTCCAAGGTGTAAAGGGCAAGCTCATGACATGTGCCCAATTTGGAGACCCAGAAGTTAAAGGGGGAAGACCCATCATTCAGTATGTGTAGGCGTGTGCACACATACTGCTCCACCATGTTGGTGAAATGCTGCCTCCTGCTAAGACGTTCCATAGCAGCTGGTGGTGCTGGTTGTTGTGGCGTGCTGACAAAACATTTCCACATTTCGGCCATGCTAACCCTGCCTTCTGAGATGCTGGCGGTGCCCCAGCTGCGTTGGCGACCTCTTCCTCGTCCTCTGCCTTCGCCTTGTGCTTCCACTGTGCCCCCGCTGTCAGGTGGGAATGCCACCAGCAGTGCGTCTACCAGCGTGTGCTTGTACTTGCGCATCTTACGATCACGCTCCAGTGAGGGAATTAAGGACCGTACATTGTCCTTGTAACAGGGATCCAGCAGCGTGGCCACCCAGTAATCAGCACAAGTTAGAATGTGGGCAACTTGGCGGTCATTGCGGAGACACTGCAGCATGTAATCGCTCATGTGTGCCAGGCTGCCCAGAGGCAACGAAAAACTGTCCTCTGTGAGGGGTGTATCGTCTGTGTCCTCTGTATCCCCCCAGCCATACACCAGTGATGGCCATGAGCTGGTCTGGGTGCCACCCTGCTGTGAACATTGTTCTTTCTCCTCCATCTCCATGTTGGTGGAGTACGCGAAACAGCGCAACAAGGAACACAGGTCTCGCATGGAGGCACAGTCATTGGTGGTGAAGTGGTGCTGTTCCGCAGAGCGACTCACCCGTGTGTGCTGCAGCTAAAACTCCACTATCGCCTGCTGCTGCTCGCACAGTCTGGCCAGCATGTGCAAGGTGGAGTTCCACCTTGTGGGCACGTTGTATATGAGGCGGTGAGCGGGAAGGCCGAAGTTACGCTGCAGCGCTGACAGGCGAGCAGCAGCAGGGTGAGAACGCCGAAAGCGCGCACAGGTGGCCCGCACTTTATGCAACAGCTCTGACATGTCGGGGTAATTTTAAAGGAATCTCTGCACCACCAAATTCAGCACATGCGCCAGGCAAGGGATGTGCATCAAACCGGCTAGTCCCAGAGCTGCTACGAGATTTTGCCCATTATCGCACACCACCAGGCCGGGCTTGAGGCTCACTGGCACCAACCACTCATCGGTCTGTTGTTCAAGGCCCGTCCATAGCTCCTGCGCGGTGTGGGGTTTAGCTTCCAAACAGATGAGTTTTAAAACTACCTGCTGTTGTTTGTGGTGAAGGTGTTACTCTGACCAGATGAGGAGCCGGTAGAGGATGAGGAAGCGGAGTGGGAGGAGGAAGCAACAGGAGGCAAACTGAAGCACCCTGCAATCCTCGGCGGTTGAAAACATGCGCCAAACTGCTATCCGCCTCAGGCCCAGCCGCCACTGCATTTACCCAGTGTGCTGTTATGGAGATATAACGTCCCTGACCGTGCTTACTGGTCCACGTATCCGTAGTGAGGTGCACCTTGCTACAGATGGCGTTGAGCAGTGCACACCTGATTTTGTCCCCTACTTGGTTGTGCACGGAACGGGTGGCTCGCCTGGAAAAGTAGTGGCGGGCAGGAAGTACTGTGGAACAGCCACCGCCATAAAACTATCCGTCTCCAGACAGAATGACAGCATTTCAAAGGCCAGTAATTTAGAAATGCTGGCATTCAGGGCTAGGGATCGTGGGTGCGTAGGGGGGTACTTCCTCTTCCTCTCCAGTGTTTGGCAGATGGAGAGCTGAACGCTTCTGTGGGACATTGTGGAGATGCTTGGTGACCCAGGTGGTGGTGTTGCTGGCAGATCCTCTGTTTGCGTGGTGGCAGGTAGCACTGTCACTCCAGAGGTGGATGAAGAGGCCGAGACTGCAGCAGAAGAGGAAGCAGGAGGAGCCAGAGACCTTTATTGGTTTTTGAGGTGTCTACTCCACTGCAGCTCGTGCTTAGCACTTAAATGCCTGGTCATGCAGGTTGTGCTAAGGGTGAGAACGTTTATGCCTCGCTTCAGGCTCTGATTGCACAGCGTGCAAACAACTCGTGTCTTGTCGTCAGCACATTGTCTGAAGAACTGCCACACCAGAGAACTCCTTGGAGCTGGCTTTGGTGTGCTCGGTCCCTTGCTGCGGTGGGCAGTAGCAGGCGTACTGTCTAGAGGACGGCTGCTCCGCTTTTGCACCCTGCTCCCTCTTCTGCTGTGCTGGTGGCTCTGTGCGACCACCGCCTCTTCCTCCGAACTACATAGGTCACTTGCATGACCTTGATTCCATGTGGGGTCGAGGACCTCATCGTCCTCCACATCATCTTCCACCCAGTCTTCACCCCTGCCCTCCTTGTCGGTCTGCACACTTTCGAAAGCCCCAGCAATTGGCACCTGTGTTTTGTCATCATCCGAGACGTGCTGCGATGGTCCTCTCATGTACTCATCTTGAAACATAAGTGGTTGGGCATCGGTGCACTCAATCTCTTCCACTTCTGGGGCAGGGATAGGTGGATGGCCCTGGGAAACCCTGCTAGCAGAGTCATCAAAAAGCAGAAGAGACTGCTGCATGACTTGGGGCACTATAACGGTTGCGTACACACACAGGGGGGAGGGAAGTGACCACTGCGCTCCACCCTTACCCCTGGCCCTGCCTACTTGCCTCGCGAGTCCTAATGACAGGGGACAACTGGACGGCAATCCCTAACTTGGAATAAGTGCAGGGATGACAGACAGACAAACAACAGGACGTGAACGGACCGAGTCAATACCAGGAAAGCTACAAAATACAAATGGAGCAAGCAGAGAATTGTCAGGAGAAGCCGGGGTCATAAATACCAGGAGAGACGTGAAGTACCAAAGGAGTCAGCAGAGGATCGTCAGGAATTCAGCAGGAGGTAAGTACGCCAGGAAAGACCAAATCACAGGTGGAACCTAAATTAACAGGCAACCTGTGGCCAGCAGACTGCATGTATTTATAGTGGGGAGTGAGGGTCATGTGACGTGGCCAGCGTCACATGACCGACAGACCAACCAGTCGAGCACCGAGTGATCAGCTCGGTGCTCAAGGCAGACTAGGAGCAGGGAGCCACCCAGCTAGTAAAGCCGCCCTGGGAATGAGGTCAAACACAGATCCTCATTCCCAAAGCTAAGCAACAGGTCTGCGGGTAATGGGGGGCCGAGTGCACCTTCGGAACCCCGTTACAGTACCCCCCCTTTTACGAGGGGCCACCGGACCCAAGACTTCAGGCGATGGCTTTTCAGGGTGTTCTAAATGAAATTTTCGAACAAGTCTAGAAGCATGAACCTCCCTGGCAGGTACTCAAGATCTCTCTTCAGGTCCATACCCCTTCCAGTGAATCAGGTACTGCAAGGAATTACGCACCTTCCTGACATCCACTATTTTAGACACCACATACTCGACAGCATCATTAACAAGAACCGGCGGAAGTGAGGCTTTTGATGGTACTACCGGTTCAAAATATTTTTTAAGTAGAGACTTATGGAACACATTATGAATGTGGAATGACTCGGGCAGCTCCAACCTAAAAGATACCGGGTTAATCACCTCCGTGATCTTATATGGTCCAATAAAACGAGGAGCAAACTTTTTAGAATCTACCTTAAGAGAGAGATTCTTGGAGGACAACCATACTTTATCCCCAACCTGAAAATTTACCCCCCTTGAACGTCTCCTATCGGCCTTGAGTTTCTGAGAACTTTGAGCCTTTTCTAAGTTCGATTGAACCCGGGCCCAAACTGTGCACAGTTCAGAGGAGACGGATGACCCAGAATGAAAACGGGGATGGGAACCATGGTTACAAAAGAAAGGTGAAACCCCAGCAGAAGAATTGACACGGTTATTTAAAGCAAATTCAGCCAATGGAAGAAATTTCACCCATAATTGCTGGTCATCAGCAACATACGACCTCAAGAATTGTTCGACAGACTGATTAAGGCGTTCAGTCTGCCCATTACTCTCAGGGTGGTAGGCAGAGGAAAAAGACAATGAAATTTTACATTTTTGACAGAAGGCCCTCCAGAATTTGGACACAAACTGCACACCCCTGTCAGAAACAATATTTTCCGGGATACCATGCAATCGAACAATTTCTTTCACAAAAATAGACGCCAGGGTTTTGGCATTCGGGAGTTTAGACAGGGGAAGGAAATGGACCATCTTGCTAAACCTATCGACCACTACCCAAACTACAGTCTTACCCTCCGCCGGCAGTAGGTCAGTTATAAAGTCCATCGAGATATGGGACCAGGGTCTACTGGGAATGGGTAGGGGTCGTAGGTTACCAGCAGGGCGAGTCCTAGGTGTCTTGGACCTGGCACAAACCTCACAGGCTGACACGTAGGACTTGACATCCCTAGTTAGAGTGGGCCACCAATAAGATCTAGAAACCAGATCCTTAGTGCCCTCAACACCCGGATGTCCACAAAAGGAAGAATCGTGACACTCACCCAACAGCTGGAGACGAAATTGTATGGGAACAAACAACTTATCTGTTGGGGTGGATACCGGTGCCAGATGTTGTTCAGACCTAATGTGAGCCGAGATATCCTGGGTAAGAGCTGCTAAGAAGATTTTTGCTAGTAGGATGGATTCAGGTGGTACCTCAGTAGGTTGAAAAGCCTGGAAGCTCCGAGATAATGCGTCCGCCTTTACATTTTTACTTCCCGGCCTGAACGTGATAGAAAAATCAAAACGAGTAAAAAAACAGAGCCCATCTGGCTTGACGGGGATTCAAACTCTTAGCAGACTCGAGAAACATAAGGTTTTTATGGTCAGTGACAACAGTTACACAATGACTTGCCCCCTCCAGAAAATGCCTTTCACTCCTCAAATGCCCATTTAATGGCCAGCAGCTCCCTATTCCCTATGTCGTAGTTTCTCTCCGTGGGAGAGAATTTCCTGGAGAAGAAGGCACATGGTCTCAGATTAGTGAGGCTAGCAGGACCTTGTGAAAGGACTGCTCCTGCGCCGTCCTCAGACGCATCCACCTCCACAATAAAAGGTTTCTCCTGATCAGGCTGGATCAGAATGGGAGCGCTACTGAATGCCTTTTTTAATTTTTCAAATGAAGAAATGGCCTCAGTGGACCAATTCTCCAAATCCGCCCCTTTCTTAGTAAGGTCGGTCAACGGTTTAGCAATTACGGAAAAATTCATAATAAATTTACGATAGTAATTGGCGAAACCTAAGAACCGTTGTAAAGCCTTTAAGGATGAAGGTCTTACCCATTCCTTAATTGCTAGTACCTTACCAGGATCCATCTTGAAGGTGTGAGGAGTCAGAACATGCCCTAGAAACAGAATCTCCTGTACACCAAAGACACATTTCTCTTGTTTAGCGGATAGCTGATTTTCCCTCAACACCTCTAATACTTGTTTAACATGAGACACATGGGATTCGAAGTCAGGAGAGAATATCAAAATGTCGTCAAGATAGACAATAACAAATTTACCTAAGAACTCCCTAAGAATGTCATTCATGAAGTTTTGGAACACAGCTGGGGCATTGCTGAGTCCAAAAGGCATCACCTGATATTCAAAGTATCCTACCGGAGTATTGAACGCCGTCTTCCATTCGTCTCCCTCCTTGATTCGGATTAGATTGTATGCCCCTTTCAGGTCAATTTTGGAAAACCAGGTTGCCCCCAGAACCTGGTTAAATAAATCCGGAATCAATGGGAGGGAGTATCTATTCTGGACAGTGATTTTATTTAATCTCCGGTAATCGATACATGGCCTAAGACCACCATCTTTTTTCTTAACGAAGAAAAACCCCGCCCCCATAGGAGAGACAGAAGGTCTAATATGCCCTTTACCAAGGCTCTCCTTAATATAATCTTCCATGGCCTTGCGTTCGGGCATAGAAAGATTATAAATTCGTCCTTTAGGAAACTTGGCCCCCTCTACTAGCTCTATGATACAATCATAAGGTCTATGGGGGGGGGGGGGTAGAACCTCCGGGGTTGGTGATGAGAATACATCAGAATATTCTTTAACAACAGTGTTTAAAGTATCAGACTTTACTGAGACCCCAGCCTGTACCACGGACAAGCACGAGTCACACTTAGGCCCCCATCTCACCAACTCCCCATTGGACCAATCTATAGTGGGGTTATGTAGTCGGAGCCAAGGCAACCCTAGTACCACCTCAACCGGTAGGTTCTCCAGGACTAGAAGCAAACATCTCTCTGAGTGGCACACACCCACGGTTAGAGATATCTCCGAGGTACATAAGCTCACCGTACCACCAATAAGAGGAGTAGCATCAATAGCCATGACATGGATAGGAGTTGGTAAGGCAAACATAGGAATACCCAATCTTACAGCATACTCAGAGTCAATAAAGCTAGCCGCTGAGCCAGAATCAATAAAGGCCTTAGCCGGCCATTTATCTACTCCCAGAGAAATCGTAATGGGTACCGAAAGCTTACATTTAGAAATTTCAGGGTGTACCTGGTCTTTAGGTTGCCTTGCCTTAGGAGACTTGACAGAGAGGACCTTCTTAGGACACTGGTTGATCCAATGGTCAGGATCTCCACAGTAAAAGCATTCTCCACGTCTGCGGCGAAGATTCCTTCGGGTCATGCCAACCTGCATGGGTTCCTCAGTGGAGACCTCAGCATTGTCTCTGGGATAGGCCTCTGGCTGGACCACCATCTGGGAAGAGAACTGTTGTTCCTGTCGTCTCTCTCTAACCCGTCGGTCAAGTCGGACAACAAGGGTCATCATCTCCTCTAAGGTCTCTGGAAGTTGATAACTGACCAGAAGATCCTTTAATTTATCAGACAGACCTTTCCTGAACTGACTCTTCTGGGCTGGTTCGTTCCATCCTGAGGGGACACACCAGCTTCTGAATTGGGTGCAATAATCCTCCGCTGGTAAATTGCCCTGAACCAGTGCCTTTAGAGCCGTCTCGGCTACTAGAGCCCTGTCTGGTTCATCATAGAGGGTACCCATGGCCTGAAAGAACCCCTCCACAGAATATAAACAACTGGCGCCAGCAGGTAAAGAGAACGCCCAGTCCTGGGGATCACCCTGTAATCGGGAAATGATAATGCCCACGCGTTGACTCTCAGGGCCAGAGGACACGGGGCGCAAACGGAAGTAAAGTTTGCAACTCTCCTTAAAAGAGAGAAACCTCTTCCGGTCTCCAGAAAAGGGTTCTGGGAGCTTAATCTGGGGCTCAAAATGCGGACAGGAGGCCTGAGGAGTGGAAAAACCTTGCCCTAACTCAAAATAACAGAGTTTTTCCACTAACTCCTGCACCCTCTGCGTCAGATTAGAGACATGGTCAGTCAGGGTCACCAGAGGATTCATAATACAGTGGTTATTGGGCCTGTTAATCTGTAACGGTCGCGTACACACACTCACAGGGGGAAGGGAAGTGACCACTGCGCTCCACCCTTACCCCTGGCCCTGCCTACTTTCCTCGCGAGTCCTAATGACAGGGGACAACTGGACGGCAATCCCTAACTTGGAATAAGTGCAGGGATGAGAGACAGACAAACAACAGGACGTGAACGGACCGAGTCAATACCAGGAAAGCTACAAAGTACAAATGGAGCAAGCAGAGAATTGTCAGGAGAAGCCGGGGTCATAAATACCAGGAGAGACGTGAAGTACCAAAGGAGTCAGCAGAGGAACGTCAGGAGGAGGCCGGGGTCAGAATACCAGGATAGCAGCAAAGTACACAAGGAGCAGGCAGAGGATCGTCAGGAATTCAGCAGGAGGTAAGTACGCCAGGAAAGACCAAATCACAGGTGGAACCTAAATTAAAAGACAACCTGTGGTCAGCAGACTGCCTGTATTTATAGTGGGGAGTGAGGGTCATGTGACGTGGCCAGCGTCACATGACCGGCAGACCAACCAGTCGAGCACCGAGTGATCAGCTCGGCGCTCAAGGCAGACTAGGAGCAGTGAGCCACCCAGCTAGTAAAGCCGCCCTGGGAATGAGGTCAAACACAGATCCTCATTCCCAAAGCTAAGCAACAGGTCTGCGGGTAATGGGGGACCGAGTGCACCTTCGGAACCCAGTTACAGGCACAGACTGCTTGGCTGATTTGCAAGGGGGTGAGGTGAAAGACTGATGGACATCAGCTGCAGGTGCCAACTCTGATCTTTCAGCAGGAGACTAGGTGGGAGACAATGTGAAGGAACTGGAGGCACTGTCAGCAACCCAATCTACTATCGCCTGAACTGGAGGCACTGTCAGCAACCCAATCTACTATCGCCTGTACTTGTCCTGGCCTCACCATTCGTAGAGCTGCATTAGGCCCAAATAAATACCGCTGCAGGTTCTGTCGCCTACTCGCACCTGAGGAAGGGGTTTCACTTGTGCGTGTAGCTGGCACAGATCGACCATGTCCTCTCCCTGCAACAGGAGCTCCACCAGCAGCACCACGACCTGGGCCACGTCCCTTATTTGACGCTCTCCTCATATTTCTCAAATTTAGGATCTTGCCCAAAATGGGTGTTTGTTTAATAACTGAATAGAACCACAGTATGTACAGAGTCTATCTCACACGCCCTGATCCGCACTAGGCCACAATTAAAGATTTGTGCCCAAAATGGCTGTATTTCAAATAACTGAATAAAAACACAGTATGTAAAGGCTGCATCTCACAATTACATATGCAGCAAAGGCTGCAAAATAAACTTTTTTGCCCAAAACGGCTGTTTGTTTAATAACTGAATATGACAGCAGTATATAATCCTTGAATTTCAAACGTGCTGATGATGCGAGGCCAGAAAACTTGTGTATTTTGCCCAAAAAAGGGTGTTTTATTAATAGAAGAACATAACTACAGTATATAAAGGGTTTATCTCACATGCCCTGATCCACACTAGGCCGCAATTAAAGATTTGTGCCCAAAATGGCTGTATTAAAATAACTGTATAGAAACACAGTATGTAAAGGCTGTATCTCACACGTACTGATCCACACTAGGCCGCAATTTAAGTTTTTTGCCCAAAATGGGTGTTTGTTTAATAACAGAATATGACCGCAGTATTTAACCCTTGCATTTCACACGTACAGATGCTGCAAGGGCTGTAAAATTGGGTATTTTGGCAAAAAAGGGTGTTTTTAAAAACCTAGAAAATTATGGCTGTATTTCTAGCTTAAATTGCACACTGACTAATCCAGATGTTGTATATTGCCAAAAAAGCGTTTTTTTTTGTAACAGAATATGAAAGCTGTATATATTAAACTTGAATTTCACGCATGCAGATCTGTAAAATTGGGGATTTTGCCAAAAAAGGGTGTTTTAAAAAACCCAGAAAATTATGGCTGTATTTCTAGCTTAAATTGCACACTGACTAATCCAGATGTTGTATATTGCCAAAAAAGTGGGTTTTTTAGTAACAGAATATGAAAGCTGTATATATTAAACTTGAATTTCACACGTGCAGATCTGTAAAATAGTGAATTCTGCCAAAAAAGGGTGTTTTAAAAAACCCAGAAAATTATGGCTGTATTTGTAGCTTAAATTGCACACTGACTAATCCAGATGTTGTATATTGCCAAAAAAGTGTGTTTTTTTTTTGTAACAGAACATGAAAGCTGTATATATTAAACTTGAATGTCCCACGTGCAGATCTTTAAAATAGTGGATTTTGCCAAAAAAGGGTGTTTTTAAAAACCCAGAAAATTATGGCTGTATTTCTAGCTTAAATTGCACACTGACTAATCCAGATGTTGGATATTGTCAAAAAAGTGTGTTTTTTTACTAAAAGAATATGAAAGCTGTATATAACTTTAGTATATATATTCACTTTAGAAAAAAGACGACTGAGGGGAGATCTAATTACTATGTATAAATATATCAGGGGCCAGTACAGAGATCTATCCCATCATCTATTTATCCCTACGACTGTGACGAGGGGACATCCTCTGCGTCTGGAGGAAAGAAGGTTTGTACACAAACATAGAAGAGGATTCTTTACGGTAAGAGCAGCAGGGGTGGATTGGCCATAGACCTTATAGGGAAATTTACCGGTGGGCCGATGCCCAGGGGGCCACCTTAGCCCTCCTCATAGCCAGCCAATGGAGGTTTGGGGATGTATTTTGTGCTTCTAGCAGTATTTCGTGATGGACTGTGGTATTTGGCTCTGTTGGGGTGGTATAATGTGCCACAATATAGTCAGGGCCGGCGCTTCCATAGAGGCAAGGGGGGCCCTATGGCTACTGGCACATGACAGGGGGGCCCTATGGCTACTGGCACATGACAGGGGGGCCCTATGCCTACTGGCACATGATAGGGGGGCCCTATGGCTACTGGCACATGATAGGGGGGGCTCAGGCTACTGGCACATGATAGGGGGGCCCTATGGCTAGTGGCACATGATGGGGGGGCCCTATGGCTAGTGGCACATGATAGGGGGGCCCTATGGCTAGTGGCACATGATAGGGGGACCCTATGGCTAGTGGCACATGATAGGGGGGCCCTATGGCTAGTGGCACATGATAGGGGGGCCCTATGGCTAGTGGCACATGATAGGGGGGCCCTATCGCTACTGGCACATGATGGAGGGGCCCTATGGCTACTGGCACATGATAGGGGGGGCCCTCTGGCTACTGGCACATGATAGGGGGGCCCTATGGCTACTGGCACATGATAGGGGGGCCTTATGGCTACTGGCACATGATAGGGGGGCCACCTATGGCTACTGGCACATGATAGGGGGGCCGCCTATGGCTACTGGCACATGATAGGGGGGGGGCGCCTATGGCTACTGGCACATGTTGACGGGGGGCTCAGGCTACTGGCACATGATAGGGGGGCCCTATGGCTACTGGCACCTGATAGGGGGGGGCGCCTATGGCTACTGGCACATGTTGATGGGGGCTCAGGCTACTGGCACATGATTGGGGGGCATCTATGAGGGCACATTTTACTGGCACATTGTTGGGGGCATCTATGGGGGCACTTCTTACTGGCACATTATTGGTGGCACTATAGGGGCATCTACTGAGGCCACAAAGAACGGTTATTTTATATAGGGGCTCTGTATAGGGGAATTTTATACTGGGACACATTGTGGTGGGTACTATGGGGAAGGGGGGAGAGGACTACTATGGAGTCATCTACGGGGGCACTGAGAAGGGGTATTTTATGCTTACAAATTATGGGGGACACTGAGGGCATCTACTGGCGCACTATATATCGGGCATTTTATACTGGTACATTATGGGGGGAACTAGGGGGAGAGGAGCACTATGGGGCATTTACTGGGGTCACTATATAGGGGTATTTTATACTGGCACATTATGGAGGCACTATGGGGACATTAGCTCAACTGGGGGCACATTATGTCACATTATAAGGAGAATTATTTCTACTGGGGGGGGCATTATGGTGGGCTTTATTACTCCCACATGGTATGACCCCCTAGTAGCAGCACCATCCTCTCCCTGCTCTTCTATTCCTCTGCCCCTTTCTCCAAATTCTTATTATGAAATCTTTCTCATTAGGATAAAACACAACATCAGCTCCGCCGAGCCCCCGGCCAAGTGTTGAAGTGGTGTCCGAGATCCCCAAGGGCCAAGTCAAGTAACTGTAAGTTTTCATATGAAATATGTTTATGTTATACACATATAGCATACACTGTGCCCCACAATATACAGTTTCTTCTGTAAAAGTCATCAAGTGTCATGGGGGGGAGGCCCTTATTGTTTTATGCCCCAGGGCCCCATTTCACCTAGAACCGGCCCTGGATATAGTATTGGTGGACCTGCAATACTATAAATTTGGACCCAACTACAAAACTTTTAGTATTTTTTCCAGGGCCACTTTAAGTTTCCAGTCCGCCTCTGAAGAGCAGTGAGACTATGGAACTCTCTGCCTGAGGAGGTGGTGATGGTGAGTACAATAAAGGAATTCAAGAGGGGCCTGGATGTATTTCTGGAGCGTAATAATATTACAGGCTATAGCTACTAGAGAGGGGTCATTGATCCAGGGAGTTATTCTGATTGCCTGATTGGATTTGGGAATGAATTTTTTATTCTCCTAAAGTGGGGAAAATTGGCTTCTAACTCACAGGTTTTTTTTTGCCTTCCTCGGGATCAACTTGCAGGATAACAGGCCGAACTGGATGGACAAATGTCTTTTTTCGGCCTTATGTACTATGTTACTATAACCCTTGAATTTCACACGTGCTGATGCTGCAAGGGCTGTAAAAATTGGTATTTTGGCAAAAAAGTGTGTTTTTTTAAAACCCAGAAAATTATGGCTGTATTTCTAGCTTAAATTGCACACTGACTAATCCTGCAAATGCACCAGATGTTGTATATTGCCAAAAAAGGGTGATTTTTTAAAACCAGATTATTAGTGCAGTTTTTCAAGCTTGGATTTCAATATCACTGCTGGTGCACTGAGCTTGCATAAAATGGCCGCCGCCACCGCCCACCTAACTAACAGACGGATAAAAGTAATTTTTTTCTGTCACTGGGCTCAGGACAGGGTAAAAAGATTGTGCCCTGCACCCACACAGCTGAATGTATGTAGATCGCTGAGTTAAATTCCAGTTCTGAACAAAGATTCTCTCCTATTCTCTCACCAGCAGCATCCTCTCCCAGAGTGACATGCAGCGCTACGTGACTCAAGCTTATATAGAGGCTGGGTCACATGCTGCACTGGCCAATCACAGCATGCCATTAGTAGGCATGGCTGTGATGGCTTCTAAGGGCACAGAGTAAAAAGCTTGTTGATTGGGCAGCCTTTCAAAAAGCGCCAAAAAAGCGCCAAACACCGAACCCGAACCTGAACTTTTACTAAAATGTTCGGGTTCAGGGTCTAAAAATCCTAAAGTTCGGTACGAACCCGAACTTTACAGTTCGGGTTCGCTCAACCCTACTTACATGCAATTACAAACATATTCAGATCCAGGTGCTGGTTTGAAAACTGTAGAATATTTTTTGTGGGACAACGCTTTTAAATAAAATGGTTTAGGTTATACTGTATAAGCACTAAAAGGCAATTAAAATCATTGCATGTTTTGTAGAAGTATACAGAAGTATGATAATGTATGATTATAAAAAATCTGTTCCTCATTAAATAATAGATTCATCAAAGGTGTTTTGAGGAGTATACATTGATGACCTAGCTCAATGTTTCATAGGTCTGATAAGAAGATTGAATATACTATAGCGTCCCACGGCCATTTTCGTGTTTTTAGGCACAATAACCTGGTATAGCAACTTGCGCAGCATTGCAACCCACAATGCTTTACCTGGATAAATAATGGAGGGGCTTCATCACTTATTGAGGCTTACAGACCCTAATTCAGCTAACCATGGGAATCTCGAGGGTCGGACTTCCACCGATCATACATTGATGACCTAGCTCCAGGATCAGCTAGCAATGTAAAGTTCTAGGAAACCTTTAACATAATTAATAGTGTTGAGCGAGCATGCTCGGCCGAATACCAGTTCAGCTTGAGCATCGCTATACTTGGCACATGGCGGTACAATATATAGCACCCGATGATGCGAGTTTGGCTCATTCTAAGTCAGGGAGAGCTGAGCATAAGAAGGGACAGAGAGTGTACGGAGTGTAATTGAATTTCATTTTTCTGCAAAAATGTTTCATAGACCCAAAAGTCCTTGTAAGGACTATTGTGTGTGACCGCAGCACTATATGTTTGTAGCGCAACCTGCGCAAAATGCCGTGTAATAGGACGCTGTGGACAGTTAAATTATCTGTGCCACATCTCCTGTTTAAAGTGAGCGCATCCCTAAAATATCAGTGACATCCAGTGCACTTTTCCGTAGACTGTGTCCGCTGTAGACAGTTAAATTATCCGCGCCATATCTCCTGTTTAAAGTGTGCGCATCCCTAAAATATCTGTGACATCCAGTGCACTTTTTCCATAGACGGTGTCCCCTGCGGACAGTTAAATTTTTCCTCGCCACATCTCCTGTTTAAAGTGTGCGCATCCCTAAAATATCAGTGACATCCAGTGCAGTTTTTCCGTAGACGGTGTCCGCTGCTGACAGTTAAATTATCCGCGTCACATGTCTTGTTTAAAGTGTGCACATCCCTAAAATATCAGTGACATCCAGTACACTTTTTCTGTAGACGGTGTCCACTGCAGACAATTAAATTTTTCCGCGCCACAACTCATTTTTAAATTGTGCGCATCCGTAAACTATCAGTGACATCCAGTGTAGTTTTTCCGTAGACGGTGTCCGCTGCGGACAGTTAAATTATCCGAGCAACATCTCCTGTTTAAAGTGTGCGCATTCCTAAAATATCTGTGACATCCAGTGCAGTTTTTCCGTAGACGGTGTCCACTGCGTATAGTTAAATTATCCGCGCCACATCTCCTGTTTAAAGTGCGCTCATTCCTAAAATATCAGTCACATCCAGTGCACTTTTTCCGTAGACGGTGTCCCCTGCGGACATTAAAATTATCCGCACCACATCTTCTGTTTAAAGTGTGCGCATCCCTAAAATATCAGTCACATCCAGTGCACTTTTTCCGTAGACGGTGTCCCCTGCGGAGAGTAAAAATATCTGCGCCACATCCCCTGTTTAAAGTGTGCGCATCACTAAAATATCAGTGACATCCAGTACACTTTTTCTGTAGACACTGCGAACTGTGACATTACCTGTGGTACCTGTCCTGTATAACGTTTCCTCATCGCAAATACCTTTGTAAAATTTTTTGCACGTACACTTCCAGATCCTACGCTACTGTACCTGTGACATACTTTCAAGCATATATCACATTTAAAATGAAGGCGAGCAGTAAGGGACGGGGAAGTGGCCGTGATGGTGATGGTACACACAAAGGCCGTGGCCCTCAGCGCGGAGAAACAGTGCCTCCTGCCAGAGCACAAGAAAACAATCATCCAACTGCTTCATGTCCCATTTTGCAGGGCGGCACAGGACACCACTCTTGAAGTCAGACCAGTGCGACCAGGTGGTCGGTTGGGCTGCAGCAGATAATGCTTCCAGTCGGTTAAGCACCACCCTGTCTTCCACCAAGTCCATTCTCAGTAGCCAGGAGTCTGGTCAACACAATCCTCATCTTGATCCTCCTTCCTCCCACCATTTACAGTCTGGCCAAACCACACTTGGATATTTCGAGGACCTCTTTTCATCGCCATTACTTGATTTGGCCCTCTCGCCAAGCACGCTTGAAGAGGGACATGAGATCTTGTGCCCTTATTCCCAACCTCTTGAACATCCACAGTAACATAGAAACCATTTGGCCCATCTAGTCAGCCCAATATACTGAATACTATGAATATCACTTGGCCCTATCTTATATGAAAGATGGCCTTATGCCTATCCCATGCATGCTTAAACTCCTTCACTGTATTTGCAGCTACAACTTCTGCAGGAAGGCTATTCCATGCATCCACTACTCTCTCAGTATTACTTTTAAAACTTTGCCCCCCTAATTTAAAACTATGTCCTCTTGTAGCAGTTTTTCTTCTTTTAAATATTCTCTCCTCTTTTACCTTGTTGATTCCCTTTATGTATTTAAAAGTTTCTATCATATCTCCTCTGTCTCGTCTTTCTTCCAAGCTATACATGTTAAGGTCCTTTAATCTTTCCTGGTAAGTTTTATCCTGCAATCCATGTACTAGTTTAGTAGCTCTTCTCTGAACTTTCTCCAAAGTATCAATATCCTTCTGGATATATGGTCTCCAGTACTGCGCACAATACTCCAAATGAGGTCTCACTAGTGCTCTGTAGAGCAGCATGAGCACCTCCCTCTTTCTACTGGTAATGCCTCTCCCTATACACCCAAGCATTCTGCTAGCATTTCCTGCTGCTCTATGACATTGTCTGCCTACCTTTAAGTCTTCTGAAATAATGACCCCTAAGTCCCTTTCCTCAGATACTGAGTTTAGGACTGTATCACTGATTTTTTATTTTGCTCTTGGGTTTTTTACGCCCCAGGTGCATTATCTTGCACAAGAACATGATAGCGGGGAACGGCAATTAGTGTTTATTGAGGTTGATTATGATGAGACACAGTTGCCAATGAGTCAACCGCAATTACTGTCTCAAGAGGTCGAGGAAGAGGATGAGATACAGTTGTCAATCACTGAGGTAGTGGTTAGGTCAACAAATCAGGAGGATGATCAGAGTGAGGAAGTGGAAAAGGAGGTGCTGGACGATGAGGTCACTGACCCAACCTGGGAAGGTGGAAAGCCGAGCGAGGACAGCAGTACAGAGGGGGAGGGATCTGCTGCACCGCAACAGGCTGGAAGAGGCAGTGGGTGGCAAAAGGGAGAAGGCAGGCCACACCACACAGGCCTGCAACTGTTCCACGGAGCAACCCCTTGCGGAAATCTCCCTTGCCAAGGAGTAGATGTTCCGCAGTATAGCACTTTTTTTAGGAAAGTGCGGACAACAAAATAATAGTAGTTTGCAACCTGTGATATACGAAAATGAGCTGGGGCGTGAACGCTAGCAACCTCACTACCACCAGCATGATCCACCACATGGCATCTAAGCATCGTAATAAGTGGGACGAATGCCTGGGTCCACATTCTGTATCTGCGGGTCACACCACTGCCTCCTCTTCCCCTGTGTTACGTGCTGGCCAATCCCCTGTCAAAGATGCAGGCCCGGATGCATCCTGCCTTGCACCTGGACCTTCGCAAGCACCATCAGCGACCACATCCACTTCAGTGTCCCAGCACAGCATACAAATGTCCTTACCCCTGGCATTTGAATGCAAGCGCAAATACCCAGTCACCCACCCACAGACCATAGCACTAAATACGCAACTTTCCAAATTACTGGCCCTGGAAATGTTGCCATTTAGGCTTGTGGACACTGAGGCCTTCTGCAGCCTGATGTTGGCTGCCATCCCTCGTTATGCAGTCCCCAGCCGGCATTATTTTTCATAGTGTGCCGTGCCCGCCTTACACCAACATGTGTCCCGTAACATCACACGCGCCCTGACCAACGCAATTACTGGGAAGGTCCACTTAACCACGGACACATGGACAAGTGCATTCGGCCAGGGATGCTACATTTCCATGACGACACACTGGGTGATCGTTGTGGAGGCCGGGATTGAGTAGTACCCTGGGATGGTACAGGTGCTACTGACGCCAAGGATTGCAGGACCCAGGTCAATCAGGGTTTCCGCCAGCACCTACGTTAGTGGCTCCAACAATCACTTCTCCTCCTCCGCCTCCTCCTCTTCCACTTCCACCTCCAAATTATCCGCATGCAGCACCAATCAGTCATCAGTTGGTAGCTGGAAGCAGTGTAGCACTGCAGTGGGGAAGGGGCAACAGGCCGTGCAGAAGCTGATATGCTTAGGGGACAAACAGCACACAACCGCAGAGCTGTGGCAGGGGATGAGTCCAGACAGAGCGGTGGCTCTCGCCACTCAACCTAGAATCAGAAAAGGTTGTGTCTGATAATGGACGTAACTTGGTGGCAGCTTTGAAGCTCGGCAATCTCGGTCACATCCCATGCTTAGCCCACATGTTCAACCTAGTGGTTCAGCGGTTTCTCAAAACCTACCCAATTTGCCTGAGCTACTGGTGAAGGTGCGCCTCGTGTGTGCACATTTCCAAGTCACTGACAGCTTCAGCTGGTCTGTCAACGCTGCAGCAGCACTTGAAATTGCCACCTCACCGACTGTTGTGCGAAGTGAGCATGCACTGGAACTCCACGTTCCATATGTTGGCCAGGCTTTGTGAGCAGCAGAGGGCAGTAGTGGAATACCAGCTGAAACATGGTCGTCGCCTTTCCAGTCAGCTTCCTCTATTCACAAGCTAGGAGTGGGCATGGATGTCTGACCTCTGTGACGTTTTAAGAAACTTTGAGGAATCAACACAGATGGTGAGCGGCGATAACGCTATTATCAGCGTAACCATCCCACTTCTGTGCCTACTAAAACGCTCGCTGCTCACAATTGATGACGACATTTTGCGTGTGGAAGAGGTGGAAATGGGGGAAGACATTACACAGGGTGATAGCCAGACCACCCTCAGTTCGTCTTCTCAGCGCAAATTGGACGATGAAGAGGAGGAGGAGAAGGAGCAGGAAATGGCTGCCTCCGCTTCAGAGGGTAGTACCCATGGAAGTTTAATTCCATCTGTTCTGTGATATGTGGGTGGGCAGAAGAAGAGGAAGAGGATGAGGAGATTTTGAGTGATCCTCCTGATGACGACAGCGAAGTCTTGCCTGTTAGTACTCTGGTACACATGGCTGACTTCATGTTAGCCTGTCTTTCCCTCTACCCACACGTTATACACATTTTAGATAACACGGATTACTAGTTGTTCACCCTTGTCGACCCCTTCTCATCTCTCATTCCTCTGGTGGAGAGGATGAGCAAAACGGTGCAATACCAGAAGATCCTTGTTGAAAAATTGCTCCAAAAATTTCCACCTGACAACGCTGGCGGCAGAGTCCCTTGTTCCTGGGCCAACCGAGGAGGAGAGACAAGGGGAACACACAACAGTTCCAACAGAAGCAGGGCAACACTCTCCAAAGCCTGGGACAGTTTCATGACACCCTGCCAGCACCCTCACCCTGATGCGCGGCCTACTTTCACAAGGAGTAAAACATTTTGAAGATAGTAAAGGAGTACATAGCAGACCGTGTCAGCGTCCTCAATGATTCCTCAGTGCCTTACAACTACTGGGTGTCCAAGCGTGACACGTGGCACGAACTGGAGCTCTACGCCTTGGAGGTGCTGGCCTGCCCTGCCGCCAGCGTTTTGTCTGAGCTGGTATTTAGTGCTGCTAGTGGCATTATAACAGATAAGCGTCTCCGCCTGTCAACTGAAAATTCTGACAGGTTGACTCTTATAAAAATTAACAAGGCCTGGATTGACCATGACTTCTCAACTTCACCAGAGGAAAGCGGCTGAACATAAAGGCACTTTAAATGTTGTTTATAATGTACTGAATACACTGTATTCCCATGCACCCCTTCATCCACTAACCAGGGTATATGGTTGAATCTTCCTTTTCTCCTCCTCCTCCTCCTCTTTCATCATATCAACATGCTTAATCGTCACATATAATCCCCTCGCATATATGCCCTTCGCATATAATGTTTTACAGGGTCAGCTCATATGCAGGCCCTCGCATATAATTTTTTAGAGGGTCAGCTCAGCTGCAGGCCCTTGCATCTAAATTTTTAGAGAATCAGCTCAGCTGCAGGCCCTCGCATCTAATTTTTTAGAGGGTCAGCTCAGTTGCAGGCCCTCGCATATAATGTTTTAGAGGGTCAGCTCACCAGCAGACCCGCATCTAAAATCTTTTATAGAGTCAGCTCACCTGCAGGCCCGCACCTAAAATCTTTTACAGGGTCAGCTCACCTGCAGGCCCTCACCTAATTATACCTAATAGGTAATTTGCGTCGCCGTCATGGGGACGTGCGATCTGCCCCAGGTTATCTAGGGTCACCAAAGCGTCAGCATGCCCTTGCACATAATGTTTATGTGGTCAGATCAGCAGGCCCTTGCTCCAAATGTTTTTGAGGGTCACCAGCAGACCATTAATCATATATTTTCAAGGCTGTGTATGATGCCCTCCTTTATGTGTAACAAAGGGTGTATTAGAGTGCAGGTTCCTTGTAATTTTTGGCAGCCCTTTAACTTAGTGCATAGGCTTTATGAGTGTAGTAGTCCCACTAGATGAACAATTGTACCACAATGTGAATGAGGCCCTCCATTATGTGATATACAGGTTGTATCGGAGTGCCTCTTCCTTGTAATTTTTGGCAGCATTTGCACTTTATATACAAGTAAATATACAGGAAAGAATGTTTCCTATCAATTTTTCCTCTACAGTTTTGTGCGTATTATTGTCAGTCTGTAAAAGTGGCGTACTATTTGGACAGCATCGTTCCCAGAAGCAACCTGCGAGTACAAGATGCATCCAGACATCCTCCCCATGCTGTTCCAGAACCATTTCAGTGGTGTTTCCATCAATTTCTGACTTTTTCCTATGAACCAGGCACCCTCCCCTTTTCAGAGCAGGGAGTACCTGGTTTAATGTTTGGGTTCTCCCATTGACTTCTATTATACTCGGGTGCTCGGTTGAGTAGCCGAACATCCCGATGTGTTCGGCCCGACCACACAAGCACCTGAGCACTACGGTGCTCGATCAACACTAGTAATGAATAAATTGATAACTACTGTAAATGGATTCATTTTTATATATATAGCTCACAAAAAAATATGTGGTTTGTAAAAACCCAAGAACCTACCATTATTATATACACATCTTTAAACAGCGATCATTTCTTTGTGTCTTTATCTTGCTATAACTTGTCCCTCTTATATTTTATTTTTCCAGTATACTAAATTGAGTTTGAAATGCCTGACACTTTGCTATCAGAGAAAACCGTATGCAACTTAAATGTTATTTTAAAATATATCCTGACATATGAATATAAATCAGTTGGCTTTAACATTTGCATTAAAATTTTGTTTGGATTCTTCACATTTCTTAACCTTTCTTAAAAAAAATAAAAAATATTAAAAAATTGTCCTGACATGAACACTGGTTGATAATCACTGTTAAAATGCTTGCCAGAAATATCTAACACATGCTGAGAAAATTGTCTTTAAAGGTTAACACAGAAAGGCTTAAGCTTAAAATGTCAAAGGACTGCATATTTATTTTTGTCTATTAACTTCCCATATCTTACAATTTTAAGATTTATACAAAAAAAATTCTTTATTTTACAGTGCTAGATCTACAGTATGTGAGGGGTAGCAATATTTTTAGCTACAATGCGTCATCTTTGATATCACTTGTATTGAGCACATACAGAGTATTTTGATTGCTTGATTTATTTTGTTTTATACAGTGCAACAATGTGCCTAAATAATCAAACCTGATCTACTTGGCAACTCCAGCATGTAATACCTGGCACAAGAGGGCAGGGCGATTATATAACATTGCAGTACATAACAGTGGTGCGGTAACTTCCCTTTATTCGTTATGAACCATGAACTGTTTAATTAATTTGCTTATCCCTGATTATAAACACCATAGACGAATAGTGTGGCACTGTTTCAAGATTCAATTATATTTAAAAAAAATACATTTTTGTGAAATGCTTCTCCTGTGGTTTACCTGTTCGCTATATATGACTCTTTGATATTATTGTGTTTGTTTTATTGCTGTTTATACTGTATTTGTTCGTCTTCGCACTATGCCAATGAGTAACCAACCTTTGCTTATATGTCTGTGTATGATATGCTTTTTTTGTAAATGTTTGACATTGATCACACTACTCATCATTTCTCTCATTGTATTAATTACATATCTTTTTGTACTGAACTATTTGTTTTTTGAAGTTTTTAATTCTGCCAGTTTTTAAGTACATTTTTGAACTCTTTTATGACTTGAGAAAATTGATGGATATCATTATATCTCTGATTATTAATGATTTAGACAAGCGGACAAATGGTTAAAGCACCTTGCCTCTCGAACCTCCGATGACCTTCCTGATCAGAGTTTGCATTGATGGAACAGATATGGCGTTCCCTAGGAATAGCTAAAAATGGGAAAAGTACTATGGAGGAGGTATGTTAATACACCTGAAAAGTGTCTAGATTTGCACCAGAATTGCTGGTGCATGCTTGCTGCACCATATATATGAAGTTATGCACTACAATTATGTATCATTTTTGACATGATGAGCCTGTTTTTTTAGACAACTTTTCAACTTTTGGTCTAGTCCTACTTTGCACCTTGGTTTGTTGCAGTCTTAGGGTACTTTCACACTAGCGTTGTTTGAATCCGACATTCAATTCCGTCACCGGAACTGCCCGTCGGATCCAGAAAAACGTGTGAAAACTGATTACATTTGAATCCTGATCAGGATTTTGATCACAATGAAAAAATGCATTGGAAAAAACTTTTTTTCACATTTTTCGGGTTTAACATGCAAAAGCCGGATCCGGTTTGACGGAACACACGGCGCCGGATCCAGCGTTAATGCAAGTCAATGGGAAAAAGGCCGGATCCGGCGTTCAGTCAAAGTGTTCCGGATTTTTGGCCGGAGGTAAAAATACAACATGCTACGGTTTTCTGAAAAGCCTGATCAGTCAAAAAGATTGAACTGAAGACATCCTGATGCATCCTGAACGGACTGCTCTCCATTCAGAATGCATGGGGATAAAACTGATCAGTTCTTTTCCGGATTTGAGCCCCTAGGATGGAACTCAGCGCCGGAAAAGAAAAACGCTAGGGTGAAAGTAGCCTTAGACAGTTTTTGGCGTATGCTTTGGAAAAAATTAAACCAGCTCACAGGGGATATAAAAAGTGGTGTGCGATTCTGTTAGCATAAAGCCTTGTGGCACATTGTGACACAAAAAAGGATTCTTGTGACACATTGAGGGACATTTATCAAGACCTGCTTACACATATGCCAGACTTGACCTTCATGCACTGATGTGAGATTCTTCTAATTTAGTAAGAGGCAGATGCCTCCTAATAAAATATGGTGTATTACAACAATAATTGTGGTAATACTCCATATATTTAGCCGGGGTCTATAGTAGTAATAAATATCTCTGCCCTGCCTTGTGGCAGATACTAAAATCTACGGCAGCTACAAACTGGTGTAGAGTTCAACTATAACTTACTACATTTTCTGGGGAAAGTTATAGTAAATCCAGTGGCTGTGTGAAGCCCTACCCCTCCTGCTAAGCCCCGGCGCCCAGTACTGTGCCAAAAAGCTTAAAAAGTAAAAAATTATGGTGTATATATGGCTTGCGCCATAATATGCAACTTTTTTATGACACAGTACTGGCATAAAGACATTGATAAATGTTTCCCATTGATAAATGTTCCCGGCCGGTGATCTCCACTTAGGACACGGCTCTATAGGCAGGGTGCAGACTAAGTGTCAGGCAGCGCAACAGCTGACCTGGCAGTGTGAATGCGGTCCAATACCGAGACCCAGTGCTGTCTTGCATGAATGGGTAGGCAGATGTAGGCAGCTGAGTGAGGGTCTATAGAATTAATTAATACTGCGTGGATGCTTTATGCTGGAATGCCCTGATACGGTGTGTGACGTGTTTCACATACTATTAGATTCTTGAGATTGGAAGATAATACTGATTCCACTCGTACACAGGGCCTCCAGCTTTTGATTCACTATCAGCTGCCCTTCTATTTACGCTAGGTAGGACTGCTAATGAACGCACCTGTGCCGGGTTCAAATATAAGAACCGTGTCCTGATTCCTTCTCCAGCATATATTGGAACCAACGTGCCAGCAGGATAAGGATTTAGTCCAGACTATATGTTATGTAGCGGGTGTATTAATTTCCTGAACTACATTACTTTAGTCTGGAGCATGAAAGTCACAAAAGTGATGTACAGTTATTTCCCATTTTAACTAGATATTAATAAACACTTTATTATTTTCTTTTAAATACGTTCTTCAGGCAGTGTGATACAAATATAGATAGTGAACGTACTAAGTAGTATCCTTATCGTGTGAGATAATTACATGATTTTCCTATTTTATGACGTAAAGTCATGATTTTATTAAAGACACGGAGGCGAGTATTGCTTTCTCTTTCTTTACTAAAACTCACAGCAGCAAAGAAAAAAGCATCAATCAAACTGATAACCATGGCAACAAGCTCCTCCCCACTGTGCCTGTATAATAGTCTCTGGCTCTGTTGACTCCTCCTCTTTCTTTGGTGACGACTGATGTCTATAACTCTGAAGGCTAGAACCAACTTCTCCAACCACGGAAACTGTAATCCAATGGAAAAACAATTCTACTCTTCAATGGAAGACAGAAACCGGAAGATCAAACACCATTCGTATCCAGAAGACAGTATATTTAACCTATGAAAAGAAATAAGATAAAGGTAGAAAACATCCTAATATCTCACAAAATATCGTCATTAATGTACAGTAATGAATATATCGCATAATCAGATGATGAGAGAATAATGTAAAAAGACTAGTAGATAATGTATAAACAGAAAAGACTCAGGGAGGGCAAATGAAATGGGAGGGGCAATACTCGCCTCCGTGTCTTTAATAAAATCATGACTTTACGTCATAAAATAGGAAAATCATGTAATTTTATTACACGACACGGAGGCTCCTATTGCGAGTTTAAAGCTGACCTACAACAGAAGAAAAAACATGAACCGTAGGCCTGAAATAAAACTCACGAAACGTAGATACACGAGACCAATCCGCCATCTTCATAATATCCTCCAAACGCGCTCCAGCTAGTGCCATAGATGTCGCAGAGGCTCCTCTAGTGGAATGAGCAGTGAAGATTGCAGTATCCACTCCTGCTAATGTCATAACCCATTTCACCCAATGGGCTAATGTGATCGTGGAGACTGGACGGAAAGGACGCCGATAGGACAGAAAAAGCTCAGGAGAAGACATGGAACGATGAGAGGCCATACGAGCCTCATATTCCTGAAGACATAACACTGGACAAAGAGCAGGAGAATCTGGGAAACTGGGGTATGAGACCGACCGGATACTGGTTTTGGTGCGACGTGTGATGTTGAACACGACCCCATCAGGAGTGAAAGAACGAGCGTCGTGATCCAAAGCGCGGACGTCTGACACTCTCTTGCAAGAAATTAAACAGAATAAAGAGACCAGTTTGGCTGCAAGTTGACGGAGGGAGAGGTCCGTATTAGAGGGCCATGAGGAAAATAAGGAAAGGATCAAAGAGACATCCCAAGTGGAAGAGAAACGAGGCCTGGGAGGGCGAGAGAGACGGGAACCCTTGAGAAGTCTGCAAACTAGAGGGTGCTGACCAGCGGGACACCCGCCAAATCCTTGATGAAATGCGGAAATGGCAGAACGGTACAAATTGATGGTACGGTAAGCCTTTCCTTCTTCAAAAAGTGAAGCAAGAAACTGAAGAATTTCCGTTACAGAACTTGAAATGGGATCCAGGTGTCTAGCCAGGCACCAATCAGTCCAAGACCTCCAGGCTGATCGATAAGCTCGTCTGGTTCCCGGTGCCCAAGCTTCGTCCAATAGACGTCTAGCTGTTTCCGAAATTCCAGCGATGTCCCAGGGTTCCCTGAAATTCTGCATGCCAGGAGCTGAAGAGAGCCGTTGATGATGAGAGGGTGTCCTAAACCTGCTGGATCCAACAAGAGGTCTGGAAAGACCGGAAGAAGTAGAGGGCATTGGATCAGACATTCCATGAGTTGAGGGAACCAGGATTGTGTGGGCCAGAATGGAATTATGAGTACAAGATCCGCTCCCTGACGGCAGATCTGAGACAAAACTCGAGATACCATCGCAAATGGGGGAAAGGCGTATGCGAGGTGGCCGGTCCAATCCTGGAGGAACGCATCGATTGCTTCTGCGTCCGGGTCCGGACGCCAGCTGTAAAAGCGTGGAGGTTGGGCGTTCAAACGGGACGCAAAGAGGTCTAAAGAGAATGGACCCCAACGGGAGGATATGGATGAGAATACTGTGCAATCTAACTTCCAATCTCCCGAGTCCGACAGGAAACGTGAGCTCCAGTCTGCGTGAGTATTGTGGAGTCCTGGCAAATACTCCGCCGTAACTGTGATTTCTCTGGCCAGGCAGAATGTCCAGAAGTCCCGAGCCAATCTGGATAGGACCGCAGAATGTGTGCCTCCCATGGCATTGACATATCGAACTGCGGAAATGTTGTCCATCCGTAGTCTGACGCAAATTCTGGATAAGCCGCTCGCAAAACTGCGAACTCAAAACAACCCGCCAGAAGTTCTAAGGCGTTGATGTGGAGCTTGGATTCCTCTGGTGACCAAGGTCCTCCGGTCATTACACCCTCGCAGTAAGCACCCCAGCCGAGAAGGCTGGCATCCGAGTCTATAGTGAAGTCCGGTCGGGGATCCAATAATGCCTTCCCGTTCCAGGTCTCCAAGTTGTGGATCCACCACGTTAGTTCTTCTCTGGTGTCCTCGTCCAAGGTGACTAAATCTGCGTAAGATGCTCCCGCATGGAGGTGAGTAATCTTGAGACGCTGCATGCCGCGATAGTGTAAGGGAGCCGGAAATACTGCTTGAATTGACGAGGATAGGAGGCCTATGACTCGGGCAAGATGCCGCAGAGGAACTTGCTGGAGAGACAGAGTATGAAGAAGTTCCTTGCGGATGGCACGAACCTTGGCAGTTGGAAGGCTGAGAGACACTGTGGACGAATTGATAGTGAAGCCCAAGTATTCTATGGATTGGGCAGGAGTCAGTGACGACTTCTCCAGGTTGAGTAGGAATCCCAACTGGGACAACAGATCCATGGACCATTGTAGATGCGTAAGAAGGACTGAAGGGTCCTGGGCCATGATGAGGATATCGTCCAGATAAATAATCAGACGAATCCCCCGAGCTCGGAGGTAGGATATAACTGGGCGCAGAATCTTGGTGAAGCACCAAGGGGCCGAGGAGAGGCCGAAGGGTAGGCATGTGAATCTCCAAATTTCCGCGTCCCAGAGGAAGCAAAGGAGATCCCTGGACGATTCGGCAACCGGAACTGTCAGGTAGGCATCTTTCAGGTCTAATTTGACCATCCAATCTCCTTGGAGGAGCATATCTTTGAGGAGATGAATGCCCTCCATCTTGAAGTGCCGGTATCGCACGAAGGCGTTTAATGCCCGGAGGTTGATCACGGGTCGCATCTGGCCTCCTTTTTTGGCCACAAGGAACACACTGCTTATGATACTCTCGGATGAGGAGGGAGCTCGCTCTATGGCGCCTTTCTGACATAGTGCAGTCAATTCTTGATGTAATAGCAGGTGCATTGAGGACGAGAGAATCACAGGATATGGGTGAGGGATCTGGATTTGGGAGCAAACCAGCTCTATGTGAAACCCTTGGATGGTAGCAAGGACCCATGGATCGGCCGTGATGGTTGACCAGACATGGGAAAAAAGACGGAGCCTGCCCCCCACCCAAGGAATCAAAGAAGACATTGGTATATGACTTACCGAAAGGGCGTCTAGAAGATGAACCTCTGGCTCCACGTGAACGCCATGAAGATCCGCGGGTGGGGAAGAAGGTGGGCGGCTGTCGGTATTCCTGGTTGAAGGGACGATAGGAGAAGGAGCCTCGACCCGAACCCCGGGTCTGGTATGATGAACGGCCGGACAGGCGGCCCCTAGAGCTGCCGGCCCTGTTAGAGACCCGTCCCTGGAAGACTCGCCTCATCGATGTTTGAGCCTTATCAAGGGCAGTAAAGGCTCCTACATATCGGGACAGATCCTTAATGAAGGTATCTCCAAATAGCAATCCTTGAGCCTCTTTACCTGCTTCTGTCAGGGCTAAATTAGAGAGCTTAGGTTCAATTTTGAAAAGGATTGCTTTTCTTCTCTCGATAGAGAGTGAGGAATTCACATTACCCGTGATGCACACGGCACGTTGTACCCATCCCCGGAGTTCCTCCGGATCCACCAGAGTATTCTGGGTTCTGGCCGACTCCGCCAGTTCAAATATTTTTGTAAGTGGGCCCAAAAGGTCCAATAATTTGTCCTGACAGGACTTCAAGGCCGATTCAAGGCCCTTTCTAGGGTTCCAGCCCGATTTTGATAGGAATTGGCACATTTTTGGATCTACTACGGGCGTTTCACAGACCTTATTGGGAATAATAGGTCTGGGGCATTCAGCTTTTAGCTTATTACGCGCCTCCTTAGAAAGGGGTTGGCGCACACGGGCCTCTAGGTATTTGGCCACATGGGGAGATGGGAGCCACTCCGCCGACCTCGGATGATGGATTGCATCAGGGTCAAAAAGGGGTTCACCCGCGGGATCCAAAATGGCCGAGGATTCCAGAGGAACCTCAATGGATGCAGTAGGCAGTGTATTAGGTACTGAGGATGGACCCGGATGGTCCGTATCCAAAGAATCCTCCTCCTCCATATCTATAAAGTCCGAAGACTGGTACAGAGCCTCCTCATCAGATTCGGAAACCGAACCACTCTCAAATTGCGCTCTGGCGCATTTCCATTGCCTCGCCTTTTCTGCCTGGCGGGCGTAGGCTCTCTTGCGCGAATGATGCGCGCCATCTTGGGTGGCTATTACTCCACCAGTCATATTGGTTCTGGAGGCAGGTAACCCCTTTTCAGGTTTTGAGGAGGAAGGATGAGCCATAAGGGCCTCAGAGATGGAGCTGGAAATGGCTGAGGACATGGATCCCATAGCGGTCTGAATAGCAGCAGCCACAGAGCGTTGAATCGCTAAGGACTGCGCCTCAGAATAAATGGTATCTTATTCCTGGACATGAGGGGTAACATGCAAACCCTCAGGGACAGGGCTACTCCCATGTACGTTGTCCCTAGACATGATGTAAAATGGGGCAACAGAAAAGCTATTTTACCTCAGTAAAGTTAATATTAATCACTCCCCAGGTAATGTACTGGGCAAGGAGAAGCTAATTGTTAAGAATATATAAGAATATATAAGAAATTTTATAATATGAGGGTCCGGAGAGCAGACAGTATCTTTGCTGTGTGACAGAAGTAAATCCCGGTGTTCATAGATAAGAAACGGCCGAAATCCCGCAAAATCTCGCGAGATCTCGGCGTTTCTGAGCGCAGAGAGCGCGAAACTACGCCGCAGCAGGAAGGAGACGAAATGGCGGCCGAAATCGCGCGAGACTTCGGCCGTCTGAGGAGAAACTGTGAGCACCAGCGGCGCAGACAAGGTAAGGGCTAAGAGCCCGCAAAGCAGATAAAAACGCCAAGCAGGGCGGGAAAAAACGGGGAGACTGAACCCTAATAAGGGGAAAGGGAAGCCAAATAAATAAAACACCTATAAAGGAAAAATATATATTACCTCCAGAGCGGAGGGGGGGAAAAAACCCCCCCAAGCACAAGGAGGTTAAGCTATCACAGAACCGATAACTTGAATACCACAGTAAAACAAACGCAATTGTCAGAATAATATCCCCCACAGATATATGGAAAAAAACTAGTACTTATCTGTGAGAGGAGCAGCAAAGAAAGAGGAGGAGTCAACAGAGCCAGAGACTATTATACAGGCACAGTGGGGAGGAGCTTGTTGCCATGGTTATCAGTTTGATTGATGCTTTTTTCTTTGCTGCTGTGAGTTTTAGTAAAGAAAGAGAAAGCAATAGGAGCCTCCGTGTCGTGTAATAAAATTGTCATACTGTTCCATAAACTTTCATTTGTATAGAAGCTTAAATTATTTTTAGACATCTAAACAGTGTCACTATCATAAATAGGGATGAGCGAATTTCATGTTATGAAATTTGTTTGCACTTCATTGGGTGGTAAAAGCAGAACTACATTATGGATTCCTTTACCATGGACCATAAGAGTCCTCCCCTGCATAACGGAAACGGGACGGATCCGTTATGCAGGCCATAGACTTCTATTATGACGGAATGAATAACGGAAGGCCTCTAAAGGTATGCCGTTATGCATTCCCTCATACCGTAGAATTGTGTTATGGTCCGTGGTAACGGAATCCATAACGGAATTCAGTTTTTACTACCAAACGAAGCGCAAACGAATTTCAAAATATGAAATTCGCTCATCTCTAATCATGAAGGACATTTTATGACATACGGTAAAAGTGTTTTTGTCAATGGAATAAAATAGTTAAGTCAAACAAAGTAATTTCACTTGTGGTGAAATATACAGAAATAAACAGAAAAAGTCATGGTGCTAAAATAAGAGGCATTTGTTGAGGCTTCTTGTGCGTTTGTATTGATTGGTGTATATTTTTGAATGATTGAGTTCCTCTCACTATCATTGTCATATTTATTGTCTTTATTGATTTTGTCCTTTAAACAATGCCGCTCTGACCATTGCTTTAAAAAGAACAAATACGAGGAGCAGTAGCAATTAGGGGATGAAATTGGCTGAGATGTTATTCTGCAAAGCATTTGCCATTGATCTGGAAATTCATTAGAGCTGATCAAAACATGTCATTCATTTCTATATCATTATTTTGGGAATTAGTTTAGGTTCTAAATGTATTTCTCAGAACAAAACTTAGTTCAGTTTATAGATGATATTAGGGAACAAGCCCTGAGGATGATGTGTCCACCCCAAATTTATGCCAACAGTTTCTCTCAGAGTGTTATGCTCCTTTGACCCCATTTGGCCTCCATCAGCTTCACTCGAAAGAGGTGAAACATGTCAGAGACTGTAATAATTCTTTTTAGTAAAGCAATGAGAGGCTGATGGTGTCACGATAGGTAGGTAAGCAGGGAAATATCCAAACACGGGAAAACAAACAGAACAAACGACTAGGCCCAAAAGCTAGGGAGAAAAGGGTCACCTCCTAGTGATCCCTATGTTTTGTTTTGTTTTTACCGCCATTTCAGGAAAAATACATTTGTTACCATGAAACATGAGGAAATTCGGCTTCGCTGCGAATCAAAATCAATTTGTTTGACTTCAATTTGCTCAACACTATCAGAAACAACTGACTTGCTATGGACTATAGTTGTGGAACCACTGTGCCAACTAACCAGTTTGACTGGGCTATTCTGGAGGTTGTTGCAACACATTACCAGAGTCTATCCTGTCTTCTTCATGTCTCCTCATGATCTCTATTCCTATAGAGATTCAGCTGAAGATCTTATCAACTGTATTCAGAATCATAATCCCTGACAGGTAGAGCAGAGAGGAGGATGAGGCAGCTCTTTAGCTCAGTGTTGTGAAGTAACTTGTCCTGCTGTGTGATTAGGACATGTTTTTGCGTATGCTAATAGAACAGCGGACATTTTATTTTCCCTGATGATTGCTCCCTAGACTGAACAAGCCATTATAACTAATGAAAGATATTTGGGAATATAAAGTAATATTCAAGTATTTTCAGTAATTTTAGTTTATTAATTCCCAGAGAACCCTTTAAAACAAATCACCTACTGCCTTTTAACAACTATTGTTTAGTCCTACTGTCACCAATAACCATTTGCTCTGGCGAATGGTCCTACCTAGTTATTTATGCAGAACACCCTACATTAAAGTTCTAGGACCAGCAGGGTACCAAGAGCTAAGCTAAAGTTCAAAAAGGAGAGTCCTGTGGGTGAATTGTGCCATCTGGTTGGGTTCTTATTCTGGGTATCACTGGAACTGAGAGCATTACAATAGGTTTGTGCTGAACTGTATATTGTATTCAAATAGTGTAAATACATATTGCTAACTGCTTGTTATCTGAGTAAATGGTACACTGGTATCTGTTTTTGTGGCTTCCAAGATGCCAATTAGCGAAAAGATAGCAATTTTCCACAGGATTCTTTGAAGATGGAACAGTTAGACTGAAGGATAATCTCAGATGGAATTTGACATAAATTAGCTTTTAGCTAGTTTTAAATACAAAGCTTGTCTGTTTGTCTTGGAGAGAGAAGAATTGAAGTATGCCGGAACAACAGATGTAAGTACTATACAGCGGATTGTACATGTATTTTCCAAAACACTCATCTCAGGTCATCAAAGTTAAATGTTTTCTTAGTTTTGCAAACATGGCGTGTTTTCTTCTTCTTCTTGTACCTGGCTCATATTGCTTGATATAAAAAGATCTAGTATGTGATTAAAAGACAGGTTATAAGGTGTTAGTGGCATATTGCACAGCATGGTTTTATGAATACAAATCTTTCTTGTCAACACTGATACTTTTGCATATTTTTTTTGACAATGGCACTCAAATTTCACATGAGAGTCAGTTGAGCTTACATGTGTCATCATTCATTTTGGAGCTTCCTTGGAATTCCCATTGTCTTTACTTCACATTTGTCCCAGACATTTTCTTTTAGTTATTATTAGTGTACTGCAATCCAATTAGGGCTGCAGCTATCGACTATTTTTGTAATCGAGTATTCTATAGATTAATCCAACGATTAATTGAGTACTCTAATAACAAAAAACTAATTAAAATAATGTTTTTCTTTATAAAAACTCATCAGCCACCCGTTCCATCAGCTTCCTCCCAATGCCATCAGCCCCCCCCCACATTGCCATTAGACTCCTCCCCCAGTGCCATCAGCCCCCCCCCAGGGCCATCAGGCTCCTCCCAGTGCCATCAGCTGACCACTCAGTGCCATCAGCTTCCCCCAGTGCCATCAGCTGCCCCCTCAGTGCCATCAGCTGCTTCTCTCCCCAGTGCCATCAGCTGCCCCCCCAGTTCTATCAGCTGTGCTCCCCCCAGTGCCATAAGGTTCCCCCCAGAGCCATCAGCTGCCCCCCAGTGCCATCAGCTTCCCCCAGTGCCATCAGCTGCCCCTCCAGTGCCATCAGCTGCTGCTCCAGTGCCATTAGCTTCCTCCCAGTGCCATCAGCTGCTACTCTCCCCAGTGCCATCAGCTGCCCCCTCAGTGCCATCAGCTGCCCCCCCAGTGCCACCAGCTGTCCCCAGTGCCACCATATCCCCCTCCTATCCATGTCCCCAGTGCCAGTGAAATAAAATACTTACCTCTCCTGTAGGAGCACCACTTCCACAGCTCGTACATCTTCTCTGCACGCTGCACTGTCGTCCTGACATCACACAGTGTCAGGTCATAGTGCGCGCTTACGTGCACTATGTCCTGACGATGTGTCTGGAGAACAGTGCAGCGCGCTTCGGGCTGGCAGGTGACCACGGAGCATTGAGTAATAGCAAGCGCTTTACTTACGCTCCGTGGTCACATGACACAAACTAAGGCTACTTTCACACTAGCGTTCGGGTGTCCGCTCGTGCGCACCGTTTGAAGGGGCTCACGAGCGGCCCCGAACGCATCCGTCTGGCCCCAATGCATTCTCAGTGGAAGCGGATCCACTGAGAATGCATCCGCCTGCCAGCGTTCAGCCTCCGCTCCGCTCAGTGAGCGGACACCTGAACGCTGCTTGCAGCGTTCGGGTGTCCGCCTGGCCGTGCGGAGGCGAGCGGATCCGTCCAGACTTACAATGTAAGTCAATGGGGGCGGATCCGCTTGAAGATGACACTATATGGCTCAATCTTCAAGCGGATCCGTTCCCCATTGACTTACAATGTAAAGTCTGAACGGATCCGCTCAGACAACTTTCACACTTAGAAAATTTTCTAAGTTTTAATGCAGACGCATCCGTTCTGAACGGATGCGAACGTCTGCATTATCGGAGCAGATCCGTCTGATGAAACATCAGACGGATCCGCTCCGAACGCTAGTGTGAAAGTAGCCTAATCTGGATTTTTTTTGTTGAGTTACTCGATTCAATCGAGTAATCGTTTCAGCCCTAAATCCAATATTCTTCCGTCCACTGCCCCTTAAATTGTGCTTGCTGTGATACAGCAGCCTCCCTCCAATAGGGCACCTTCTGTGTTGCCTATGTGGTAGAGATGAGCAAAGTTTTAAAAAATTCAATTCGGCAGCTTCGCTGAAGTTTGCCAAGAAATTCGATTTGATCTGAATTAATTTGTAACAAATTGCTATAAATCTGGTATACCCAGCCCAATCTGCCTAATCATATTCTTCCCACTTCATGGCCCAATCTCAGTATGAAGGCTTGGAACCTGAACTGCAGGGAGAGTGCAGGGAGAGTACAGGGAGTCTGCAGGAAGAGTGTATCGCCATGTACATCAGTGTGCAGTGCACCAAGATTCATCGCTATTCCCTTCTGTTAGCTTTCGATGTACTGTGTGTCAGTATTACAGGTAAATGTTACCATCAGGTCTATGCAGTGCACCAAGATTCAAGTAGTGGCCCCATGACGAAGTGGGGAGGGTGGCTGCAGCAGCAGTGGCAGTAGCAGGGATAGTAGTGGCCCCATGAGAGAGTGGGGACGGAGGCAGCAGCACCTAACATATAGAGCGTGGAGTTCCAACGGGTGGAAACGTATATTAGGCGATGTTGGCAAAAAGCATTTTGCCTTTGAAGCTAAAGTAGGGAGTGTTCTGCATGGTAAGAGTGGCTGAAGTGCATGAACAGTTTCCTTGTCATTTTTAACAGGTCTTGCAGTTCAGGGGAAGACTTGAGGAACCGGATGACAATGAGATTGAAGACATGCGCCATGCAAGACGCATGGCTTCGTCTTCTCTTACACAGTGCAGACAAAATGCTCTTCCCATTATTAGTAACCATGGTTCTTATGTCCAGTTGGTGAGGAGACAACCAGTGTTCGATTTCTTTATTGATGACGTGGAGCAGTTCCTCCCTGGTGTGGCTCAGTTTGCCAAGACTGACCAGATGCAGAACCGCGTGACAACGTCTAGCTTTGCATAGGTGATATGTTGGAGGACCACTAAGAACTGTGCCGAGAGGGGAAGGTGAGGACAAGGTTGAGGATGAGGATGCAGAGGAGGACATTGATGCAGAAATCCCAGCATTAGAACATGAAGGCAGAATTGCCATCACCTGGCCAAGTTTTTGGTGTGCCTGGGCTGGAACAACATTTAACCAATGGGCGTTGAGCGACATCCTTGACCATAGTTACAACTGCATATGTCAGTGCTATCGTGAGCTCTACCAGACACTGAGAGGACCAAGGACTTGACCAGAGTCAACTACATGGAAAGGGAGGGACTGTGGTACGAGCAACTTGGCCAGCTGCAGGTTAAGCTTCTGCAACATTAGATGAGTTACATGCATGCTATTATCTTTTTGCAATCTCCTTGGTGATTGATTGCTGTTGAAACAAGTGACAAGGAGTAGGAGGAGCATCAGTAGCAATAGACGACATTGAGGTCAATGGAATGAAACAACAGCTTCCTTCTGCTGATGATGCCGAACCCTGACTGCTTGAGAGGGAGTGCAGGCCAGTGGGAGATGCAGCGCTTGCTGCATCAGGCTGTAAGACTAAATGAGTAGCACAGTTTTCCCACTCAACTTTATGGTGACGCTCCATGTGTTGACGCAGAGCCGTGGTGCCAACATTAGCACCATAGCTGCGCCTCACTTTCTGCTCACACATCATGCGTACTGCCACACAAACATCCCCTAGTGACTTTGTGAAAAATTCCCGCACAGCCGAGTATCGCATTTTCCCTCCACCACTGAGTGATGCCTGTCAGCCGCTGCTTTTTTGAACTCATGCCCTGCAGGTGTGTTCCTCACAGGTAGTCTCCCGAGTAGAAGATGGTGTACCCCTCCCGCATTTGGCTCCAGATCTCCCACTGCTTCCACCCTGCTGTCTCATGGGCACCCTTCCTCTCTGCTGGCTCATAGGCTCACTGCCACCCTACTGTCTCATGCGCATGCTGCCACTCTCGCCCCCTGATGATAATAATGTCCCCTTTTCACCCAGCTCCCACGTGCGATCAGCTACATCATGATCTAAAAATGTTTGGTTGTCACTTGTATTATAAATGGTTAGACGTCACTTCGATTCAAGAATTCGTGGGTATCAAGAGATGGTTACCAAACCAATCACAATAAATAAGAAAGACTCCTGTACTCCACTTTGCTGCTTAATTCGCATAGATTTATTGAGGTGGGATTTCCAGTACAATTAATGCTGAATGTTTTCGGCCATACGACCTTCATCAAAAGTACTGTAACATAAATGAAAATAGACTGATCAGACGTAGAGCAAAGAACAATAAGGTGATGTAAAAACGTAACATTGTTTACAATACATTAGTGTTGATCGAGCACCATTGTGCTCCGGCCAAACACCTCGGGATGCTCGGGTGCTCTACCGAGCACACGAGCACAATGGAATTCAATGGGAGGACCCGAGCATTAAACCAGGAACCCCCTGCTCTAAAAAGGGGAGGGTGTCTGGTTCACATGAAAAGGTCAGAAATTGATGGAAACAGCAGTGAAATGGTTCGGGAACAGCATGGGGAGGATGTCTGGATGCATCTTGGACTCCCAGGTCGCTGCTGGAAACGATGTTGTCTGAGTAGTACGCCACTTTTACAGACTGACAATAATATGCACAAAACCGAAGATAAAATCAAAACATTCTTTCCTGTATATTTACTTGTATATAAGGTGCAAGTGCTCCCAAAAATTACAAAGAAGAGGCACTGTATATCACATAAAGGAAGGCCTCATTTACATTGTAGTACAATTGTTTAGGTAGAGGGACTCCTACACTCATAAAGCCTATGCACTAAGTGAAAGGGCTGCCAAAAAACTGGCACTCCGATACACCCTTTATTACACATAAAGGAGGGCATCATACACCCTTGAAAAATTATGATTAATGGCCTGCTGGTGGGCTGACCCTCTAAAAAATTATATGTGAGGGACTGCAGGTGAGCTGACCCTGTAAAATATTGTAGGTGAGGGCTTGCTGGTGAGCTGACCCTGTAAAACAGGGCTGGCCAACCTGCGGCTCTCCAGCTGTTGCAAAACTACAACTCCCAGCATGCCCAGTCTGCCTACAGCTATCAGCCTAGAGCAGGGAATGGTGGGAGTTGTAGTTTTACAACAGCTGGAGAGCCGCAGGTTGGCCAGCCCTGCTGTAAAACATTATATGCGAGGGCCTGCAGGTGAGCTGACTCTCTACAAAATTATATGCGAGGGCCTGCAGGTGAGCTGACCCTCTAATAAATTATTGGCGAGGGCGTGCAGGTGAGCTGACCCTCTAAAAAAATTATATGCGGGAGCCTACAGGTGAACTGACCCTGTAAAACATTATATGCGAGGGCCTGCAGGTGAGCTGACCATCTGGTAAATTATATGTGAGGGCCTGCAGGTGAGCTGATATTGTAAAAGATTGTAGATGAGGGCATGAAGGTGAGCTGACCCTGTAAAAGTTTGAAGGTGAGGGCCTGCTGGTGAGCTGACCCTCTAAAAAATTCTATGCGAGGGCCTATAGGTGAGCTAACCCTGTAAAACATTATATGCGAGGGCTTGCAGGTGAGCTGACCCTCTGAAAAATTATATGCGAGGGCATGCAGATGGGCTGACCCTGTAAAAGACTGTAGGTGAGGGCATGCAGGTGAGCTGACCCTGTAAAATATTATATGCGAGGGCCTGTAGGTGAGCTGACCCTGTAAAACATTATATGCAAGGGCCTGCAGGTGTGCTGACCCTGTAAAACAATATATGCGAGGGCCTGCAGGTGAGATGACCCTGTAAAAGATTGTAGGTGAGGGCCTGCTGGTGAGCTGACCCTGTAAAACATTATATGCGAGGGCATATATGTGAGGTCATTATATGCGATGAATAAGCATGTTGATATGATGGAAGAGGAGGAAGAGGATGAGAAAAGGAAGATTTAACCATATAGCCTTGTTTGTGGTGGAAGGGGTGCATGGGAATACAGTGTATTCAGTACATTATAAACAACACATTTAAAGTGCCTTTATGTTCATCAGCTATCCTCTGGTGGAGTCGAGAAGTCATGGTCAATCCACGCCTTGTTTATTTTTATGAGAGTCAACCTGTCAGCATTTTCAGATACGCTTTCCGGTTATAATGCCACCGGCAGCACTAAACACCAACTCAGACAAAATGCTGGCGGCAGAGCAGGCCAGCAGCTCCAAGGCATAGAGCGCAAGTTTGTGCTACGTGTCCAACTTGGACACCTAATAATTGTAAGGCATTGAATGGATCAACGAGGACGCTGACACGGTCTGCTATGCACTCCTTCACCATCTTCTAAAATTTTTCACTCCTTGTGACAGTAGGTCGCGCATCAGGGTAAGGGTGCTGGCGGGGTGTCTCAGGCTTTGAAAAGTGTTGCCCTGCCTCTGTTGGAACTTCTATGTGATCCCCTTGTCTCTCCTCCTCGGTTGCCCAAGGAACTACAGACTCTGCCGCCATCGTTGTCAGATGGAAATTTGTGGATACATTTTTCAACAAGGACCATCTGGTATTGCACCGTTTTGCTCGTCCTCTCCACCAGAGGAATGAGAGATGAGAAGTTATCTTTGTAGCGGGGGTCAAAAAGGGTGAACAACCAGTAATCCGTGTTGTCTAAAATGCAAATAACGCGCGGGTCGCTGAAAAGGCAGCCTAACATGAAGTCAGCCATGTGTGCCAGAGTACTAACAGGCAAGACTTCGCTGTCGTCATCAGGAGGATGACTCTCATTCTCCTCATCCTCTTCCTCCTCTTCTACCCACCCAAACAGAACAGATGGAATTAAACTTCCATGGGTACTACCCTCTGTAGCAGATGCAACCATCTCCTTCTCCTCCTCCTCCTCTTTATCGTCCAATTCGCGCTGAGATGAACTAAGTGTGGTCTGGCTATCACCCTGTGTAATGTCTTCCCCCATTTCCACCTCTTCCACATGCAAAGCATCGTCCTTAATTGTGAGCAGTGAGCGCTTGAGTAGACACAGAAGTGGGATGGTTACGATAATAATGGCCTTATCGCCTCTCACCATTTGTGTTGATTTCGCAAAGTTTCTTAAAACCTCACAGAGGTCAGACATCCATGCCCAAGATCTCTCTCCCTCTGTACTGCTGTCCTTGCTCGGCTTTCCACCTTCCCAGGTTGGGTCAGTGACCTCATCATCCACCACCTCCTCTTCCACTTCCTCACTCTGCTCATCCTCCTGACTTGTTGACCTAACCACTACCTTAGTGATTGACAACTGTGTCTCATCCTCTTCATCAACTTCTTGAGACAGTAATTGCGGTTGACTTATTGGCAACTGTGTCTCATCATCATCAACCTCATTAATCAGTAATTGCCGTTTCCCACCGTCATCTTCTTGTGACTGTGAATGCTCAAGAGTTTGGGAATCAGGGCACAAGATCTGTCCCTCTTCAAGCATGCTTGGCGAGAGGGCCAAATCAAGGAATGGCGCTGAAAAGAGCTCCTCGGAATATCCGAGTATGGGATCACTTGTTTGCTCAGAATCTCCATGGTGGGAGGAAGGAGGATCAGGGTGAGGATTGTGTTGAGCAAACTCTTGGCTACTGAGACTGGATTTGGTGGAAGACAGGGTGGTGCTTAAGCGACTGGAAGCATTATCTGCTGCAATCCAACCGACCACCTGGTGTTGCACTGGTTTGACTTCAAGAATGGTGTCCTGTGCCACCCTGCAAACTGGGACATGAAGCTAGGTATCGTGGATGATTGTTTTTCTTGTGCTCTGGCAGCAGGCACAGTTTCACTGCGCCCAGGGCCACGACCTCTGCATGCACCATCAGCATCACGGCCACTGCCCCGTCCCTTACTGCTCGCCTTCTTAATATTAAATGTTATATATGAGTGAAAGTCAGTCACATGTACAGTAGCGTAGGATTTGGAAGTGTATGCTCAAACAAATTTAAAAAGGTTTTTGGGATGCGGAAACGTCACACAGAAGATATCCCGCATATAATGTCAATGCTGTCACTAGCGCTAATAAAAAATTACAGGGAATGTCACAGGTATTTGGGATGAGGTACCACCGGTAATATCACTGTCCGCAATGTCTAGGAAAAAAGTACACTGTATGTCACAGATAAATTTTTTCAGCGCACATGTTACACTGCAGATGTGCCACTGGTAATGTCACTATCAGAAGCGGACACCATTTATTGAAAAGGTACACTGTATGTCACAGATATTTTTTGGATGTGCACACTTTAAACTGGAGATGTGGCGCTGACCGCAGTGGTTACCGTCTATGGAAAAAGTATACTGGATGTCACAGATATTTTTTGGATGCGCACACACTGGAGATGTGGCGCAGCTAATGTCGCTGTCTGCAGCGGCCTAAATATTGCACGCTATTTAGCGCAGGATGCGTTAAAAATAGATATTGCTGCTCTAGCACACAACAATAGTCCTTAAAAGGACTTTGGGGTCTGTTAAGCTTTAGCAATTTAGTGCAGGTTGCGCTAAAAATATATAATGCTGCTGCCACACACAACAATAGTCTTTAAAAGGACTTTTTTGTCTCTGAAAAGTTTTTCTAATAAAATTATTCCTATATTACTCCCTACATTGTCTGTCCCTTCCTCAGCACAGCTCTCCCTGACTAAGACTGAGCCGAACAAGCGTCATCGGGTGCTATATAGCACCCGATGACGCGTTCCGGCCAGCCAATCACTGTAATGCCAGCAACCAACATGGCTACGGCATTACAGTGAGGGCAATACTTACCTGCACGTTTATTGGCTGCGTAGCAGCCAATAAACGTGCGGGGAGGAGACTCAAGCATTGCACTCGAGCACAACTGGTGTTCGGGCCGAGCATGCTCGATCAACACTGCAATACATGTTATTCATAGTATTGCATCTTGCCCAACGGGTGTGTTTAATCAAATACATGACTCCTGATAGTAGGAGTTAAACATATACAGTGCAGTATTAGGTAGAATACAGTAACAAAAAGAAATGAAGTGCTATGCCGGACATTTAGAGGTACATTTGGAGATACATATTAGAGATCCATAATGTGCCAAGAGGGTCTCCGGTATTAATAGAAGGTGAGGTAGAAAGGCTATGCCAGTAGTTGTGGTCAAAAGTAGGCTCAATCTATAGATATCCATATATTGTGGATGTGAGGTACAAAGCTGGGCCTGATGGATGTAATCAGAACACAGTTAAGGAACTAGTCATGGACGATACAGAAATAAAGGAAAAGGAAAAATATGTCAGTGGAGGAGGACATGGGTGTAGGAGGGTAATTCAAGGGCTTACCTGGCTGAGCCGCAACGGGTTTTAGTGAGGAGGTTATGGGGGAGCAAGGGCCCTGTGGCAGTTTGTGGCGCAGGAGTAAATGAGGCAAATCCCTCCTGTGTATGGCGCTGGGATGCCTTGTGTGTTGGTGTCCTTAAGACGCCACAAGCCGGAAGGGCACGGAGAGTAGGGCGGTCCCAGGTGGCCACCCAGTAATAAGCACAAGTTAGAATGTGGGCAACTCGGCAGTCGTTGCGGAAACACTGCAGCATGTAATCGCTCATGTGTGCCAGGCTGCCCAGAGGCAACGAAAAGCTGTCCTCTGTGGGAGGTGTATCGTCTGTGTCCTCTGTATCCCTCCAGCCATGCACCAGTGATGGCCATGAGCTGGTTTGGGTGCCACTCTGCTGTGAACATGGTTCCTCCTCCTCCTCCATCTCCTCATCCTCCACCTCCTCATCCTCCAGAAATGTTCCCTGGCTAGACAATTGTGTACCTGGCGTTTGTTGGTGCAGGAACCCACCCTCGGAGCCACTTGTGAATGACTGGCCGGAAACCCTATGAAATAATCCCTTTTCCTCCTCCTATGCCACATCCTCTTCCATCATCGCCAGCAGCGTTTTTTTCAGAGGCATAGAAGTGGGATAGTTACGCTGAGAACGGCGTTATCGTCAATGGCCATGTTGGTGGAGTACTCAAAACAACGCAACAAGGAACACAGGTCTCGCATGGAGGCCCAGTCATTGGTGGTGAAGTGGTGCTGTTCCGCAGAGCGACTCAGGCTGAAACTTCACTATAGCCTGCTGCTGCTCGCACAGTATTGCCAGCATGTGCAAGGTGGAGTTCCACCTTGTGGTCACGTCGCATATGAGGCGGTGAGCTGGAAGGCCGAAGTTACGCTGCAGTGCTGACAGGCAATCAGCAGCAGGGTGAGAACGCCGAAAGCGCGCAAAGATGGCCCATACTTTCTGCAGCAGCTCTTACATATTGGGGTAATTTTTAAGGAACATCTCTACCACCAAATTGAGCACATGCGCCAGGCAAGGTATGTATGTTAAACCGGCTAGTCCCAGAGCTGCTACGAGATTTCACCCATTATCGCACACCACCAGGCCGGGCTTGAGGCTCACTGGCACCAACCACTCATCGGTCTGTTGTTCAAGGCCCGTCCACAGCTCCTGCACAATGTAGTATTTGTCCCGCAAACAGATACGTTTTAAAACTGCCTGCTGTCGTTTACCCCTGGCTGTGCTGAAGTTGATGGTGAAGGTGTTACGCTGACTGGATGAGGAGCAGGTAGAGGATGAGGAAGCGGAATAGGAGGAGGAAGCAACAGGAGGCAAACTGAAGCGCCCAACAATCCTCAGTGGTGGAAGGACATGCGCCAAACTGCTATCCGCCTCAGGCCCAGCCACCACTGCATTTACCCAGTGTGCTGTTATGGAGATATAACATCCCTGACCATTCTTACTGGTCCACGTATCCGTAGTTAGGTGGACCTTGCCACAGATGGCGTTGCGCAGTGCACATCTGATTTTGTCCCCTACTTGGTTGTGCAGGGAAGGGATGGCTCTCCTGGAAAAGTAGTGGCGGCTGGGCACGACGTACTGTGGGACAGCCACCGCCATAAGGCCTATAAAACTATCCGTCTCACCCAGACGGAATGACAGCATTTCAAAGGCCAGTAATTTAGAAATGCTGGCATTCAGGGCTAGGGATCGCGGGTGGGTAGGGGGGAACTTCCTCTTTCTCTCCAGCGTTTGGGAGATGGAGAGCTGAACGCTTCCGTGGGACATTGTGGAGATGCTTGGTAACCCAGGTGTTGGTGTTGCTAGCAGATCCTTTGTTTGCGGGGTGGCAGGTGTCACTGTCCCTCCAGAGGTGGATGAAGAGGCCGAGACTGCAGCACAAGAGGAAGCAGGAGGAGCCAGAGACCTTTCTTGGTTTTTGAGGTGTCTACTCCACTGCAGCTTGTTCTTTGCACTTAAATGCCTGGTCATGCAGGTTGTGCTCAGGTTGAGAACGTTTATGCCTCGATTCAGGCTCTGATTGCACGGCAGGCAAACCACTCGTGTCTTGTCGTCAGCACATTGTCTGAAGAACTGCCACGCCAGGGAACTCCTTGGAGCTGGCTTTGGTGTGCTCGGTCCCTTGCTGCGGTGGGCAGTAGGAGGCGTACTGTCTAGAGGACGGCCGCTCCACTTTTGCACCCTGCTCCCTCTTCTGCTGTGCTGGTGGCTATGTGCGACCACCGCCTCTTCCTCCGAACTACATAGGTCACTTGCATGACCTTGATTCCATGTGGGATCGAGGACCTCATCGTCCTCCACATCATCTTCCACCCAGTCTTCACCCCTGCCTTCCTTGTCGGTCTGCACACTTTCGAAAGCCCCAGCAGTTGGCACCTGTGTTTTGTCATCATCCGAGACGTGCTGCAATGGTCCTCCCATGTACCCATCTTGAAAGATAAGTGGTTGGGCATCGGTGCACTCAATCTCTTCCACTTCTGGGGCAGGGCTAGGTGGATGGCCCTGGGAAACCCTGCTAACAGAGTCATCAAAAAGCAGAAGAGACTGCTGCATGACTTGGGGTTCAGACTGCTTGGCTGATTTTCAAGGGGGTGAGGTGAAAGACTGATGGACATCGGCTGCAGGTGCCAACTGTGGTCTTTCAGCAGGAGACTGGGTGGGAGACAATGTGAAGGAACTGGAGCCACTGTCAGCAACCCAATCTACTATCGCCTGTACTTGTTCAGGACTCACCAGTCGTAGAGCCGCATTAGGCCTGATCAAATACCGCTGCAGGTTCTGTCGCCTACTCGCACCTGAGGAAGGGTTTTCACTTGTGCGTGTAGCTAGTACAGATCGACCACGTCCTCTCCCTGCAACAGGAGCTCCACCAGCAGCACCACGACCTGGGCCACGTCCCTTATTTGACGCTCTCCTTATATTTCTAGAATTTTGGATCTTGCCCTAAATGGGTGTTTAATTAATAGTAGAATATAACGACAGTATGTAAAGGGTGTATCTCACACGGCCTGAACCAGACTAGGCCTTAATTAAAGATTTGTTTGCCCAAAATGGCTGTATTTCAAATACCTGAATCAAACCCCTGTATTTAAAGGGTGTATCTCACACGGCCTGAACCACAGTAGGCCTCAATTTAAGATTTGTTTGCCGAAAATGGCTGAATTTCAAATACATGAATCAAACCCCTGTATGTAAAGGGTGTATCTCACACAGCCTGACCCACAGTAGGCCTCAATTAAAGATTTGTGCACCAAATGGCGGTATTTCAAATATCTGAATCTAACCCAAATGTATTAAGGATGTATCTCACAATGACATATGCAGCAAAGGCTGCCAAATAAACTTTTTTTGCCCAAACGGGTGTTTGTTTAATAACTCAATATGACAGCAGTATATAACCCAGGAATTTCAAACGTCAAGATGCTCCAAGGCCTGAAATATTGTGTATTTTGCCCCAAAAAGTGTGTTTTATTAATGAAAGAATATAAGCCCTGTATATACAGGGTGTATCTCACACGGCCTGAACCACAGTAGGCCTCAATTAAAGATTTGTGCACCAAATGGCGGTATTTCAAATATCTGAATCTAACCCAAATGTATTAAGGATGTATCTCACAATGACATATGCAGCAAAGGCTCCCAAATAAACTTTTTTTGCCCAAACGGGTGTTTGTTTAATAACTCAATATGGCAGCAGTATATAACTCAGGAATTTCAAACGTCAAGATGCTGCAAGGCCTGAAATATTGTGTATTTTGCCCCAAAAAGGGTGTTTTATTAATGAAATAATATAAGCCCTGTATATACAGGGTGTATCTCACACTGCCTGACCCACAGAAGGCCTCAATTAAAGATTTGTGAACCAAATGGCGGTATTTCAAATATCTGAATCTAACCCAAATGTATAAGGGTGTATCTCACAATAACATCTGCATCAAAGGCTGCCAACTAAAAATTTATTTGCCCAAACGGGTGTTTGCTTAATAACTGAATTTGACAGCAGTATATAAGCCTGTAGCAGTATATAAGCCTGTAATTTCACAAGTGCTGATGCTGCAAGGCCTGAAAATAGTGTTTTTTGGCAAAAAAGTGTGTTTTTAAAAACCCAGAAAATGATGGGTGTATTTCTAGCTTAAATTGCACACTGACTAATCCAGATGTTGTATATTGCCAAAAAAAGTGTTTTTTGGTTACAGAATATGAAAGCTGTATATATTACACTTGAATTTAACACTTGCAGATCAGGAAAATAGTGGTTTTGTGCAAAAAAGTGTGTTTTTAAAACCCCAGAAAATGATGGCTGTATTTCTAGCTTAAATTGCACACTGACTAATCCAGATTGGGATTTTCAATGTCCAAAAAGCTCAGATGCAGTGCTGGTGCACTGAGCTTGCATAAAATGGCCGCCGCCGCAGCCCACCTAACTGACTTATTAAAGTAATTTTTTTCGGTCACTGGGCTCAGGGCAACATAAAAAAATTGTGCCCTGCACCCACAAAACACAATGTATGTAGATCGCTGAGTTAGATTCAGATTTTGAGCAAAGACTCTCTCCTATTCTCTCCCTGAAATCACCAGCAGCATCCTCTCCCTACACTAAGCACAGCAAAGTGACGTGCAGCGCTACGTGACTCCAGCTTATATAGAGGCTGGGTCACATGCTACACTGGCCAATCACAGCCATGCCATTGTGATGGCTTCTAAGGTCAGACAGTTAACCGCTTGTTGATTGGCTGCTTTACAGCATTTCAAAAAGCGCCAAGAAAGCTCCGAACACCGAACCCGAACTTTTACTGAAATGTTCGGGTTCGGGGTCCAAAAATCCTAAAGTTGGGTACGAACCCGAACTTTACAGTTTGGGTTCGCTCAACCCTAATTATCACCTCTGGATACTGACGAATAGGTCCCATGATGAGTTGGACCCATGTCCAACGAAACGCATTGGGACGTAACATTAGGATACATTAGTGCTATTTTTCATCAATGATAAATTGGTGACAGGGCCCCCCACCACAGCAAGACAAAGCTGGGCAGTCTCCATTGCTGCGCAGGGACAGGTCTTATAGGTGTCCACTAGCTAGCTGGGGGATTTGGTAGTACCTTTCACCCAAGGTGCGTCCAGTAAAGGATGAGACTAGTTTTTAGAGACCCAGTATTAGTCTCCCCCCTCCCCAGCTTCTGGTCACCAATTGTGCAACGTTATGGTGTTATCACATTATTAAGGGATTTTACTGAACAAAATAAACGTTATGTTTTATGGTATCTCAGATTATATTATTATTATTACAATTAGAAGACGCCTATGTGAAGCCAAGCTATCTGCAAGAAGCACCCGCAAAGTCCCACTGTTGAAAAAAAGACATGTGCTGAAGAGGTTACAATTTGCCAAAGAGCACAGTGACTGGTCTAAAGAGACATTTTGTGGACTGATGAAAGTAAGATTGTTCTTTTTGGGTCTAGTGGCCGGAGACTGTTTGTCAGATGACCCCCAAACACTGAATTCAAGCCACAGTACACTGTGAAGACAGTGAAGCATGGTGGTGCAAGCATCATGATATTATGTTTCTCATACTACGGTGTTGGGCCTATTTATCGCATACCAGGGATCATGGATCAGTTTGAATATAACAGAACAGGTCATGCTGCTTTATGCTGAAGAGGAAATGCCCTTGAAATGGGTGTTCCAACAAGACAATGACCCCAAACACACCAGTAAACGTGCAACATCTTGGTTCCAGACCAACAAGATTGACGTTATGGAGTGGTCAGCCCAATCCCCGGATCTTAATCCAATAGAAAAATTGTTGGGTGACATCAAAAATGCAGTTTCTGAGGCAAAACCAAGAAATAGAGAACTGTGGAATGTAGTCCAATCATCCTGGGCTGGAATACCTGTTCACAGGTGCCAGAAGTTGGTTGACTCCATGCAACACAGATGTACAGCAGTTCTCAGAAACAGTGGTTATACAACTAAATATTAGTTAAGTGATTCAAAGGAAAGCAAAATCTTCAAACATTTTTCAGTTTATATAGTGAATGTTTGAGTTTGTAAATAAGAATACAAACACTTCTAGTTTTTTGAACAGTCTAATATTCACTTTTCTGCACAGTTATGTATAGGGCAATAAATTACACCTCCCTGTAATACGGATGGCACATAATGCTACAACTAACAGAAGGGGTTGGCTATGAATGTCAGTGCACTGCACAGTTATGCACATGGCAAAATATGACACCTGCCTTTAATCATGAGGCACACTAACTGTATCACTAACATAACAGATTAACTCTGAATTTCAGCGCACTAGAATGTGATGCACACGGTGATACACTCTCCTTGTGCACTCCCTGCACCCCCCCTCTCCAATATTGTTCTTTCAAACTGTTTTTAGTAACACTGCCCCTAGTGCATGAGCAATTGTCATGTCTCTCCCTATTATTAGCTCCTAGGACAATGGCAGAGACCTGATTCGTTACCACATAGCGCAAGGAAATTTGGATTTGTTGTGAATTGAAGCTTTCCTAAACTTTGGGCCGAATTCCACTTGAATGCTTTACTTAGTTTAACACTACTATGTGGCCACTAATACGGTGCATGCTTAGCCTCTTGTATGGTATCCCCTGTACTGTGCAGCAGCGCATGCTGATCCACCATGTATTGTGCCTACTGTGCCCTAATCTATTATGTATGCAGTGTCCCCTCATATTGTTCCTGCTGTTGTCCCATGTATTATGGCTGTTGTGTCCTTCTTCACGGCGCCTGCAGGCCTACCTTGTACTGTTTTTGTTGTGCCTATTTCCCCCAACTCAAAAAACATTCACTTCCATCTTTGTTCCAGCATCATCCTAATCATCCAGAGACTGGCACCATCCTGGTGAAAGCACATATACCTAGACATCACGTTTTCCCTCACTCTGGCAGCATACAGCTTAGGCCCACACTGTATTATTCAATTTCTTTCTATCCATCGACCTGCACACTGTGTCTACTTACTGTACAGTAGTATCTCCAGTGTAGGACATTGCAGCATTGTCCCATTCACTGGACTGCAATACCATGCACCACTATTACTATATGTATGACGTGCAAGTTGATGGATCGAGATAAACATTTTAAAGGCTGCAACACTCACACAAGTGTCACTGCCCCTTCAAACAGCTGAATGGCAAGGGTGCCAAGAGTTGGATGCCCATTTGTCCAATATTGATGGCCAGTTCTGAGAATAAGCCATTGATATCCTAGACCCGGACAACCCCTTAACCTGTTAGCATCTGCATCTAGCAGCTTTTGTTTATAAAGCCACGATGCTCTTCTAGATACATTATACAGTACTACGGATATCAATGGTGGCCAAACAAGTCCATTGACTGACAAGAGGGTTCTTTTCAGCCTCCATTGTTTTGATGGAAAGAAGTCAGGATTAGACTGGCCCACCAGAGTACCAGAGGATCCTCCAGGCTCGAACAATAATGGACCCCTAATAAAACAGGGCCCTTAAGGTCCTATAGACATAGAGGACGGGCCCTCAGAATCATTTTCTCTGGTGGACTTAAGGAACTTCAGTCTGATGATGAAAGAGATGCTGCCTATAACTCCGTTCCTCTTGTCAAATCCAACAGAATTTGTGACTCCAATGTCTGTGTGCAGAAGCCAAGTGTCACGGTCCCTTAGGTGACTGATGTTTGGAAATCAAGGAGATTGGCTGAGCGTGGAGGAATCTAACAGCCTCTTTGATTTCTTTTGATTCAGTGTTGATAGGGTTAATGACCACTTCCCTTTTCTCAGCTGTTGCTCAGTGGTCATCATTTCTACCCTTTATAGTCTCACCCCACCCTTCTGACTACTATGCGGTTGATAGCTTCATTTGGGTTTGGCTGAGCTGGTGTGAGATCCTCTCTGGTGTTCCTGTTCTTCCATCTCTACAGAAGTTAAGTGTCGCGTTTGTTTGCATTTGTTATATTCCCTGTTGTTGTATCTGGGCCTGAGACTGAGACTTCCATTCGTCCATCTGGGGAGGAATGGGTTGTCTCTGGTCCTATACTTATTCCAGGGCATTATAGGGAAATCAGGGCCTAGGTATACTGCTTATGAATATTCCCACCTTCAAGGTCTATTCATATTGATAGGTAGTCAGGGCCTGGATTAGGGTTGTCTAGGAGGTGACCTGTTTATTCTCTAGTTTCCAGGCCCAGTTTCTGTTCCCCTTCCCTCCTGTGTTCAGTGTGGAGTCCCCCCGTTTGTTTTGCACTTACCTGATTTATTTATACCTCGACATAAACTGTGGTTTATGTAGGATGGATCATTTAGCCAATAGTCTTTCACGCCAGCCAAACTGCCAGCCTTCAGTGTTCAGTATGTAATTTAATAAAGGTTGACATTTCTATAACACATTTGACTGTAGTTAGTTCTTATTAATATACAAGTAAAAACCCTCATAACGAGAACAGTTCTTTGACATGTTAGAAATTGAAGAGCTTTGTTTGGGAGAAGCATTAAATAACCATAATTAAGAAACCTCATTTGCATGTTTGTTGTAGTACTTAAATTAGAGTTGCCGGAACATTTTCTCTTGATGGCTATATTAAAATATGTTCATGATTATGATTGAGAAGCTATTACAGGCACGCTGGATTCTGTGAAAAATCACTGACTTACATAAAATCTTTCATTTTATGCTAACCCCCGGCAGTTTCTACACATGGGCTTGCATCTATGAAAATGTATCTCATTTATAGAACATCATTTATTTAATAATTTATTTAATTTTTGCAGCTTAGATTTTATGGTCTGTGTTTTATTAATACAGCATTTTATTGTAGCTATCATGCATTTTGTATGAGATATTGTCAAAGTGTTTGCAAAGTTTACACCAATAAATAATTTTCAATGCAAAGGAAAGGACAAAAGCTTTTTTTGTAAGAAAGCTGAGATGAAAGACCTCCAAGCATAAAAGTCGTACTCAGAGTCCTTTTACACGGCCAACTTTCTGTCCCTACTGAGAGTCGATCGGCGATATAGCTAGTCTATTGGCGTTCATTTAAGGACTTTTTAAGAGGGCAGATGATTGCCCATGAATTGGCGAAATGAACAATTATTCGCTACTTTGCTATCGTTCATGTGGTTGTCGTTCCCATTATCATTGGCAAAACATCCCTTATTTACACAGGGCGATATACTGCAGACAATCAATAGTTTTATGTGTACATAAAAAATTTAATCAGCCGACTAATGAGCAAATATTAAAGAGTAAGAGCAAGTCAGCTTCAGAGTAGTAAGCCAGACAAGTACTGTCTATTTTACCACGACAGACACCAATACCAATGCAGCCAACTAGAGCCAAAGACTCCCCAGAAGATATGATGCTGCTGTAGCTACTCCATATAAAGGTCCATGGATTAGAAAATCTCGGATATTATGTTCAAGTCTTTTGGTTATGTAGTGGTTTTTCTGTACTGATTCAGTCCCCATGAAAAAATTTCAGGCTATCTGGACATCTCTGTTAGATGATCTGTACGAATATTGCTCCATCTACATGCTGGACTGAACTGCCTAAATGTCTGTGTCATGGATGGTGTTGCAGAAAACTGGAAGTTATAAACATCCGACTGACTTGATCCCAAACTAAGGAACATATGGGTGAGCCCTATAAAACCCCTAGAGCTCTCCCTGACTGCTTTGCCCATGCAAAGATCTTTATGATAGATAATTGCATGCCCTCGTACCTAGACTGTGTGACACCTGAAAACCCTATAATAGTGAGGGGACACGACCACCGGCTCCCTGCACTTAATACGGAGGGAGTGAGGGTCACCTAGAATCAAGCCAGCACGGAAACACAAATAAAGGAAACAGACTTATCTGAGGAACCAGCAGTTGCAGCCTCTGGCAGTGAATACAATCCAGGAAGTAGTATAAGCCGCAAAGTGAGGCAGTATGGGAGGGAATATAAAGGGAGGTAATCAGTGTAAATAGATGACAGCTGGGAGAAGGAAAAGAGATGACAAAGTGAAACCAAAACAAAGAACATCATGCAAGAGGTACAGAAGAACGTCTACCAGAGCTTCTCAGAGAGCTGGCGGTGACAGTCTGCCATGTAATTCTACAGCTTTCACAATGTATGTACAGTTCACATGTACTGTATCTATGTATAGTTCAGCTGTTTTCTCGATAGGTTAGAGAAGCTTGACTGGTAGCATTTGGTAATTATTGAAGGTCATCTGTCAGCAGATTTGTACTTATGACACTGACTGACCTGTTACATGTGCGCTTGGCAGCTGAAGACATCTGTGTTAGTCCCATGTTCATATGTGCCTGCATTGCTGGTAAAAAGTTTTAAAATGTCATATATATTTTATTTTGCTAATATGTAGGGATAGGGAACAGTGTTGATCGAGCATGCTCAGCCGAACACCAGTTCGGCTCGAGCATTGCGATGCTTGGCACATCGATGTGTTCAGCTGAATACCGCGTGTGCTCGAGCGCGATGCTCGAGTCTCCTCCCCGCACGTTGGTTGTCTGCTACACAGCCAATAAACGTGCAAGTAAGTAGTGCCACTCACTGTAATGCCGTAGCCATATTAGTTACTGGCATTACAGTGATTGGCTGGCCAGAAAGCGTCATTGGGTGCTATAAAGCACCCGATGACACGTGGTTTGGCTCAGTGTTAGTCAGGGAGAGCTGTGATGTAGAAGGGAAAGATAGTGTAGTAATTAATTGTAATTAATTGATTCAATAAAATTTTATTTTTTTGTTAGGCAGGGTTGGTGTTAATGACCCAAAAGTACTTTTAAGGACTATTGTTGCGTCTGGAAGCAATATATATTTTTAACACAACCTGTGCTTAAATTGCGTTCAATTGTTTGGCATATTATTTAATATGCGCAAGGCGAGCAGTAAGGGACAGGAAAGTGGCCGTGCTGTTGATGGTGCACGCAGAGGCCATGGCCCTGTGTACGGTAAAACTGTGCCTGCTGCCAGAGCACAAGAAACACACTCATCCACGATACCTAGCTTCATGTCCCAGTTTGCAGGGCGGCGCAGGACACTGCTCTCGACGTCACACCAGTGCGACCAGGTGGTCGGTTGGATTGCAGCAGATAATGCTTCCAGTCGGTTAAGCACAACCCTCTCTTCCACAAAGTCCAGTCTCAGTATCCAAGAGTCTGGTCAACAGAATCCTCGCCCTGATCCTCTTTCCTCCCACCATGGAGAGTCTTTGAAAACAAGTGATCCCACATTCGGATATTCCGAGGAGCTCTTTTCATCGCCATTCCTTAATTTGGGCCTCTCACCAAGCCCGATTGAAGAGGGACATGAGGAGTTTTTGTGCCCTGATTCCCAAACTCTTGATCATGCACAGTCAGAAGAAGATGCGGTGGGGAATGGCAATTAGTGTTTTACGAGGTGGATGATGATGATGAGACACAGTTGCCAATAAGTCAACTGCAATTAGTGTCTCAAGAGGTTGATGATGAGGATGAGACACAGTTGTTAATAAGTGAGGTTGTTGATAGGTCAAGTCAGGAGGATGAGCAGAGTGAGGAAGTGGAGGTGGTGAACAATGAAACCACTGACCCAACCTGGGAAGGTGGCAAGCCAAGCAAGGACAGCAGTGTGGCAGGCACTGCACTATGAAGTGCCTTTTGCGCTGTGGCATTAGAAGAATTTTGATATCTCTGACTTTTAGTCTAACCGGACTGTCTATTACTCTGTAATTCCTCTAGTGCCGTTCTATGGAAGCAGTAGGTTTAAAGAGCACACCGAATGATTAAAATAACTTCTTTATTACCTTTAACTTTTCCTTAGATATAACAACGCTGCCTCCGCAGCAGATAGTCCATGTACATAACAGTGTTGAAAAGATATCACAAAATGGCAGTATGCATAAGATGGTGGTTCAACCATTCAATCTTGTCATTCAACATAAAATGGTGGATATATTTCTCTCTTGAGTATCTGTACTCTCACTTTACGTTATTTAAGCACTTTATCATCTCTCTGAGAGGTATATCTGAGGTCTAATTAATAGTTCACTTGATGAATTTGGTTGCAATTTGCAATATGCAGTTAGCAGTAACTATTTGCAGATTGGTTGAGTATGATCTGGTATAGTTGTATGCAATTTGGATTGCAATATGGAATTTGAATTTGGATTGTGAACTTTGTAGTTTGCAATTGGTGGAACTGTAAGTAAACACATATATAACTAGTTCAGTATACAGTTCTAATCACTATATTAAGAGTAGGAACATTATATAACTGTTTTTAAATACCTATTTTGGCCTCTCTACTTCCATAAAACACAACTCTTAGTGGAGTGAATGTCTATTCAGCTTCTCTCTCTGGTGAATAATAATTTTGAGCAGCTACTGCTAGGGAATTTCCCACACAGGCTGTGTGTGAGGCTGGCTGAGATTGGTCTAGACTCCTTCCCAGCAACAACAGTTTAACATTATGCTTTCTGTTGTTTCTGCTGTGTCATTGAGCTTACCTCACATCCATATAATGACTCTTAAAGGCATATTATCTTTTCTGCTTCTGTGAACACAATATATATAACAGTTATATGACATCCAAACATGAAGTCACTGTAAATAACTCTGCTTTTGTCTGTAACACACAAACATAGGAACTGTATTAAGGTTACAGGGGTTGTTGATCCAGGGAGTTATTCTGATTGCCTGATTGGAGTCGGGAAGGAATTTTTTATTCCCCTAAAGTGAGGAAAATTGGCTTCTACCTCACAGGTTTTTTTTTGCCTTCCTCTGGATCAACTTGCAGGATAACAGGCCGAACTGGATGGACAAATGTCTTTTTTCGGCCTTATGTACTATGTTACTATGTTACTATGTTACTATGTTATTGGCAGGTTTAGCAGTATAAACATATAAGCTATATTAGCAACTTAGGACAGGTCTTAGCTGGCCAGCTACAAGCAGTACAGAGGTGGAGGGATCCGCAGAACCGCAACAGGCTGGAAGAGGCAGTGGGGTGGCAAATGGAAAAGGCGGGCCACACCAAACAGGCCCGCAACTGTTCCCCGGTGCACCCCCTTGAGGAAATTTCCCTTGCCAAGTGGTAGGTGTTCCGCAGTCTGGCGCTTTTTTGATGAAAGTGCGGATAATAAAAGAATTGTCATTTGCAACCTGTGTCATACCAAAATGAGCAGGGGCGTGAACACTAGCAACCTCACCACCAGCATGATCCACCACATGGCATCAAAGCACCCTAATAGTTGGACGGAACGCCTGGGTCCACAATCAGTGTCTGTGGGTCACACCACTGTCTCCTCTTCCAATGTGTTAAGTGCTGGCCTATCCCCTGTCGAAGACGCAGGCCCGGATGCCTCCCGCCCTGCACCTGGACGTTCGCAAGCACCATCAGCTAGCACATCCACTTCTGTGTCCCAGTGCTGCATACATATGTCCATACCCCAGGCCTTTGAAAAAAAGCGCAAATACCCAGCCACCCACCCACAGGCCATAGCACTAAATGCACACCTTTCCAAATTACTGGCCCTGGAAATGTTGCAATTTAGGCTTGTGGACACTGAGGCCTTGTTGTGCGACGTGAGCACACATTGGAACTCCACGTTCCACATGTTGGCCAGGCTTTGTGAGCAGCAGAGGGCAGTAGTGGAATACCAGCTTCAACATGGTCGTCGCCTTTTCAGTCAGCTGCCGCTCGTCACAAGCGAGGAGTGGGCATGGATGTCTGACGTCTGTGAGGTTTTAAGAAACTTTGAGGAATCAACACAGATGGTGAACGGCGATGCCGCTATTATCAGTGTAACCATCCCACTTCTGTGTCTACTGAAACGCAGGCTGTTCACAATGAAGGTGGACGCTTTGCATGTGGAAGAGGTGGAAATGGGGGAAGACAGTACACAGGGTGATAACCAGACCACTCTGATTTTGTCTTCTCAGCGCAAATTGAATGATGAGGAGGAGGAGCAGGAGACGGTTGCCTCCGCTACAGAGTGTAGTACCCATAGCAGGTTTATTCCATCGGTTCGGCATGGATAGGCAGAAGAGGAGGAAGAGGATGAGGAGATTGAGAGTCATCCTCCTGATGAGGACAGCGAAATCTTGTCTGTTGGGACTCTGACACACATGGCTGACTTTATGTTATGCTGCCTTTCCCATGACCCTCGCGATATACGCATTTTGGCCAACACCGATTACTGGTTGTTCACTCTTCTCTACCCCCACTACTAAGAGAACTTCTCATCTCTCATTCCTGTGGTGAAGAAGACTAGCAAAATGGTGCAAAACCAGAAGGTCCTTGTAGAAAAATTGCTCCAAAAATTTTGCACTCCAGCTCTTAACTCAAATTTCTTAACTCATCGCGTTATCGTGAGACAAAAGCCATTATAAAGCAATTGAAGGTGTTTGCTTAGATTAGATAACACAACTCAGAAATTTCAGAAAACAGTGTTAACTCTACTCCATCCGTAGTTCCTTTGGCAACCGAGGAGGGGAGACGAGGGTAACACACAGCAGTTCCAACAGAGGCAGGGCAAAACTCTCCAAGGCCTCGGACAGTTTCATGACACCCCGCCAGCACCGAAAAAGAGATATATCCAGCTCACCCGTAGTTGTCCTGTAATAGAATGTTCATAGAAAAACAGAGATCCAGCACCAGTATAAATATTTTCGGTCCGGTCTTTATTTCACCAAAGTGACATGTACACATCCAGTGGCACCTTCTCCTACTCACACACGATCTACGCGTTTCGAACACTGCTGTCTTAATCATAATCCCATGGAGGGAAACATTTTGGAACATGGTGAAGGAGTACGTAGCAGACCGTGTCAGCGTCCTCAATGATCTCTCAGTGCCTTACAACTATTGGGTGTCCAAGATGGACACGTTGCACGAACTGGCGCTCTACGCCTTGGAGGTGCTGGCCTGCCCTGCCGCCAGCATTTTGTCAGAGCGGGTATTTAGTACTGCTGGGGGCATAATAACATAAGAGCATCCGCCTGTCAACTGAAAATGCTGACCGGTTGACTCTTATAAAAATAAACATGGCCTGGATTGCCCCTGACTTCTCTGCTCCACCAGAGGAAAGCATCTGAACATAAAGGCACTTTAAATGTGGCTTTTATGGTGTTGTTGAATATTCCCATGCACCCCTTCCACCACAAAAAGGGGATATGGTTCAATCTTCCTTTTCTCGTCCTCCTCCTCCTCCATCATATCAACATGCTTATTAGGCTGCCCTCCCTCCTAATGTTTTAGAGGGTCAGCTCAGCAGCAGGCCCTCAACCATAATTTTTTCGATAGTCAGCTCAGCAGCAGGCTCTCACCCATAATTTTTTCCATGGTCAGATCAGCAGCAGGCACTCGCCCCTAATGTTTTAGAGAGTCAGCTCAGCAGCAGACCCTCACCCCTAATGTTTTAGATGGTCAGCTCAGCAGCAGGCCCTTGCCCATAATTTTTTCCATGGTCAGATCAGCAGCAGGCCCTCACCCCTAATGTTTTAGAAGGTCAGATCAGCAGCAGCCAGCAGACCCTCACCCCTAATGTTTTACATGGTCAGATGAGCAGCAGACCCTCACCCCATAATGTTTTAGAAGATCCGATCAGCAGAAGACCCTCACCCATAATTTTTTAGATGGTCAGCTTAGCAGCAGACCCTCACCCCTAATTTTTTAGATGGTCAGCTTAGCAGCAGACTCTCACCCCTAATGTTTAGAAGGTCAGATCAGCAGCAGACCCTCACCCCTATTTTTTTAGATGGTCAGCTCAGCAGACCCTCACCCCTAATGTTTTGGATGATCAGATCAGCAGCAGGCCCTCACCCCTAATGTTTTTGAAGGTCAGATCAGCAGCAGACCCTCACCCCTAATGTTTTACATGGTCAGATGAGCAGCAGAGTCACCCCCTAATGTTTTAGAAGATCCGATCAGCAGCAGACCCTCACCCATAATTTATTAGATGGTCAGCTTAGCAGCAGACCCTCACCCCTAATGTTTTAGAAGGTCAGATCAGCAGCAGACCCTCACCCTTAATTTTTTAGATAGTCAGCTCAGCAGAACCTCACCCCTAATGTTTTGGATGATCAGATCAGCAGCAGGCCCTTGCGACTAATGTTATAGAGGGTCACCAGCAGGCCCTTGCTCCTAATGTTTTTGAGGGTCACCAGCAGGCCATCAATCACAATTTTTCAGGGGTGTGTATGATGCCCTCCTTTATGTGCAATAAAGGGTGTATTGGAGTGCCGGTTCCTTGTAATTTTTGGCAGCCCTTTCCCTTAGTGCATAGGCTTTATGAGTGTAGGAGTCCCACTTCCTGAACAATTTTACCACAATGTGAGTGAGGCCCTCCTTTATGTGATATACAGGTTGTATCGGAGTGTCTCTTCCTTGTAATTTTTGGAAGCACTTGCACTTTATATACAAGTAAATATACAGAAAAGAATGTTTCCTAACAATTTATTCTCTAAAATCGATTTTATCTTGGTTTTGTGCGTATTATTATCAGTCTGTAAAATTAGCGTACTACTCGGACAACATCGTTCCCAGCAGCGACCTGGGAGTCCAAGATGCATCCAGGCATCCTCCCCATGCTGTTCCCGAACCATTTCAGTGGTGTTTAAATCAATTTTTCTGACCTTTTCATGTGAACCAGACACCCTCCCCTCTTCAGAGCAGGGGGTGCCTGGTTTAATGCTCGGGTTCTCCCATTGACTTCCATTGTGCTCGGGCGCTCGATCAACATTAATAGGGAACATTTTTCTACTATCTTTATTTAGGCAAAACCTTTATTTATAGTAGAAAACTAGGGCTGAAATGTCCCATAGCAGCAATCTTTTTCAGAGCCGCTACTAAGAGACATCCGTCTTCCTAATACAGTGCAGTCCTGGAAGATAGGGAGACAGGCTGGGAGCTGGTGGGCATCTGCTCCCTCATATAATTAGGATGATACATACTAGTTTAAATAGAAATAAATATATAAATATATATCAGCACTCCATTCCTGCTCACTGATCAGTGTGTCCAGCATTGTTAGTAAGTTCTTCTTCTGTAATCCCAGTGGGTGAGTAATTAACCAGCTGCCAGGAGCAATGCCTGTGTGAGAGGTAAACGCTCGCTACTGGCAATGAAGGGTCGTGGGGGGAAGCTGTTATACAGTATATACAGTATACGTATACAGTAGAGGAGCTTCCCTCTGCCTCCCTGCATTGCCAGTAGCGAGCGCTTACTGCTCATACAGGCATCGCTCACGGGGGCTGGTTATTTACTCACCTCTCCGGGAGTACAGAAGAAGAGCTAACTAACACAGCTGGCCACGCTGATCAGTGAGCAGGAATGAAGGGTATGTATATTTAATCTAGTTATTACTGTATTGTCCTCACTATATGATGGAGCAGTGAGGGCAGACGCCCTCCAGCTCCCAGCCCATCTCCCTATCTTCCTAGACAGCACAGCACTGCGTTGTTAGGAAGATGGATGTCTCTTAGTAGCGGCTCTGAAAAAGATTGCTGCTAAGGGACATTTCAGTCCTAGTTTTCTACTAGGTTTTCCCTAAATAAAGTATATTAGAAAAATTTTCCTTATCCCTGTCCTTACACATTAGCAAAAAAAAAAGTGCCGCACCCTCTGCACTTTGATTGACAGGGCCAGGCATCATGACGTCTACACTGCCTGTCCCTGTTAATCAAAGTTCAGAGTGTGCGGTGGGGCAGAGCCTCTAGGTGTAATGGCAATACCCCCCTTGCTCCTAGAAGCAAATTTGCATATATAAAAAAATGCGGACACATATGAACATGGGCCCAACACAGATGCCTTCAGCTGCCAAGTGTACATACAACAGGTCAGCCAGTGTCATAGGTACAAATCTACTGACAGGTGCCTTTTAATAATAACCAAGTCCTTTGCTCTGACTATGGTGCTAAATTTGTTACACCAATATAAGACAAACTACACCCAATATATATTTAGTTGTTTTACTCACTTCTATAGCGCTGATATATTCCGCAGCACTTTACAGACATTACCACCACTTGCTGTCCCCAGTGGAGCTCACAATCTATGTTCCTTATGATTATGTCTTTGGAGTACACTGGAGTACCTGGAGGAAACCCACTTCAATACTATATCTGACACTTAGGTACAAGTCATGAGATGACAATCTTTGAAAAACAAAAAAAGATTTTTGTGAAACTTAGGAGTTGTTTATAGTATAGGAGTCTATTTGTGACCATCTAGTGGTAATCATATGAATAGCAACCGTTCAAGGGTTTTTCTACCATGCCGTGATAATGTATTCAATTTGTATTGTGAGAGATAGAAATTCAATATGGTATGCTCTCTTGGGGAATACAGCACACACTGCACTGTAATTACATACTGGAGTACCAATTAGAGATAAACCGGTGTTAGTAAAATTACTGGTCATGTGATGGATCCTCAGGTGCACGGCATGACACAGTACAGTAATCAAAGCTCTGTCCTCTAATGAGCCGTGCACCTGGATGTCCATCAGAAGATGAGGACACAGTGCCTACACTCAGAATAAACAATGAAGGTTCCTATGGAATGACAGCAGGGAGAGGTCTTAAAAACCAAAAGGAATTGGTACAGAAAATATATTGAAAACTTGTATAACTTTATAGAAGCATGAACCCTATCTGCTGAATCTGAAATACCCCTTGATATTTATGTGAGTGTAAAATATTCAGTCTCATGCACATAAGTGTATTAAAGGGGTTTCCTGGGTTCAGAGCTGAACCCGAACATACCCTCTTTTTCACTCAGGCATTGCCTCTGATATGAGCATCGGCGCATTTCATGTTTTGATTCTCCGCGCAGGGCAAGGGCTTTTTCATTAGATCCGGTGGCGTACTGGGTCTCTACTAGGTGGATGCTTCTGCCTAGCAGTGAGCCCGCTGACATCACCAGCACTAATGGGAGGGCTTTAGCTCTGGCCTAGGCTAGGGTAGCGCTAAAGCCCTCCCATTAGTGCTGGTGACTTCACCGGCAACATTGCTAGGTGGAAGCAGTGTTAAACAATATAAACAAACAGCACTTGCCATGCCTGATGCAGCACAGGGCAAGGGAGAGCTCATATCAGAGGGGTTGCCTGGGTGAAAAAGGGGATATGTCTGGGTTCAGCTCTGAACTAGGACAGCCCCTTTAAGTTGTTTTATTTGAATCTGTAATATGGCACCAATAAACCTGCATCTGTACCTAACTCTATATGTTTTCCAGTTTTTTTTATCATGTTATTCTGCCCTAGAAGGAGAATATTTTTGTAATACAGTGCCCCTTGGAGTGTCATACAACAGCACTTGATCCCATAGTATGAAGCCTCTGAATATCCCCTGTGCACACATGCGCTCAAGAGTTTTTTTGGAATATGTATTATACCTTGTTTTTTTTTTGTTTTTTTTATAAATCTCTTTATTGATTTTCCAAAACATATCATCTCTCATTATATTAACATTTTTACTTTTAAACATTACAGTTCAATCATCATGGTGTACATATGTTCACCCTACCTCCCCCCCTCCCGCACACCTCCCCTCTCCGAGGGAATACACAAAGGGAGATAAAAAAAAAAAACATCGGAACATAAGAAACTCTCCACTCTCTCTCTCCCCCCCCCCCCCCCCCCGGCCACCCCATGCCCCCCTCATATCAACCATTTCTTCCATTTCTTTTCAAATATACCTTATTACCTCCGGGATTTAATACTATATAATTTGCAGTTGATTACACATTTTACTTGATTCTCCCATTCTCTCAAAGTGGGGGGACTTTTTTTTTACCCAGTATTTCATTATAGATCTCCTTGCCTGAAATAATAATTTAATCACAATCTCCTGAGATACCCTGTCGCCCTTACTTCCTATTTCTCCCAAAATGCATACTTCTATATTCCTAGTGATTTTAACCGGGTACTCTTGCTCTATCTGTAAGATCACCATGTTCCAAAATGCCTGTATATGGGTGCATTCCCATAATAGATGTATATCGTCTACTCCCTTTTCCCCACATTTCTGGCTTTTGAATTCTTTGTTTTTATAAAACCTCATAAGCATTTTGTCACGGATGAATTTGCAGATAGCTGGAACTTATAAATAAACGACCAACTGGCTTGATCCCAAACTAAAGAGCATATAGGTGAGCCCTTTAAAACCCTAAGAGCTCTCCCTGACTGCTATGCACATGCAAGGATCTCAAAGGTAGACGATTGCATGCCCACGTACCTAAGACTGTGTGACACCTGAAAACCCTATAATAGTGAGGGGACACGACCACCGGCTCCCTGCACTTAATACGGCGTCAGGGTCACCTAGAATCAAGCCAGCAAGGAAACACAATAAAGGAAAAGACTTATCTGAGCAAACAGCAGCAGCAGCCTCCAGCAGTGAATACTTCATCCAGGAAGTAGTATAAACTGCAAAGTGAGGCAGTATGGGAGGGAATATAAAGGAAGACGATTAGGCTAAATAAGTGACACCTGGCAGAAGGAAAGGAGATGACAAAGTGAAACCAAAACAAAGAACGTCATACAAGAGGTAGAGAAGAACGTCTGTCAGACCTTCTCACAGAACTGGCGGTGACATATTTTTGGGGAATAATATAGGCGATGCATAAAAAAAAAAAATGCATCGTTTTATGGGAAGGGTTTCCTGTAGTTCTCCTTCTATCCCCCACAATCTGACCCCATCTCTCTTCACTCATTTGTGCAACTATTCCCTCCCACTTTCGCTTTACATTTAATATCCCTATTTTCTCAGATCTTTGGGATATTAGTATATTATAGACTATTGATATCTGCTTTCCCTCTGTTGATAAGTTTAATATCTTCATTAATGGTTGAGGTAGTCTATAAATTTTGTGCCCCTTTCCTATTTTCTCTCTTAGTGCATGTCTCAACTGGAAATAATAAATTATTTCCCTATCCAAAAAACCATACCTTTCTTTAATTTCTTGGAATCCTACCATATCCTCATTTTCCCATACCTGTCCTAAGCTAAAGACTCCATGTTTCATCCATATTTCCCTATCTATAGTTTTGAGTTCTTTCAACCTTGAGTTATACCATATCAGGGAATCATCATGTAGTGAGTTCTCATTCCATAGGGATTTTATCTCCTGCCAGCTTTTGGCCTTTAATTTTATTGTAGGAGATTTTGAGAACTGATATTTGAAATGCACTCCTGCCTCCAATAGAGAACAAATTGTGCATTTTATTAGTTTTTTTATTAATTATTGCCATATTTGATCTATAAATTTGGAGAGTGCTCCACATCTGAATTTTCTTTATTTGACCTGCCAGAAAATAAAGTTTTAAATCCGGAACCGACATTCCCCCATTTTCTTCTGGGCATTGCAATATTTGTTTCCTGATTCTTAGCTTCCGTCCCCTCCATATTAGTTCACTCAACAGATTCTCAATAATCTTAAAAGCTCTCCTTGGAATCTCCATTGGGGAATTCCAGAGAACGTAATTAATCATTGGTAACAAACACATTTTAATCAAAGCAATTCGGCCATGGAGCGAGGGATCGTTTTCCACACGTTTATCTTACTTTTGATTTTATTAATAAGGGGGATCACAAGTAATCTTATGTAATCTTGTATGTTTGAGGAGATATTTATGCCTAGGTATTTTATGCTCTCCCCTTTCTCCTTTGTCTCTAATAATCCGGTAAGAAAACTGCCCAAAGGGTCCAGTGGAATGCACGCAGATTTTTCCCAATTTTTTTTCAGGCCAGCCAACATTCCATACTTTTCAAACAGTGCAAATATATGTGTCAATGATTAATGTGATCCCACAAATAACATTATATCATTAGCGTACATAGATATTTTTTCCTTATGGTCCCCATATCCAAATCCTTATGTTGTCTTATTGCGGCCACAAGAGGCTCCAATGCTATTGCGAACAGAAATGGGTAACGATTCAGTTCTGCATTTACTATTGTTCTTGCTCTTATTTCACTATACAAGAGTTAAATCCAGGAGACAAAATAGTTACCAAACCCCAATCTCCTTAAGGTAGCTACCAAAAACGGCCATTCAACAGTATCGAATGCTTTTGATGCATCAATTGACGCAATTATCCACTCTCCTCTATTATTCGGTTCTATCTGCATATTCATAAAGCATCTCAGGATATTTTCGGACGTTGTCTTCCGTGGGATGAACCCTGTTTGGTCTACATGTACAGTACAGACCAAAAGTTTGGACTCACCTTCTCATTTAAAGAGTTTTCTTTATTTTCATGACTATGAAGGCATCAAAACTATGAATTAACACATGTGGAATTATATACATAACAAACAAGTGTGAAACAACTGAAAATATGTAATATTCTAGGTTCTTCAAAGTAGCCACCTTTTGCTTTGATTACTGCTTTGCACACTCTTGGCATTCTCTTGATGAGCTTCAAGAGGTAGTCCCCTGAAATGGTTTTCACTTCACAGGTGTGCCCTGTCAGGTTTAATAAGTGGGATTTCTTGCCTTATAAATGGGGTTGGGACCATCAGTGGCGTTGAGGAGAAGTCAGGTGGATACACAGCTGATAGTCCTACTGAATAGACTGTTAGAATTTGTATTATGGCAAGAAAAAAGCAGCTAAGTAAAGAAAAACGAGTGGCCATCATTACTTTAAGAAATTAAGGTCAGTCAGTCAGCCGAAAAATTGGGAAAACTTTGAAAGTAAGGGCTATTTGACCATGAAGGAGAGTGATGGGGTGCTGCGCCAGATGACCTGGCCTCCACAGTCACCGGACCTGAACCCAATCGAGATGGTTTGGGGTGAGCTGAACCGCAGAGTGAAGGCAAAAGGGCCAACAAGTGCTAAGCATCTCTGGGAACTCCTTCAAGACTGTTGGAAGACCATTTCAGGGGACTACCTCTTAAAGCTCATCAAGAGAATGCCAAGAGTGTGCAAAGCAGTAATCAAAGAAAAAGGTGGCTACTTTGAAGAACCTAGAATATGACATATTTTCAGTTGTTTCACACTTGTTTGTTATGTATATAATTCCACATGTGTTAATTCATAGTTTTGATGCCTTCATAGTCATGAAAATAAAGAAAACTCTTTGAATGAGAAGGTGTGTCCAAACTTTTGGTCTGTACTGTATAATCGCGTCAATTACTCCTTTTAACCTAGCTGCTAACACTTTTGCGAAAATTTTGTTGTCTGTACTTATCAAAGAAATTGGCCGATATGAGTCCATAAACACTGGATCCTTCCCAGGCTTTAAGATAAGGGTAATCAGTGCTTCCCACAAAGTATCTGGTAATATTTTGCTTACCCTTGAGGCATTCCACATATCCATTAGTTTTGGGGTATATATCTCTTTATATTCCTGGTATACCTCAAATGGAATGCCGTCCGACCCCGGGGATTTATTTTTCCCGATGTTTTCTAATACCTAATTAATCTCCATGATATTTATGTCTTTTTCCAGGCTATCTTTCTGTTCTAATGTCAGGGAGTTCATTTCTATATTGTCAAGGAACTCTTCTATTTCCATTGCATCGGCCTCTAATCTACTTTTGTACATATCTTGAAAGTATTCTCTAATTATCTCATTTTTCTCTAGTTGTTTTTCCACTATATACCCTGCTTTATTCACCAATCTGTGGATATAGTTACACTCACGTTGTGCAGATACAATAAAAGCCAGTTTCCTCCCTGGTGTATGCCCCTGGGTATAATGATCCCCGATATGGTTAAGTCTTTGTTGCTCTGCTAGTAAAAACAGGGCATCTCTATACTTTGATTGTTTCTCATTCCATATCTGGTAATTTATCTCTGTTGGATTACTGGTATATTCCATTTCACTTTTGGCTACCTCCTGTTCTTGTTTTTGTATCAAATACCCTTTTTCCCTCTTAAAAATAGCTATATGTTTCAGAAGTATCCCCCTCATATAGGCTTTCCCAGGCTTCCATACAATCTTGGTGTCTGCTATACCATCATGTCACGGAAGGTGTTACAGAAAACTAGAAGACACAAATGAAGATCCGACTGACTTGATCCAAAACTAAGGAACCAAAGGGTAAGCCCTGCGACAGCCCTAACTCTCTCCCTTACTGCTCAGCCTATGCAAAAATCTCTATGGTAGATAATTGCATACCCTCGTTCCTCGACTGTATGAAACCTGAACACCCTATAATAGTGAGGGGACACGACCACCGGCTCCCTACACTTAATACGGAGGGAGTCAGGGTCACCTATGATCAAGCAAACAGGAAAACACAGATAAATGAACAGACTTATCTGTAGAAGCATCAGTTGTAGCATCCAGCATGCACACACTCCAGGAAGTTGTATAAACCGCAAAGTGATGCAGTATGGGAGGGGATTTAAAGGGATGCAATCAGTGCAACTAGATGACAGCTGAGAGAGGGAAACGAGATGACAAAACGAAAGCAAAACAAAAGAACCTCAAGCAGGAGGTTCTGAAGAACGTCTGTCAGAGCTTCTCAGATGTCTGGCGGTGACAGTACCCCTCCTTCTACGAGTGGACTCCAGACACTCAGAGCCCACCTTCTCAGGATGGGACCTATGGAAAGCCCTGATGAGACGAGTGGCCTTAATGTCCGTCACTGGGACCCACATCCTCTCCTCAGGACCATAACCCTCCCAATGAACGAGGTACTGGAGAGAAGCGCGGACAACACGAGAATCCACAATCCTAGATACCTGAAATTCAAGATTACCATCAACCACAATCGGAGGAGGAGGCAAAGAGGAGGGTACAATGGGTTGGACATAAGGTTTTAATAGGGACTTATTAAAAACATTATGGATCTTCCAAGTCTGAGGAAGATCAAGACGGTAGGCAACAGGATTGATGACTGACAAGATTTTGTAAGGCCCAATAAACTTAGGACCCAACTTCCAGGAGGGAACCTTCAATTTGATATTCTTAGTAGACAACCACACCAGATCACCAACATTCAGGTCCGGACCAGGCACACGTCTCTTATCCGCCACACGCTTATATCTCTCACTCATGCACTTTAGATTATCCTGAATCTTTTGCCAAATAAATGACAAAGACGAGGAGAATCTCTCCTCATCAGGTAAACCAGAAGACCCCTCTCCAGAGAATGTCCCAAACTGCGGATGAAACCCATATGCACCAAAAAATGGTGACTTCTCAGAGGACTCCTGATGACGGTTATTTAAAGCAAACTCAGCAAGGGAGAGAAAAGAACACCAATCCGCCACAAAACAGCGCAGATATGTCTCCAGATTCTGATTGACGCGCTCCGTCTGGCCATTCGACTGTGGGTGGAAAGCAGAAGAGAATGACAACCGAACCCCCAAGCGAGAACAGAAGGCCTTCCAGAATCTGGAAACAAACTGCGTGCCTCTATCAGAGACTATGTCTGAAGGAATACCATGCAATTTGACAATGTGATCAATAAATGCCTGTGCCAGCGTTTTAGCATTGGGCAACCCAGGAAAAGGAATGAAATGCGCCATTTTGCTAAAACAGTCCACCACCACCAGAATCACAGTCTTCCCCGAGGAACGAGGCAGGTCCGTAATGAAGTCCATTGACAGATGTGTCCAAGGACGGGAAGGAATGGGTAACGGGAGGAGAGGACCTGATGGCCGTGAATGAGGGACTTTGGCACGGGCGCAGGTCTCGCAGGCTGCCACAAAACCCTCAATCGACTTACAAAGCGCCGGCCACCTGGGTGCCCAGCAAGGACAGTATCGTGGTGCTCCTTAAAAACCTTGTGTCTTAAAGCGAGAGGCACAAACAACCTCCCAGGAGGACAAAGATCAGGAGCCTCTGCCTGGGCTGCCTGAACCTCTGCCTCCAATTCAAGATAAATAGCAGAGACCACCACACCTTCAGCCAAAATGGGACCCGGGTCTTCAAAATTCCCACCTCCCAGAAAACAACGTGACAGGGCATCCGCCTTCACATTCTTAACCCCAGGGCGGAACGTGACAACAAAATTAAACCTTGAAAAGAACAAAGACCATCTGGCCTGTCTCGGGTTCAGGCGCTTGGCTGACTCCAAGTAGGCCAGATTCTTATGGTCGGTAAACACGGTAATAGGGTGTCTGGCTCCCTCTAGCCAATGGCGCCATTCCTCAAAAGCTAACTTGATGGCCAACAACTCCCTATCTCCCACATCGTAATTTCTCTCTGCGGAGGAGAGTTTCTTCGAGAAAAAGGAACACGGTCGCCATTTGGCAGGAGAGGGACCCTGAGACAAGACCGCACCCACACCCACCTCAGAAGCGTCCACCTCAACTATGAAGGGCAGAGAGATATCAGGTTGTACCAAGATGGGAGCGGAAGCAAAACTCTCCTTGATACTAGAAAAGGCCTTACGCGCCTCTACCGACCAGGAGGAAAAATCTACCCCCTTTCTAGTCATATCAGTGAGTGGTTTAACAACAGAGGAATAATTCAAAATAAACTTCCTGTAATAATTGGCAAAACCCAAAAAACGCATCAGCGCCTTCTGATTCTCAGGAAGCTCCCAATCAAGCACAGCGCGGACCTTCTCGGGGTCCATGCGAAAACCAGAAGCGGAGAGAAGAAACCCCAGAAATTGAATTTCTGGAACCGCAAACACACATTTTTCCAGTTTAGGGTACAATTTATTCTCCCACAGGATGAGCAAGACCTGACATAGGTGGTCCTTATGAGTTTTGAAATCAGGAGAAAAAATCTAAATGTCATCTAGATACACTAGTACAAATTTCCCCATTAAATGATAAAAAATGCTGTTTACAAAATGTTGAAAGACGGCTGGAGCATTCATCAAACCAAAAGGCATAACCAAATTCTCAAAATGGCCCTCAGGGGTATTGAAGGCCGTCTTCCATTCGTCTCCTTCTCTGACCCTGACCAGGTTGTATGCCCCTCTTAGATCCAACTTGGAAAAAACTTTAGCCCCAACAATCTGGTTAAACAGGTCCGGGATCAGAGGAAGCGGATAAGGGTCACAAATTGTGATACTGTTCAGCTCCCTGAAATCCAGACATGGTCTTAAAGAACCATCTTTTTTCTTAACAAAGAAAAAACCAGCGGCAACAGGTGACTTCGGAGGTCGTATGTGTCCCTTTCTCAGGCTCTCAGAGATATAAGCACGCATAGCGACCCTTTCAGGTTGGGAGAGATTGTATAAACGAGATTTGGGCAGCTTGGCGCCTGGTATGAGATTAATTGGGCAATCGTACTCCCGGTGAGGGGGCAGCTCCTGAACACCACTCTCAGAAAACATTCCCGACTCCAATAAGGCAATCAGAATAACTCCCTGGATCAACGACCCCTCTCTAGTAGCTATAGCCTGTAATATTATTACACTAGAGAAATTCATCCAAGCCCCTCTTGAATTCCTTTATTGTACTCACCAACATCATCTCCTCAGGCAGAGAGTTCCATAGTCTCACTGCTCTTACCGTAAAGAATCCTTTTCTATGTTTGTGTACAAACCTTCTTTCCTCCAGACTGTCACGGTAGACAGGGTATAAGATACACAGAAAGCTAAACAAACAAGTCTCTAGGCGAGAAGCTGGGGATCAAGGTCACCTCCTGACAAATCCCTACCAGCTCTCCCTATCCTGCTATGCCCACATTCAGACCCTTAAGGTGGGAATAATGTGTTCTCATGCCTGGGCTGAGAATACCCTAAAATCCCTGAGATGGTGAAAGGGGAATAGAGGCAGCCTGCTCCCTCAGAACCTGGAAGGGCAGGCGTCTCTCTAACAGCCTAGACAGCAAACCACAATAGAACAAAAAACCAACTTATCTTTCTGAGCAGGAACAGCCAATCCTTCCTTCCTTGCATACACAGATCCAGACAGAAGCTATAACCCGCAGGGAACACTGGGAGTGGGTGTGATTTAAACTGAAACCAACGACCCCACCCAGTGCACCTGAAGGGAGGCGGATCTAGCTTGACTCCAAAACAAAACAAAAGGCTAGACACGTTCTGCTAATCTAGCAGACCTCTGCACATAGGCTGAGCAGGGCATGACAGTACCCCCCCTTCTACGGGTGACCTCCGGACACCCCGGCCCTTCCTTATCCGGGTGGGATCTGTGAAAAACCTTCACCAGTTGGCTGGCACTAACATCCAGAGCCGGAACCCACATCCTTTCCTCAGGGCCGTATCCCCTCCAGTGTACCAGGTACTGAAGGGAACCCCGAAGAACTCTTGAGTCAAGAACCCTGGAGATATCGAACTCTAAATTTCCATCAACCAGAACAGGAGGAGGAGGCAATGGCGATGGTTCCACCGGTTTCATCTATTTTTTCAGTAAAGACCTGTGGAACACATCATGGATCCTCCAAGTCTGCGGAAGATCCAGCCGAAACGCTAATAGATTGACCACGGAAGATATTTTGTACGGTCCAATAAATCTTGGACCCAGTTTCCAAGATGGTACTCTCAGTTTAATATTTTTAGTAGACAACCACACCAGATCACCCACACACAGATCCGGACCGGTCATACGTCTCTTGTCAGCCATTCGCTTATACCTCTCACCCATCTTCTCCAAATTCACTTGGATCCTCCGCCAGATAGAAGACAAGGCAGAAGAAAATCTCTCCTCCTCTGGCATCCCAGAGGAACTAGTCCCAGAAAAGGTACCAAACTGAGGATGAAAACCGTATGCGCCAAAAAATGGCGACTTACCCGTGGACTCCTGCCTACGGTTATTCAGAGACAAACTGTGTGCCCCTATCAGAAACCACATCCGAAGGAATGCAGTGCAATTTCACGATATTATCCACAAAAATCTGCGCAAGAGTCTTGGCATTGGGCAGACTAGCTAACGATATAAAGTGAGCCATTTTACTAAAACAGTCAACAACCACCAAAATTACTGTCTTCCCGGAGGAACTCGGCAGATCCGTAATAAAGTCCATAGACAAGTGCGTCCAAGGACGAGACGGAATAGACAAAGGAAGAAGTGAACCAGCAGGTCGAGTATGAGCAACCTTTGACCGTGCACAGGTTTTTACAAGCTGCCACGTAATCCTCAACGCTCTTACGTAACCGGAGCCACCAGAACCTCCGGGACACAAGATCACAGGTGGACTTACCACCAGGATGTCCAGCAAGGACAGTATCGTGATGTTCCTTGAATACCTTGTATCGCAGTCCATCAGGAACAAACAACCTCCATGGGGGACAAGAACCAGGAGCCCCCTCTTGGGCTCCCAACACCTCCATCTCCAGTTCGGGGTACAGAGCGGAGACCACCACCCCATCAGCCAAAATCGGAGCAGGATCCTCTGAATCACATCCCCCAGGAAAACTGCGAGACAACGCATCTGCCTTAATGTTTTTAACCCCCCGGGCGAAAAGTAACCACAAAATTGAACCTGGTAAAAAACAGTGACCATCTGGCCTGTCTAGGGTTCAGACGCTTGGCAGATTGTAGGTAAGCCAAATTCTTATGATCCGTATGTACTGTAACGGGGTGAAACGCCCCCTCCAACCAGTGACGCCATTCCTCAAAGGCCAATTTGATGGCCAGCAATTCTCTATCTCCTACATCATAATTCCTCTCGGCGACCAAGAGCTTCTTGGGAAAAAAAAGCACACGGAACCCATTTGCCAGGAGATGAACCCTGCGACAGCACTGCTCCAACCCCCACACATCGGGCTGCACCAGAATGGGAGCAGACGCAAAACATTCCTTAATAGTCGAAAAGGCCTGCAATGCCTCATCCGACCAGGCAGAGACATCGGCGCCCTTCTTAGTCATATCGGTCAGAGGTCTTACAATGGTAGAATAGTTTGAAATGAATTTTCTATAATAATTAGTAAACCCCAAAAACCGCATCAAAGCTGTCTGATTCTCCGGTCGGTCCCATTCCAGAACCGCCCAGACCTTTTCGGGGTCCATGCGAAAACCAGAGTCAGAAAGCGGATATCCCAGAAATGGAAGCTCCTGCACAGAAAACACACATTTCTCCAATTTGGCATATAATTTATTCTCCCGAAGGATCGTCAAAACCTGTCTCACGTGATCCTGATGGGTCTTCAGATCAGGAGAATAAATTAAAATGTCATCCAAGTAAATTACCACGAACCTCCCCACAAAATGATGGAAAATGTCATTGACAAATCGCCGAAATACCGCTGGCGCGTTCGTTAACCCAAAAGGCATAACCAGGTTCTCGAAATGACCCTCATGCGTGTTGAAGGCTGTTTTCCACTCATTCCCTTCCTTAATTCTGATCAGATTGTAGGACCCTCTTAAATCCAACTTGGAGAACATCTTGGCTCCAACAATCTGATCAAAAAGATCGGAGATTAAAGGAAGGGGATATGGATCACGGACCGTAATACGGTTCAATTCCCGGAAATCCAAACAAGGTCTCAGCGATTCATCCTTTTTCTTTACAAAGAATAAACCCACTGCCACTGGAGACTTAGATGGCCTAATATGACCCTTTGCCAAACTCTCGGCAATATATTTCCGCATGACCTCTCTTTCAGGTTGAGAAAGATTGTAAAGCCGAGACTTTGACAACTTAGCCCCTGGGATGAGATTAACTGGACAATCATAGTCACGATAAGGGGGCAATTCCTGAGCTTTTTTCAGCAGCTATTGTATAGTGGCCATGCCAGCGTACTGCATCTCATCTCCTATTCAAATGGTCCTATTGTTTAGCTGGCGGTTAAGAGTAGCTGGAATTCTCCTTAAATGCAGAAAATGTAGTTTTTCACTAATAAATGGAAATATAAGGGGAAAATTAATTATCATTGTAGATGTATTTGACTTGAGGTTACTTTTTAGACTCGAGTGTCTATATGCACCTGTGCCAAATTTATGAAAATAGAGTACAGTAATAATACATTTGGCACAGGTGTAATTTGGTCATGCCTATTTTATTTAACCACCTCAGCCCCCAGTGCTTAAACACCCTGAAAGACCAGGCCACTTTTTACACTTCTGACCTACACTACTTTCACCGTTTATTGCTCGGTCATGCAACTTACCACCCAAATGAATTTTACCTCCTTTTCTTCTCACTAATAGAGCTTTCATTTGGTGGTATTTCATTGCTGCTGACATTTTTACTTTTTTTGTTATTAATCGAAATTTAACGATTTTTTTGCAAAGAAATGACATTTTTCACTTTCAGTTGTAAAATTTTGCAAAAAAAACGACATCCATATATAAATTTTGCTCTAAATTTATTGTTCTACATGTCTTTGATAAAAAAAAAATGTTTGGGTAAAAAAAAAATGGTTTGGGTAAAAGTTATAGCGTTTACAAACTATGGTACAAAAATGTGAATTTCCGCTTTTTGAAGCAGCTCTGACTTTCTGAGCACCTGTCATGTTTCCTCAGGTTCTACAATGCCCAGACAGTACAAACACCCCACAAATGACCCCATTTCGGAAAGTACACACCCTAAGGTATTCGCTGATGGGCATAGTGAGTTCATAGAACTTTTTATTTTTTGTCACAAGTTAGCGGAAAATGATGATTTTTTTTTTTTTTTTTTCTTACAAAGTCTCATATTCCACTAACTTGTGACAAAAAATAAAAAGTTCTATGAACTCACTATGCCCATAACGAAATACCTTGGGGTCTCTTCTTTCCAAAATGGGGTCACTTGTGGGGTAGTTATACTGCCCTGGCATTCTAGGGGCCAAAATGTGTGGTAAGGAGTTTGAAATCAAATTCTGTAAAAAAATGACCTGTGAAATCCGAAAGGTGCTCTTTGGAATATGGGCCCCTTTGCCCACCTAGGCTGCAAAAAAGTGTCACACATCTGGTATCTCCGTACTCAGGAGAAGGTGGGGAATGTGTTTTGGGGTGTCATTTTACATATACCCATGCTGGGTGAGAGAAATATCTTGGCAAAAGACAACTTTTCCCATTTTTTTATACAAAGTTGGCATTTGACCAAGATATTTATCTCACCCAGCATGGGTATATGTAAAAAGACACCCCAAAACACATTCCCCACCTTCTCCTGAGTACGGAGATACCAGATGTGTGACACTTTTTTGCAGCCTAGGTGGGCAAAGGGGCCCACATTCCAAAGAGCACCTTTCGGATTTCACAGGTCATTTTTTACAGAATTTGATTTCAAACTCCTTACCACACATTTGGGCCCCTAGAATGCCAGGGCAGTATAACTACCCCACAAGTGACCCCATTTTGGAAAGAAGACACCCCAAGGTATTCGCTGATGGGCATAGTGAGTTCCTAGAATTTTTTATTTTTTGTCACAAGTTAGTGGAAAATGCTGATTATTATTTTTTTTTTTTTTTTCATACAAAGTCTCATATTCCACTAACTTGTGACAAAAAATAAAAACTTCCATGAACTCACTATGCCCATCAGCGAATACCTTGGGGTCTCTTCTTTCCAAAATGGGGTCACTTGTGGGGTAGTTATACTGCCCTGGCATTCTAGGGGCCCAAATGTGTGGTAAGGAGTTTGAAATCAAATTCTGTAAAAAATGACGAGTGAAATCCGAAAGGTGCTCTTTGGAATATGGGCCCCTTTGCCCACCTAGGCTGCAAAAAAGTGTCACACATCTGGTATCTCCGTATTCAGTAGAAGTTGGGGAATGTGTTTTGAGGTGTCATTTTACATATACCCATGCTGGGTGAGATAAATATCTTGGTCAAATGCCAACTTTGTATAAAAAAATGGGAAAAGTTGTCTTTTGCCAAGATATTTCTCTCACCCAGCATGGGTATATGTAAAATGACACCCCAAAACACATTCCCCAAATTCTACTGAATACGGAGATACCAGATGTGTGACACTTTTTTGCAGCCTAGGTGGGCAAAGGGGCCCATATTCCAAAGAGCACCTTTCGGATTTCACTCGTCATTTTTTACAGAATTTGATTTCAAACTCCTTACCACACATTTGGGCCCCTAGAATGCCAGGGCAGTATAACTACCCCACAAGTGACCCCATTTTGGAAAGAAGAAACCCCAAGGTATTCGCTGATGGGCATAGTGAGTTCCTAGAATTTTTTATTTTTTGTCACAAGTTAGTGGAAAATGCTGATTATTATTATTTATTTTTTTTCATACAAAGTCTCATATTCCACTAACTTGTGACAAAAAATAAAAACTTCCATGAACTCACTATGCCCATCAGCGAATACCTTGGGGTCTCTTCTTTCCAAAATGGGGTCACTTGTGGGGTAGTTATACTTCCCTGGCATTCTAGGGGCCCAAATGTGTGGTAAGGAGTTTGAAATCAAATTCTGTAAAAAATGACGAGTGAAATCCGAAAGGTGCTCTTTGGAATATGGGCCCCTTTGCCCACCTAGGCTGCAAAAAAGTGTCACACATCTGGTATCTCCGTATTCAGTAGAAGTTGTGGAATGTGTTTTGAGGTGTCATTTTACATATACCCATGCTGGGTGAGATAAATATCTTGGTCAAATGCCAACTTTGTATAAAAAAATGGGAAAAGTTGTCTTTTGCCAAGATATTTCTCTCACCCAGCATGGGTATATGTAACACCCCAAAACACATTCCCCAAATTCTACTGAATACGGAGATACCAGATGTGTGACACTTTTTTGCAGCCTAGGTGGGCAAAGGGGCCCATATTCCAAAGAGCACCTTTCGGATTTCACTCGTCATTTTTTACAGAATTTGATTTCAAACTCCTTACCACACATTTGGGCCCCTAGAATGCCAGGGCAGTATAACTACCCCACAAGTGACCCCATTTTGGAAAGAAGAGACCCCAAGGTATTCGCTGATGGGCATAGTGAGTTCATGGAAGTTTTTATTTTTTGTCACAAGTTAGTGGAATATGAGACTTTGTATGAAAAAAAAAAAAAAAATCATCATTTTCCACTAACTTGTGACAAAAAATAAAAAATTCTAGGAACTCGCCATGCCCCTCACGGAATACCTTAGGGTGTCTTCTTTCCAAAATGGGGTCACTTGTGGGGTAGTTATACTGCCCTGGCATTTTCCAGGGGCCCTAATGTGTGGTAAGTAGGTAAATGACCAGTGAAATCTGAAAGGTGCTCTTTGGAATGTGGGCCCCTTTGCCCACCTAGGCTGCAAAAAAGTGTCACACATGTGGTATCTCCGTATTCAGGAGACGTTGGGGAATGTGTTTTGGGGTGTCTTTTTACATATACCCATGCTGGGTGAGAGAAATATCTTGGCAAAAGACAACTTTTCCCATTTTTTTATACAAAGTTGGCATTTGACCAAGATATTTATCTCACCCAGCATGGGTATATGTAAAATGACACCCCAAAACACATTCCCCAACTTCTCCTGAGTACGGCGATACCAGATGTGTGACACTTTTTTGCAGCCTAGATGCGCAAAGGGGCCCAAATTCCTTTTAGGAGGGCATTTTTAGACATTTGGATACCAGACTTCTTCTCACGCTTTGGGGCCCCTAGAATGCCAGGGCAGTATAAATACCCCACAAGTGACCCCATTTTGGAAAGAAGACACCCCAAGGTATTCAATGAGGGGCATGGCGAGTTCATAGAAATTTTTTTTTTTTGGCACAAGTTAGCGGAAATTGATATTTTTTATTTTTTTCTCACAAAGTCTCCCGTTCCGCTAACTTGGGACAAAAATCTCAATCTTTCATGGACTCAATATGCCCCTCACGGAATACCTGGGGGTGTCTTCTTTCCGAAATGGGGTCACATGTGGGGTATTTATACTGCCCTGGCATTCTAGGGGCCCTAAAGCATGAGAAGAAGTCTGGAATATAAATGTCTAAAAAATTTTACGCATTTGGATTCGGTGAGGGGTATGGTGAGTTCATGTGAGATTTTATTTTTTGACACAAGTTAGTAGAATATGAGACTTTGTAAGAAAAAAAAAAAAAAATTCCGCTAACTTGGGCCAAAAAAATGTCTGAATGGAGCCTTACAGAGGGTGATCAATGACAGGGGGGGTGATCAATGACAGGGGGAGTGATCAATGACAGGGGGGTGATCAATGACAGGGGGGTGATCAGGGAGTCTATATGGGGTGATAACCACAGTCATTGATCACGCCCGTGTAAGGCTTCATTCAGACGTCCGTATGCGTTTTGCGGATCCGATCCATCTATCAGTGCATTCGTAAAAATCATGCGGACATCTGAATGGAGCTTTACAGGGGGGTAATCAATGACAGGGGGGGGTGATCAATGACAGGGGGGTGATCAGGGAGTCTATATGGGGTGATAACCACAGTCATTGATCATGCCCCTGTAAGGCTTCATTCAGACGTCCGGATGCGTTTTGCGGATCCGATCCATCTATCAGTGCATCCGTAAAAATCATGCGGACATCTGAATGGAGCTTTACAGGGGGGTAATCAATGACAGGGGGGTGATCAGGGAGTCTATATGGGGTGATAACCACAGTCATTGATCATGCCCCTGTAAGGCTTCATTCAGACGTCCGGATGCGTTTTGCGGATCCGATCCATCTATCAGTGCATCCGTAAAAATCATGCGGACATCTGAATGGAGCTTTACAGGGGGTTGATCAATGACAGGGGTGTAATCAATGACAGGGGGGTGATCAGGGAGTCTATATGGGGTGATCCCCACAGTCATTGATCACGCCCCTGTAAGGCTTCATTCAGACGTCTGTATGCGTTTTGCGGATCCGATCCATCTATCAGTGCATCCGTAAAAATCATGCGGACATCTGAATGGAGCTTTACAGGGGGGTAATCAATGACAGGGGGGTGATCAGGGAGTCTATATGGGGTGATAACCACAGTCATTGATCATGCCCCTGTAAGGCTTCATTCAGACGTCCGGATGCGTTTTGCGGATCCGATCCATCTATCAGTGGATCCGTAAAAATCATGCGGACATCTGAATGGAGCTTTACAGGGGGTTGATCAATGACAGGGGGGTAATCAATGACAGGGGGGTGATCAGGGAGTCTATATGGGGTGATAACCACAGTCATTGATCACGCCCCTGTAAGGCTTCATTCAGACGTCCGGATGTGTTTTGCGGATCCGATCCATTTATCAGTGCATCCGTAAAAATCATGTGGACATCTGAATGGAGCTTTACAGGGGGTTGATCAATGACAGGGGTGTAATCAATGACAGGGGGGTGATCAGGGAGTCTATATGGGGTGATCAGGGGCTAATAAGGGGTTAATAAGTGACGGGGGGGGGTGTAGTGTAGTGTAGTGGTGCTTGGTGGGACTTTACTGAGCTACCTGTGTCCTCTGGTGGTCGATCCAAACAAAGGGGACCACCAGAGGACCAGGTAGCAGGTATATTAGACGCTGTTATCAAAACAGCGTCTAATATACCTGTTAGGGGTTAAAAAAAACACATCTCCAGCCTGCCAGCGAACGATCGCCGCTGGCAGGCTGGAGATCAACTCTCTTACCTTCCGTCCCTGTGAGCGCGCGCGCCTGTGTGCGCGCGTTCACAGGAAATCCCGGCTCACGAGAGATGACGCGTATATGCGTCGCTGAGCGCAGGGCTGCCACCTCCGGAACGCGAATCTGCGTACAGCGGTCCGGAGGTGGTTAAAGTAATGTACATCTGGGGGATGCCTGGCATGGAATTGTGACTTTTTTGGCAAAAGAGATCTACTCTGAAATTCTGACTAAATGTTGACTCCAAATCCATTGGATGATGCAGGGCTCAAAAAGTAAATTTTTTGTAAAAGAAAGTCTCTATTTTTTGTGCAAAGCCCCTATTTGCAATAGTATTTGTGTAGATGATTTAAAGGGAAAGTGTCATCACAAAATTACCTATTGTTTAAATCACATTTTTATGTTTAACATAATTTGAAAGAATTTTTTGATGATGTTATTTTTTATTTTTCATGTCAGTTAAACAGGTTACCTCGTGACTATTGTAAAAAAAATAAAAAATCAGACATCATATAGTACATGACAGTCTCTTTCTAACAAAGCTAGAACCAGCCCTGTACCTCACATGGATCCATAGATCTCCCCATTCATTGCTCTGCTAGATTTATATCAAGCTGGCAGCTCAAGGGGAGTGTCCTTTCTGCTGCAGCTCAGCTCTTCCTATCACAGCTCAGGAAGCAGTTTAAGGATGAAACTGAACATGTGCGGCCATCTCAGTGAGCCTTACAAAGAAATAATAAGAAAAAAAAACAGCAGGTGGCGCTATACAGATACATTTTATTGAATAATTCCCAGGCTGTGCTAAATTCTTATTACATGCAATTACAAAAGAATTCAGATCCAGGTGCTGGTTTGAAAACGGTAGAATATTTTTTGTGGGACAACCCCTCTAAACAAAAACCCTGCAATTTTCCCACTGGGCACCAAGCCTAATAATAGAAGCCACTTCTTGTTCTGTAGAGATCACTTTACTGCAGTTATCTGGTTCTGTCATTCTAATCCTGCCTGTAATAATATCACCTCTATGTATAGATAAGACAGGATCCTCCATTCATAAATAAGTAATTGTCCAAGCGTATCTATTCTTTCCTTGTACAATGACCTCTGCACAAGTCACAGATCCTAGAAAACTCTCTCATAGAAGTCAATGAGGTCCCCGCTCCCCGGTCCTGTTCAGTGTGTCTATGTCTATGGACCATGTGGCTGCCATAAAGCAACTTTCCTAATGCTTTCTAAATGCTGTTAAAGGCGTTATCCCATCTTAGACAATGGGGCATATCGCATATATACCCCCATTTTCTGATAGGTGCGGGTCCCACCTCTGGGGAGAGTTGTTGCTGGAGGACCCCGGGTTTCCCGGGGTCCGTCCACAACCAGGCGCAGCTCCCCGCCTCTCCCACGAAGTGCGCGGCCACCGCTCCCATTCATTTCTATGGGGCCGATGGAAATAGCCGAGCCATAGTTTTACGTAATTACATGATCACTAAATAATCATACAGAATATTAGCATTCCAGCAAAAGGAAGAGTTAAATAATATTGAATATGTGTTAGGGAAGGGGAAAGACGGTGCCTTTAATATTCTTAGTCTCTTAAAGGCTCGTAAAGCAGTTTATGATGTGTATAGCATGACAACAAAATGACACCATTCACCATCAAGTGTAAATGGTTCAAATATAAGGTAATGGTGCATACAAATCACTAATGTTACCGTGATATTAAATTAATCATACTATGCGGGTCATTACCTGGAAAAATATTAGAGTGTTTGGTGCCACCAATCATCTACCTGATATCTTTCTACTGGGCAAAGAATGTTCACAGACTTTGTGGACAGATATAAGATTTTATAACCTTGTGATTGAAAGTGCAGTTTACTTAGGTAAAGTAGTAAAAAAGAAAGTACATTCCTTCTTATGTTGACTTTCTATTCTGCAAGCTGCCAAAAAGTTCACATCTGGAAAGCAAATAAGTTTTTGGGAAATAGTGCTGAAAACTAAACTGCTGTCGAATATCCTTTCAGTTAGCCAAGAGAACCACATCCTTGTAGACTTCCTTTTATTACCTGCCATACTTATGGATGGCATTAGCACCATTTGAAATATCTGTGTCCTATAGAGTAAAAATGGTCAGGGCCCCAGCTATCTCACACCTCTTCAGTTCTACGTTTGGTATATTTAGTGTTGGAGGATCTCATCTTCATTACAATAGGTAAATATTGTCGATGGGAAGAAGTAAAAATTAAATTATGTGATCTGTTAGTATCCTTGCAAACCCATGCTATACATTTCACGTGTCACTGGAGGAATACAGAAGACTTCTTGGAACCTATTAATTTTGTCTTACTAACCACCCAACTTTCTTGATAAAAGAAAATGGAAGACAAATTATGGGAGATTAGGGATGAACGTTTCGCTGATCATTTTCCATGTTGTTTCCATAAGTTATTTGGATAATTGTGGTTAAAGATGAGTGAATGGAAGTTGACGAAGTGGAATTCGATACGAATTTCAGGATAAATTCTAAAATGGCTACTGCACGTGTAAGAACAACACATAATGCAACAGCACTCTACAAACCAAATAAAGTACAAAGGTATATTGTATTGCCAATGCTAAAATTAGAGATGCTTAGCAAATACATTTTGTACAAAATTATTTGAGCCCGTCTGCCGCACACCAAGGCGATCTCTATAAGACGGGTCCTAACACTAAACTCACCTTTTGGGTGCCATAACAGCAACCATGAAATTCAGGAAGTGTAGGTCCCACATGCATGCTGGGCCCCTTTTGGTTTATATCTCTATGGTGCCAAAATGGCCTCCAATGAATCCAGGGACTACAAATACCATCATGCATGCTGAGCAAACTATGTACTCATGCTAATTAAAATCAAAACAGGCCACAGGAGTGCACGACCAAATAGGAGTCAGCCACAACTCCCATACAAACTACAAAACAAAGAGGGGGGGTCAGCACATCCCAATGCGCAGGTGCACGTTGCTATGGCTGGAAATGCATTATGTGTTGTTCTATATGTATTTCCAGCCATAGCAACGTGCACCTGCGCATTGGGATGTGCAGACCACCCCCCTCTTTGTTTTGCTGCACGTGTGAGGACATGGAGCAAGGAACTCTGGGAAGGCGGGATCACCCATAATGTCATGCATCAGCAGCCAGCCAGCCCTGTGATGTCACAGCCCTATAAATAGCCTCAGCCATCTTGGATTCTGCCATTTACCAGTGTACTTAGTGCAGGGAGAGACGTCAGCAGGCGCTACGGACAGTGTTAGAAAAAACATCATTGTGCTAAAAAAAACTATTTACAAGTTAAGGGAAAGATTATTCAAGGTGTAGGGAAAGGATAGGGAGGAATCATTCCATAGCATTTATATTGAACAGGGTTCAGTAGGGGAGGTTATAGCCTGGGTAAGGCTACTTTCACACTCGCGTTTTAGCTTTCCGTTTGCGAGATCCGTCATGGGCTCTCACAAGTGGTCCAAAACGGATCAGTTTTGCCCTAATGCATTCTAAATGGAAAAGGATCCGCTCAGAATGCATCAGTTTGCCTCCGATCAGTCTCCATTCCGCTCTGGAGGCTGCCTGTAGCATTTTGCTGTCCGCTTGATGAAACTGAGCCAAACAGATCCGTCCTGGCACACAATGTACGTCAATGGGGACGGATCCGTTTTCTCTGACACAATCTGGCAGAATAGAAAACTGATCCGTCTTCCATTGACTTTCAGTTAAGTTCATGACGGATCCGTCTTGACTATGTTACAGATAATACAAACGGATCCGTTCATGACGGATGCATGCGGTTGTATTATTGTAACGGATCAGTTTTTGCAGATCCATGACGGATTCGCCTAAAACATGTGAAAGTAGCCTAATAGAAACAATCCTATTACATCTTGCTGCACTGACAGGGGACCAAAATTGCCATTATACAGCTCTGTAACTCCAGCAAACCGTTCTTGTTATTGGGGTGCAAGTGCTGTTTGATACAGCCGTTAACAGGCTTTATTACAAGGAAATATTTATACGTCTTATTTGCCCTTGTGCGGTGCAGTTATATGTTCTAAAGCATTTTTTAGCTTGTATTAGTGGGAAAAAAGGGCTTATTAGCCGTTGTGTGTTGAAGTGCGAAAATTACAGCACTTTTTGTCGTGTATTAGTTGAAAAAGAAAAAATATATTTGCCGTTCAGCATGCAATTATATGTTCTAAATCCCTCTTTTGTGTGTATTAGTGGGGGAAAAAAGGGCTTATTAGCCGTTGTGTGATGAAGTGAGAAAATTACAGACTTTTTTGGGGTGTTTTAATTTTCTTTTTATTTATTTGATATAACAGTATGTCAGACAGAGGAGTGGATCCAAAACAGGGTTGCTGGTCAAGACACAACTGCTAGATGACACTGGGAGCTCAGGCCGCTCGCTGCGACTTCTGCTGCCAGGCAGAGCAGAGTAAGGGGGTCTGGCAGCAGAAGTCGCAGTGAGCGGCCTGAGCTCCCAGTGTCATCTAGCAGTCGTGTCTTGACCAGCAACCCTGTTTTGGATCCACTCCTGGTTTTTTTGGCATTAGCAATACTGATGGATTACTGACCAAATGCTGACCGAGTGAAGGTGGATGCTCAACAGACAGGATCTGTTTTTTGGGGGTTATTGTTCTGATGGATCAGAGGAAGCGCAAAATAATCAGTGACGTCAATAGAGATGGCCTTGTGGTTCGCCCGGTGGTCGTTTCGCAGCGAACTTCGCTCGTTTGCGATTCGTCAAACATGTGAACATATGGCGATGTTCGCATGTGCCATATTCTTTTGCATTGCGCTGAACTTTGACCTATGACACATCTATCAGGTGGGACAGGACAGCCAATTGAGACGTTTCAGCACATGGACATACCCCACCATATAACAGAACCCGATCTGGCAGCCATTTTACATTCTGTGTTTTGCCAGTGTAGGGAGAGATTGCTTTGTAGAGCAGGGACAGACTGTTAGGGACACCAAGCGCTAGCCAATAGGGCCACAAAAGTCCTGTTAAGAACTGGTATAGGTGTGCTATCGATAGGTGTGATCAGGGCTGGGACAAGGTCCACCACCAACAGAGGCTGAGTTGCCCAAGTGAGCCCCCCCCCAACCCAAGGTGTAGGGTAAAAAATATACATAAACCTCTCATATGTATGTATACTAATGCCAGAAGTCTGACTAATAAAACTGGTGAACTGGAATTAGTGATGTGTGAGGAGGACTATGACATAGTGGGAATAACTGAGACATGGCTGGATGATAGCTATGACTGGGCAGTTAATGTACAAGGTTACAGTCTGTTCAGAAAGGATCGTCAAAACCGGAGAGGTGGAGGGGTCTGCCTTTATGTAAAATCTTGTCTAAAGCCCACACTCCGTGAAGATATAAGTGAGGGACATGAACATGTGGAGTCACTGTGGGTAGAGATACATGGAGCTAAAAACAACAATAAATTACTAATAGGAGTCTACTATAAACCACCTAATATACCAGAGTCCACAGAAAATCTACTACTAAACGAGATAGACAAGGCGGCAAATCATAATGAGGTGGTTATTATGGGGGACTTCAACTACCCAGATATAGACTGGGAAACTGAAACTTGTATATCTCATAAAGGAAACAGATTCTTGGCAATAACCAAAGACCATTATCTCTCCCAACTGGTTCAGGACCCGACTAGAGGGACGGCCATACTGGACTTAATATTAACCAATAGACCTGACAGAACAACAGACGTGCAGGTTGGGGGACACCTGGGAAATAGTGACCATAAAGTAATAACCTTCCAATTATCATTCAAAAGAGCGTTTCTACAGGGAGAAACAAAAATACCAAACTTCAAAAAAGCTAAATTTAGCCAACTAAGAGAGGCCATAGGCCTAACTAACTGGGACAAAGTCCTCAAAAATAAAAATACAGCCAAAAAATGGGATATCTTTAAAAACATCCTAAAATCTCATTGTGAGAGGTACATACCGTATGGGAATAAAAGGTTAAGGAACAAAAAGAAACCAATGTGGATAAACAGAACTGTAAAGAAAGCAATAAATGACAAAAAGAAAGCATATAAAACCCTAAAACAGGAGGGTAGCACGGAAGCACTGAAAAACTATAAGGAAAAAAACAGAACATGTAAAAAACAAATAAAAGCGGCCAAACTAGAGACCGAGAGATTAATTGCCAAACAGAGTAAAACTAACCCTAAAATGTTCTTCAATTATATAAATGTTAAAAAGTATAAATCTGAAGGTGTCGGCCCTTTAAAGAGTAATGAGGGGGGAGTCGCAGAGAGCGACGAGGAGAAAGCAAAGCTGTTAAATATTTTTTTCTCCAATGTATTCACTGAGGAAAATAAACTGTCAGATGAAATGCTGAATGCTGAAATAAATTCGCCATTAAAAGTGTCCTGTCTGACCCAGGAAGAAGTACAACAGCGACTTAAAAAAATCAAAATAGACAAATCGCCAGGACCGGATGGCATACACCCCCGTATCCTAAGGGAATTAAGTAATGTCATAGCCAGACCCTTATTTCTGATATTTGCGGACTCTGTACTAACAGGGAATGTCCCACAGGATTGGCGCATGGCAAATGTGGTGCCAATATTCAAAAAGGGTCCAAAAACAGAGCCTGGAAACTATAGGCCGGTAAGTTTAACATCTGTTGTGGGTAAACTGTTTGAAGGTTTTCTGAGAGATGCTATGTTAGAGCATCTTATGGGAAATAAGCAAATAACGCCATATCAGCATGGCTTCGTGAGGGATCGGTCATGTCAAACTAATTTAATCAGTTTCTATGAGGAGGTAAGTACTAGACTTGACAGCGGCAAATCAATGGATGTCGTGTATCTGGACTTCTCCAAAGCATTTGACACTGTACCTCATAAAAGGTTAGTATATAAAATGAGAATGCTCGGACTCGGAGAAAACGTCTGTAAGTGGGTAAGTAACTGGCTCAATGATAGAAAACAGAGGGTGGTTATTAACGGTACATACTCAGATTGGGTCACTGTCACTAGTGGAGTACCTCAGGGGTCAGTATTGGGCCCTATTCTCTTCAATATATTTATTAATGATCTTGTAGAAGGCTTGCATAGTAAAATATCAATTTTCGCAGATGACACTAAACTGTGTAAAGTAATTAACACTGAAGAGGACAGTATACTACTACAGAGGGATCTGGATAGATTGGAGGCTTGGGCAGATAAGTGGCAGATGAGGTTTAACACTGACAAATGTAAGGTTATGCACATGGGAAGGAATAATGCAAGTCACCCGTACATACTAAATGGTAAAACACTCGGTAACACTGATATGGAAAAGGATCTAGGAATTTTAATAAACAGCAAACTAAGCTGCAAAAAACAGTGTCAGGCAGCGGCTGCCAAGGCCAATAAGATAATGGGTTGCATCAAAAGGGGCATAGATGCCCGTGATGAGAACATATTCCTACTACTTTACAAATCACTGGTCAGACCACACATGGAGTACTGTGTACAGTTCTGGGCTCCTGTAAACAAGGCAGACATAGCAGAGCTGGAGAGGGTCCAGAGGAGGGCAACTAAAGTAATAACTGGAATGGGGCAACTACAGTACCCTGAAAGATTATCAAAATTAGGGTTATTCACGTTAGAAAAAAGACGACTGAGGGGAGATCTAATTACTATGTATAAATATATCAGGGGGCAGTACAGAGATCTATCCCATCATCTATTTATCCCCAGGACTGTGACTGTGACGAGGGGACATCCTCTGCGTTTGGAGGAAAGAAGGTTTGTACACAAACATAGAAAAGGGTTCTTTACGGTAAGAGCAGTGAGACTATGGAACTCTCTGCCTGAGGAGGTGGTGATGGTGAGTACAATAAAGGAATTCAAGAGGGGCCTGGATGTATTTCTGGAGTGTAATAATATTACAGGCTATAGCTACTAGAGAGGGGTCGTTGATCCAGGGAGTTATTCTGATTGCCTGATTGGAGTCGGGAAGGAATTTTTTATTCCCCTAAAGTGAGGAAAATTGGCTTCTACCTCACAGGGTTTTTTTTTGCCTTCCTCTGGATCAACTTGTAGGATGACAGGCCGAACTGGATGGACAAATGTCTTTTTTCGGCCTTATGTACTATGTTACTATGTTACTATGTTACTTACTGTTGTAATCACACATAAATATGCACAGTTTAATGTACCAATTAACTATAGCTGTAAACAAATGCACAACCTCTTTAGATCCATATAAAGATAGAAATAAAGTGCAAAAACAAGTCATATAAGACAATAACCACATAATCTTAATATAAATAAACATAATCCTCTGTGGAGGACACTGTTATGGGGGGATCTGTGGATGACACTGTTATGGGGGATCTATGGATGACACTGTTATGGGGGGATCTGTGGATGACAGTGTTATGGGGGGATCTGTGGATGACACTGTTATGGATTGTGATTCACAATGGATATTGGGGGCCAGCAAATTAAAAGGAAGGCAGCGGTGGGGGGTTGGGGATGATGATTGATAACATACCTATCTAAATGGCTGGGGGGGGGGGTTGAGGGCTTGACTTGAGTCATCTACTGATCGGAGCATTAGAATTGCAGGAATAAATAACATCTAAATGTCTGGTGGGGTAGATGGGGGGTACGGGTAGATGGGGTGGTAGGACAAGGGCTGATGGGGGAAGGAGGGCTGGGTTAGATCATCTAACCCCCCCTCCCCCCACCAGCCCTCGACCCCCCCATCTACCCCACCAGACATTTAGATGTTATTTATTCCTGCAGCTCTAATGCTCTAATGATCACTGATCAGTAGCTGACTCAAGTCAAGCCCCCCCCCCCCGCCATTTAGATATGTATGTTTGTTATTAATCAGACATCCACCCCAGACATCCACCATCAGGTCAAAATGTGCGCTGTACGCAGCCAGTCAGGCAAGCGACTGAGCAGAGACCAGCGGAGCGGCCGAGCCAGGAGGCGGAGCGGGGAGGAAGCACGTAAGTCAGTGCTAAGTGCTCACTACTCCCTCCGTCCTCCAGCACGGCCGGCAGCCCGGCAGGTGCGGCGGCAGCAGCGACGTGGTCAGTGGCCTGCCTGCTGCCCAGAGGCTGGGGAGCTGGCCTGCGCCCTGAGGCTGGAGCCTCCCCAGCCTCTGTGTCGGCCCGGCCCTGGGTGTGATATACTGAGGGGTGTGATATACAATAATATACTTTCTAACATAGGTCAGGTCAGACAGTGCGATAATCCATACGTCAGATGAGGGGTGCGATAAACCTGCTTCTAATATAGAAAGTATATTATAGTGCATTTGTATTGTGCAGCAGTTGTGTGCGGTTGTGCTGAGATACCGCAGCTATATAGAGGGACAAACGCTATTGGAATACCTATTTGCAATGGGTGTGATATACCGGTTGCCCCAAAAAAAACTGATTGAGGGGTGCGATATACCTGCTTCTACAAAATACTAATTAAGGAGTTCTATATACCTGCTTCCACAAACTACTGATTGAGGGGTGCGATATACCTGCTTCCACAAAATACTGATTGAGGGGTGCGATAAACCTGCTTCCACAAAATACAGATGTATTTCTGGAGCGTAATAATATTATAGGCTATAACTACTAGAGGGGGGTCGTTGATCCAGGGAGTTATTCTGATTGCCTGATTGGAGTCGGGAAGGAATTTTTTATTCCCCTAAAGTGGGGAAAATTGGCTTCTGCCTCGCAGGGTTTTTTTTTTTTGCCTTCCTCTGGATCAACTTGCAGGTTAACAGGCCGAACTTGATGGACAAATGTCTTTTTTCGGCCTAGTGTACTATGCTACTATGTTACTATGTTACTAAGGGGTTTGATATACCTGCTTCCACAAATTACTGATTGAGGGGTGCAATATACCTGCTTCCACCAAATATGGATTCAGGTGTTATATACAGAGTGGGAATGCACCTACAATGTGAATTTCAGACCCCTACATGATTTCTAAGTGGGAGAACTTGCAAAATCGCAGGGTGTTCAAATACTTCTGTTCCTCACTGTACCCGTTTCCACAAAATACTGATTGAGGGGTTTGATATACCTGCTTCCACAAAATGCTGATTGAGGGGTGCGATATACCTGCTTCCACCAAATATTGATTCAGGTGTTCTATATACCTGTTTCCACAAAATACTGATTGAAGGGTGCAATATACCTGCTTCTACGAAATACTGATTAAGGGGTTCTATATACCTGCTTCCACAAAATACTGATTGAGGGGTGCGATATACCAGCTTCCACCAAATACTAATTGAGGCCTGCGATATACCTGCTTCCACAAATACTGCTCTTCTCTAGGGACTTTGGCACAGGGTCATTTTGAAAATGACAGGTAGAGGAAGAGGCAGGCCGTTCCGCAGGGGTGGTAGGGGTCGGGCAGATGTACCAGGCGGGAGCATAAATGGGAAGTTGGAGAAGGTGCGTGCGATTACGTCAAAGGACGCACCAGAGTTGGTGAAGTTGCTCACTCAGCCTTCCGCTTCTGCACCCTCCTCATCGTCTGTATCTGCACCCTCCTCACTCTCTGCTGTGTGCACCCCCAAAGACACCACCACCACCACCATAGCCCCTGCACTCGAGTCGGAGGAATTATTTTCCTATCCATTCCCACACCTTACCGATGCACAGCCATTCTTGGCATCGGATGAGAAAGAGGAGGTAGCAATGGTGGCCACTCAGGGGTCTGACGACAGTACCCTGATCAGCCAAGGAGGGTGGTCCCCGATGTTGCTGCCTACTCTGAGATCTCTAATGTTAGTGGTGGTGAAGGTGACGATGATGACGTCTCGATGGTCGTCACGTGGGTGCCCACAAGAGAGGAAGAGGAGGGGAGTTGAGAGGGACAGACGGAGCAGTTGTCTAGGAGAATGAGGAGAAGCAGGCAGAACTCGCAGTGCACAGGAGACTGCAAATGTATCTGGAGCGAGCCATTCACCATGCACGGTCACATCTTTCGCTCCCAGGAGGCCGGCACATGGCTCCGCAGTGTGGGCTTTTTTTAACGTGTCAGCTGCTGACAATTGTGTTGTCATCTGCAGCCTGTGCTGTCAATGCATAAGTCGCGGTAAGCCCAACACTCACCTTCGGACGACAGCCTTAAGAAGGCACCTGGCCTCCCATCACTGAGGCCAGTGGGAGCAACGCCATCAGAACCTACAAAGCCACACTCCCGACGCTCCATGTCCTGCCTCTTCTCCTTCTCCTCTCTCCTCCAATTTGCCCTCCACCTTCTACCATGCTGTCGTCGCGTTCATCTGGCAGAAGGCAGGCTTCCTCTCAATCCTCCGTCTCCTCCTTGGCTGACTCCTCCTTTTCCACTGCTCCTTCCGCTGCACCACCCAAGATCCACAGAACCGATTCGACGTGCCAGGTGAGACGTTGCCATGCTGTGCTGCGGCTGTTGTGCCTGGAAGCCAAGAGCCACATTGCTCCTGCACTGCTTTCAGCTCTGCAGTCACAGGCCGATCAGTGTCTAATCCCGCTCAATTTGACAGTTGGTAAAGTGGTGTCCGACAAGGTGCCAAACTGCTGAACTTGCTGTACTAAGTGGGCTTCTGATTAAGTGGAGTTAAAGAAAAAGAGTTTAAGACAAGGAGCAGGAAATTAAGGTTGGATAAAATTTCCTTGTGTGTTGTTGGATTGATTCTAGCTAGTCCTTCAACTACTGCAGACAGGGTCTAATTCTAACTCATATTTACGGTTTAACTTTTTTACTGTTCATCCCCATTAAACATTTGCTCCATGGACAATGCCACTAAGTGAGTGTCCTGTGCAATGTATGCATGCCTTGAAGAGCCGTTCGAGGGTGAATACATTTGCACTAGATGCAATCATGTTGCATATTTGGAAGCTTAGATCTTGGACCTAAATAAGCAGCTTTAAATACTTAGGGGCATTGCAAAACTGGAGAGAGGCTTAGACCTCACTGTGCAGGCACTGGCTGGGGTCAGGGAAATGGAGGGGGGTGGAGGAGGGCAAGATCAGGACTATCAGATCAGCAGTTGGGTAAATGTAGAAAGAAGGGGTAGAGGGAAAAGTGCCAGGGAGGCTAGTCCTGAGCTGGCACACCTTAGTAAATATGCCTGTTTGGCTGATATTAGGGATGAAAGCCCAGGGCCAGCAACACTGCAGCAGGTCGTTTCTCCTAGCAACAAGGAGGATGACCGCTGCAGGAAGGATGGGAAAAGGAGTGCAGCAAAGGGAGGAAAGATGCTGGTGGTAGGGGACTCTATTATTAGGCGGACAGAAAGGGTCATCTGTTGCCGAGACTGCGAATGCTGAACAGTGTGTCGTCTGCCGGGTGCTCGGGTTCGGCATATTGCGGATCGGATTGACAGATTGCTGGGTGGGGCTGGGGAAGACCCGGCAGTCATGGTACACATTGGCACCAATGACAAAGTCAGTGGGAGATGGAAGGTCCTTAAAAATTATTTTAGGGAGCTAGGTTAAAAGCTCAAGTCCAGGACCTCCAAGGTAGTGTTTTCAGAAATACTACCAGTGCCACAATCGTCACTAGTGAGACAGCGGGAGCTTAGGGAGTTAAATAAGTGGCTCAGAAGCTGGTGCAGGAAGGAAGGGTTTGGGTTCATGGAAAACTGGGCCGAATTCGCGGTCGGTTACAGACTCTACAGTAGGGACGGGCTGCACCTCAATAGGGAGGGTGCAACTGCCCTGGGGGAAAAAATGATTAGACGGCTGGAGGAGCTTTTAAACTAGGATCTGGGGGGGGAGGTGTCATACTAATAAGGGGGTAGATAGTGTAGATAGAGAGTGGGTTATAGAAGGGGACAGTGGGGATTTAGTGGGGGCTGGGGTAGGCAAGGAAAATAGGGAGAAGACGGAATAACTATACATTTATAAAAAACAGAACTGCTGGTAACAGAACATGTTACATATAAAAATTAACCAAGGTAACCAAAAAATCCTGGATAATCACTTTACAGGTAATAGTCATTTAAAATGTATTTTCACAAATGGCAGAAGTCTAGGTAGAAAAATGGGGGAGCTGGAGGCTATGGTACTAGAAGAACACATAGATGTAGTTGGTGTGGCTGAGACATGGTTGGACTCTTCGCATGACTGGGCTGTTAATATTGAGGGTTTTACACTATTTAGGAAAGACCGGGTCAATAGAAAAGGTGGTGGCATGTGCCTGTATGTGAGGAGTGATCTCAAGACAAGTGTGAAAGAGGCAATTGTGCGTGAGGATGGTGAGGATGTGGAAACCTTATAAGTAGAGTTGAGCGAACACCTGGATGTTCGGGTTCGAGAAGTTCGGCCGAACTTCCCGGAAATGTTCGGGTTCGGGATCCGAACCCGACCCGAACTTCGTCTCGAACCCCATTGAAGTCAATGGGGACCCGAACTTTTCGGCACTAAAAAGGCTGTAAAACAGCCCAGGAAAGAGCTAGAGGGCTGCAAAAGGCAGCAACATGTAGGTAAATCCCCTGCAAACAAATGTGGATAGGGAAATGAATTAAAATTAAAAAAAAATTAAAAAAAATTAACCAATATCAATTGGACAGAGGTCCCATAGCAGAGAATCGGGCTTCACGTCAGCAGAGAATCAGTCTCTTCATGCCATAGCAGAGAATCTGGCTTCATGTCAGCAGAGAATCAGTCTCTTCATGCCATAGCAGAGAATCTGGCTTCATGTCAGCAGAGAATCAGTCTTCATGTCATAGCAGAGAATCAGGCTTCACGTCACCCACCACTGGAACAGGCCACTGTCACATATTTAGGCCCAGGCACCCAGGCAGAGGAGAGAGGTGCCATAACAGAGATTCAAGCTTCATCTCAGCAAAGAATCTGTCTTCATGTCATAGCAGAGAATCAGGCTTCACGTCACCCACCACTGGAACAGGCCACTGTCACATATTTAGGCCCAGGCACCCAGGCAGAGGAGAGAGGTCCCATAACAGAGATTCAGGCTTCATGTCCGCAGAGAATCAGTCTTCATGTCATAGCAGAGAATCAGGCTTCACGTCACCCACCACTGGAACAGGCCACTGTCACATATTTAGGCCCAGGCACCCAGGCAGAGGAAAGAGGTCCCATAACAGAGATTCAGGTTTCATGTCAGCAGAGAATCAGTCTTCATGTCATAGCAAAGAATCAGGCTTCACGTCACCCACCACTGGAACAGGCCACTGTCACATATTTAGGCCCATGTACCCAGGCAGAGGAGAGAGGTCCCATAACAGAGATTCAGGCTTCATGTCAGCAGAGAATCAGTCTTCATGTCATAGCAGAGAATCAGGCTTCACGTCACCCACCACTGGAACAGGCCACTGTCACATATTTAGGCCCAGGCACCCAGGCAGAGGAGAGAGGTCCCATAACAGAGATTCAGGCTTCATGTCAGCAGAGAATCAGTCTTCATGTCATAGCAAAGAATCAGGCTTCACGTCACCCACCACTGGAACAGGCCACTGTCACATATTTAGGCCCAGGCACCCAGGCAGAGGAGAGAGGTCCCATAACAGATATTCAGGCTTCATGTCAGCAGAGAATCAGTCTTCATGTCATAGCAGAGAATCAGGCTTCACGTCACCCACCACTGGAACAGGCCACTGTCACATATTTAGGCCCAGGCACCCAGGCAGAGGAGAGAGGTCCCGTAACAGAGATTCAGGCTTCATGTCAGCAGAGAATCAGTCTTCATGTCATAGCAGAGAATCAGGCTTCACGTCACCCACCACTGGAACAGGCCACTGTCACATATTTAGGCCCCGGCACCCAGGCAGAGGAGAGAGGTCCCATAACAGAGATTCAGGCTTCATGTCAGCAGAGAATCAATCTTCATGTCATAGCAAAGAATCAGGCTTCACGTCACCCACCACTGGAACAGGCCACTGTCACATATTTAGGCCCAGGCACCCAGGCAGAGGAGAGAGGTCCCATAACAGAGATTCAGGCTTCATGTCAGCAGAGAATCAGTCTTCATGTCATAGCAAAGAATCAGGTTTCACGTCACCCACCACTGGAACAGGCCACTGTCACATATTTAGGCCCAGGCACCCAGGCAGAGGAGAGAGGTCCCATAACAGAGATTCAGGCTTCATGTCAGAAGAGAATCAGTCTTCATGTCATAGCAGAGAATCAGGCTTCACGTCACCCACCACTGGAACAGGCCACTGTCACATATTTAGGCCCCGGCACCCAGGCAGAGGAGAGAGGTCCCGTAATAGAGAATCTGGCTTCATGTCAGCACAGAATCAGTCTTCATGTCATAGCAGAGAATCAGGCTTCACGTCACCCACCACTGGAACAGGCCACTGTCACATATTTAGGCTCCGGCACCCAGACAGAGGAGAGAGGTCCCGTAACAGAGAATCTGGCTTCATGTCCGCAGAGAATCTGTCTTCATGTCATAGCAGAGAATCAGGCTTCACATCACCCACCACTGGCACAGGCCACTGTCACATATTTAGGCCCAGGCACCCAGGCAGAGGAGAGAGGTCCCATAACAGAGATTCAGGCTTCATGTAAGCAGAGAATCTGTCTTCATGTCATAGCAAAGAATCAGGTTTCACGTCACCCACCACTGGAACAGGCCACTGTCACATATTTAGGCCCCGGCACCCAGGCAGAGGAGAGAGGTCCCATAACAGAGATTCAGGCTTCATGTCAGCAGAGAATCAATCTTCATGTCATAGCAAAGAATCAGGCTTCACGTCACCCACCACTGGAACAGGCCACTGTCACATATTTAGGCCCAGGCACCCAGGCAGAGGAGAGAGGTCCCATAACAGAGATTCAGGCTTCATGTCAGCAGAGAATCAGTCTTCATGTCATAGCAAAGAATCAGGTTTCACGTCACCCACCACTGGCACAGGCCACTGTCACATATTTAGGCCCAGGCACCCAGGCAGAGGAGAGAGGTCCCATAACAGAGATTCAGGCTTCATGTCAGCAGAGAATCAGTCTTCATGTCATAGCAGAGAATCAGGCTTCACGTCACCCACCACTGGAACAGGCCACTGTCACATATTTAGGCCCCGGCACCCAGGCAGAGGAGAGAGGTCCCATAACAGAGATTCAGGCTTCATGTCAGCAGAGAATCAATCTTCATGTCATAGCAAAGAATCAGGCTTCACGTCACCCACCACTGGAACAGGCCACTGTCACATATTTAGGCCCAGGCACCCAGGCAGAGGAGAGAGGTCCCATAACAGAGATTCAGGCTTCATGTCAGCAGAGAATCAGTCTTCATGTCATAGCAAAGAATCAGGTTTCACGTCACCCACCACTGGAACAGGCCACTGTCACATATTTAGGCCCAGGCACCCAGGCAGAGGAGAGAGGTCCCATAACAGAGATTCAGGCTTCATGTCAGAAGAGAATCAGTCTTCATGTCATAGCAGAGAATCAGGCTTCACGTCACCCACCACTGGAACAGGCCACTGTCACATATTTAGGCCCCGGCACCCAGGCAGAGGAGAGAGGTCCCGTAATAGAGAATCTGGCTTCATGTCAGCACAGAATCAGTCTTCATGTCATAGCAGAGAATCAGGCTTCACGTCACCCACCACTGGAACAGGCCACTGTCACATATTTAGGCTCCGGCACCCAGACAGAGGAGAGAGGTCCCGTAACAGAGAATCTGGCTTCATGTCCGCAGAGAATCTGTCTTCATGTCATAGCAGAGAATCAGGCTTCACATCACCCACCACTGGCACAGGCCACTGTCACATATTTAGGCCCAGGCACCCAGGCAGAGGAGAGAGGTCCCATAACAGAGATTCAGGCTTCATGTAAGCAGAGAATCTGTCTTCATGTCATAGCAAAGAATCAGGTTTCACGTCACCCACCACTGGAACAGGCCACTGTCACATATTTAGGCCCAGGCACCCAGGCAGACGAGAGAGGTCCCATAACAGAGATTCAGGCTTCATGTCAGAAGAGAATCAGTCTTCATGTCATAGCAGAGAATCAGGCTTCACGTCACCCACCACTGGAACAGGCCACTGTCACATATTTAGGCCCCGGCACCCAGACAGAGGAGAGAGGTCCCGTAATAGAGAATCTGGCTTCATGTCAGCACAGAATCAGTCTTCATGTCATAGCAGAGAATCAGGCTTCACGTCACCCACCACTGGAACAGGCCACTGTCACATATTTAGGCTCCGGCACCCAGACAGAGGAGAGAGGTCCCGTAACAGAGAATCTGGCTTCATGTCCGCAGAGAATCTGTCTTCATGTCATAGCAGAGAATCAGGCTTCACATCACCCACCACTGGAACAGGCCACTGTCACATATTTAGGCCCAGGCACCCAGGCAGAGGAGAGAGGTATCATAACAGAGATTCAGGCTTCATGTCAGAAGAGAATCAGTCTTCATGTCATAGCAGAGAATCAGGCTTCACGTCACCCACCACTGGAACAGGCCACTGTCACATATTTAGGCCCAGGCACCCAGGCAGAGGAGAGAGGTCCCATAACAGAGATTCAGGCTTCATGTCAGCAGAGAATCAGTCTTCATGTCATAGCAGAGAATCAGGCTTCACGTCACCCACCACTGGAACAGGCCACTGTCACATATTTAGGCCCAGGCACCCAGGCAGAGGAGAGAGGTCCCATAACAGAGATTCAGGCTTCATGTCAGCAGAGAATCAGTCTTCATGTCATAGCAGAGAATCAGGCTTCACATCACCCACCACTGGCACAGGCCACTGTCACATATTTAGGCCCAGGCACCCAGGCAGAGGAGAGAGGTCCCATAACAGAGATTCAGGCTTCATGTGAGCAGAGAATCTGTCTTCATGTCATAGCAGAGAATCAGGCTTCACGTTACCCAGCACTGGAACAGGCCACTGTCACATATTTAGGCCCATGTACCCAGGCAGAGGAGAGAGGTCCCATAACAGAGATTCAGGCTTCATGTCAGCAGAGAATCAGTCTTCATGTCATAGCAGAGAATCAGGCTTCACGTCACCCACCACTGGAACAGGCCACTGTCACATATTTAGGCCCAGGCACCCAGGCAGAGGAGAGAGGTCCCATAACAGAGATTCAGGCTTCATGTCAGCAGAGAATCAGTCTTCATGTCATAGCAAAGAATCAGGCTTCACGTCACCCACCACTGGAACAGGCCACTGTCACATATTTAGGCCCCGGCACCCAGACAGAGGAGAGAGGTCCCGTAACAGAGAATCTGGCTTCATGTCAGCACAGAATCAGTCTTCATGTCATAGCAGAGAATCAGGCTTCACGTCACCCACCACTGGAACAGGCCACTGTCACATATTTAGGCCCCGGCACCCAGACAGAGGAGAGAGGTCCCGTAACAGAGAATCTGGATTCATGTCAGCACAGAATCTGTCTTCATGTCATAGCAGAGAATCAGGCTTCACGTCACCCACCACTGGCACAGGCCACTGTCACATATTTAGGCCCAGGCACCCAGGCAGAGGAGAGAGGTCCCATAACAGATATTCAGGCTTCATGTCAGCACAGAATCAGGCTTCATGTCATAGCAGAGAATCAGGCTTCACGTCACCCACCACTGGAACAGGCCACTGTCACATTTTTAGGCCCCGGCACCCAGGCAGAGGAGAGAGGTCCCATAACAGAGATTCAGGCTTCATGTCAGCAGAGAATCAGTCTTCATGTCATAGCAGAGAATCAGGCTTCACGTCACCCACCACTGGAACAGGCCACTGTCACATATTTAGGCCCAGGCACCCAGGCAGAGGAGAGAGGTCCCATAACAGATATTCAGGCTTCATGTCAGCACAGAATCTGTCTTCATGTCATAGCAGAGAATCAGGCTTCACGTCACCCACCACTGGAACAGCCACTGTCACATATTTAGGCCCAGGCACCCAGGCAGAGGAGAGAGGTCGCGTAACAGAGAATCTGGCTTCATGTCAGCACAGAATCAGTCTTCATGTCATAGCAGAGAATCAGGCTTCACGTCACCCACCACTGGAACAGGCCACTGTCACACATTTACGCCCCGGCGGCCCAGACAGAGGAGAGGTTCATTCAACTTTGGGTTGCCCCGCAATATAATGGTAAAATGAAAATAAAAATAGGATTGAATGAGGAAGTGCCCTGGAGTACAATAATATATTGTTAAGGGGAGGTAGTTAATGTCTAATCTGCACAAGGGATGGACAGGTCCTGTGGGATCCATGCCTGGTTCATTTTTATGAACGTCAGCTTGTCCACATTGGCTGTAGACAGGCGGCTGCGTTTGTCTGTAATGACGCCCCCTGCCGTGCTGAATACACGTTCAGACAAAACGCTGGCCGCCGGGCAGGCCAGCACCTCCAAGGCATAAAAGGCTAGCTATGGCCACGTGGAAAATTTGGAGACCCAGAAGTTGAATGGGGCCGAACCATCAGTCAGTACGTGGAGGGGTGTGCACAGGTACTGTTCCACCATGTTAGTGAAATGTTGCCTCCTGCTAACACGTTCCGTATCAGGTGGTGGTGCAGTTAGCTGTGGCGTGGTGACAAAACTTTTCCACATCTCTGCCATGCTAACCCTGCCCTCAGAGGAGCTGGCCGTGACACAGCTGCGTTGGCGACCTCTTGCTCCTCCTCTGCCTTCGCCTTGGGCTTCCACTGGTTCCCCTGGGACATTTGGGAATGCTCTCAGTAGCGCGTCTACCAACGTGCGCTTGTACTCGCGCATCTTCCTATCACGCTCCAGTGTAGGAAGTAAGGTGGGCACATTGTCTTTGTACCGGGGATCCAGCAGGGTGGCAACCCAGTAGTCCGCACACGTTAAAATGTGGGCAACTCTGCTGTCGTTGCGCAGGCACTGCAGCATATAGTCGCTTATGTGTGCCAGGCTGCCCAGAGGTAAGGACAAGCTGTCCTCTGTGGGAGGCGTATCGTCATCGTCCTGTGTTTCCCCCCAGCCACGCACCAGTGATGGGCCCGAGCTGCTTTGGGTGCCACCCCGCTGTGAACATGCTTCATCCTCATCCTCCTCCACCTCATCCTCGTCCTCCTCGTCCTCCAGTAGTGGGCCCTGTCTGGCCACATTTGTACCTGGCCTCTGCTGTTGCAAAAAACCTCCCTCTGAGTCACTTCGAAGAGACTGGCCTGAAAGTGCTAAAAATGACCCCTCTTCCTCCTCTTCCTCCTGGGCCACCTCCTCTTCCATCATCGCCCTAAGTGTTTTCTCAAGGAGACATAGAAGTGGTATTGTAATGCTGATAACGGCGTCATCGCCACTGGCCATGTTGGTGGAGTACTCGAAACAGCGCAACAGGGCACACAGGTCTCGCATGGAGGCCCAGTCATTGGTGGTGAAGTGGTGCTGTTCCGCAGTGCGACTGACCCGTGCGTGCTGCAGCTGAAACTCCACTATGGCCTGCTGATGCTCGCACAGTCTGTCCAGCATGTGCAAGGTGGAGTTCCACCTGGTGGGCAAATCGCATATGAGGCAGTGAGCGGGAAGGCCAAAGTTACGCTGTAGCGCAGACAGGCGTGCAGCAGCAGGGTGTGAACGCCGGAAGCGTGAACAGACGGCCCGCACTTTATGCAGCAGCTCTGACATGTCAGGGTAGTTGCGAATGAACTTCTGCACCACCAAATTCAGCACATGCGCCAGGCAAGGGATGTGCATCAAACCGGCTAGTCCCAGAGCTGCAACGAGATTTCGCCCATTATCGCACACCACCAGGCCGGGCTTGAGGCTCACCGGCAGCAACCACTCGTCGGTCTGTTGTTCTATACCCCGCCACAACTCCTGTGCGGTGTGGGGCCTGTCCCCCAAACATATGAGTTTCAGAACGGCCTGCTGACGTTTACCCCGGGCTGTGCTGAAGTTGGTGGTGAAGGTGTGTGGCTGACTGGATGAGCAGGTGGAAGAAGAGGAGGAGGAAGCTGAGTAGGAGGAGGAGGAGACAGGAGGCAAAGAATGTTGCCCTGCGATCCTTGGCGGCGGAAGGACGTGCGCCAAACAGCTCTCCGCCTGGGGCCCAGCCGCCACTACATTTACCCAGTGTGCAGTTAGGGAGATATAGCGTCCCTGGCCGTGCTTACTGGTCCACGTATCTGTGGTTAGGTGGACCTTGCCACAGATGGCGTTGCGCAGTGCACACTTGATTTTATCCGACACTTGGTTGTGCAGGGAAGGCACGGCTCTCTTGGAGAAGTAGTGGCGGCTGGGAACAACATACTGTGGGACAGCAAGCGACATGAGCTCTTTGAAGCTGTCTGTGTCCACCAGCCTAAATGACAGCATTTCATAGGCCAGTAGTTTAGAAATGCTGGCATTCAGGGCCAGGGATCGAGGGTGGCTAGGTGGGAATTTACGCTTTCTCTCAAATGTTTGTGAGATGGAGAGCTGAACGCTGCCGTGTGACATGGTTGAGATGCTTGGTGACGCAGGTGGTGGTGTTGGTGGTACATCCCATGTTTTGCTGGGCGGCAGGTGCCAACGTTCCTCCAGAGGCGGAGGAAGAGGCCGAGGCGGCGGCAGCAGCAGAAGAGGCCGAGGCGGCAGCAGCAGAAGAGGTAGCAGGGGGAGCCTCAGTGACTTCTTTGTTTTTAAGGTGTTTACTCCACTGCAGTTCATGCTTTGCATGCAGGTGCCTGGTCATGCAGGTTGTGCTAAGGTTCAGAACGTTAATTCCTCGCTTCAGGCTCTCATGGCACAGCGTGCAAACCACTCGGGTCTTGTCGTCAGCACATTGTTTAAAGAAGTGCCATGCCAGGGAACTCCTTGAAGCTGCCTTTGGGGTGCTCGGTCCCAGATGGCGGCGGTCAGTAGCAGGCGGAGTCTCTTGGCGGCGGGTGTTCTGATTTTGCCCACTGCTCCCTCTTTGTCTTTTGCTACGCTGTTGGCTCGGTCTCACCACTGCCTCTTCCTCCGAATTCTGAAAGTCAGTGGCACGACCTTCATTCCATGTGGGGTCTAGGACCTCATCGTCCCCTGCATCGTCTTCCACCCAGTCTTGATCCCTGACCTCCTGTTCAGTCTGCACACTGCAGAAAGACGCAGCAGTTGGCACCTGTGTTTCGTCATCATCAGAGACGTGCTGAGGTGGTATTCCCATGTCCTCATCATCAGGAAACATAAGTGGTTGTGCATTAGTGCATTCTATCTCTTCCACCCCTGGGGAAGGGCTAGGTGGATGCCCTTGGGAAACCCTGGCAGCAGAGTCTTCAAACAGCATAAGAGACTGCTGCATAACTTGAGGCTCAGACAGTTTCCCTGATATGCATGGGGGTGATGTGACAGACTGATGGGCTTGGTTTTCATGCGCCATCTGTGCGCTTTCTGCAGAAGACTGGGTTGGTGGGAGATAATGTGAACGTGCTGGATGCACTGTCGGCCACCCATATTTGGGCCGCACCAAATATCCCTGTAAATTCTGGCGGCTACTGGGACCTGAGGTAGTTGGTACACTAGGACGTGTGGCTGTGGCAGAACGGCCACGTCCTCTCCCAGCACTAGAGGGTCCACTAACACCACCATGACCATGTCCACGTTCGCGTCCCTTATTAGATGTTTTCCTCATTGTTCCCGTTCACCACAATTTTGAAAATGGCAAATTGGGGAATACTTTTTCAACCCAGAACAAAAACTGTGCTTTTACGGTCACTACAAATAATTTGACCAGCTAAAACAGTACAGATTTGGTTGAATATAAATGTGAGGCCTATTTTTTTTGCGCTGTGTGACAGATATACCTTTAATCACAGAATTAGACTTGTATCTGCACGGTAGCGTGTGTGTTAAGTTTTTCAGAATGACACTATCAGCACCTTGAATCTAAGATATCCTTTTTGGGATAGATTTAAAGTACGGTAGGCCTGATATAGCAGAAACTACTAATTTTGAGAATGGCAAATTTGGGAATAGTTTTTCAACCCAGAACAAAAACTGTGCTTTTACGGTCACTAAATATAACTTGACCAGCTAAAACTGTACTGATTTGGAGGAATAGAAATGTCAGGCCTATTTTTTACGCGCTGTGTGACAGATATACCTTTAATCACAGAATTAGACTTGTATCTGCACGGTAGCGTGTGTGTTAAGTTTTTCAGAATGACACTATCAGCACCTTGAATCTAAGATATCCTTTTTGGGTTAGATTTAAAGTAGGCCTGATATAGCAGAAACTACTAATTTTGAGAATGGCAAATTTGGGAATAGTTTTTCAACCCAGAACAAAAACTGTGCTTTTACGGTCACTACAAATAATTTGACCTGCTAAAACAGTACAGATTTGGTTGAATAGAAATGTGAGGCCTATTTTTTATGCGCTGTGTGACAGATATACCTTTAATCACAGAATTAGACTTGTATCTGCACGGTAGCGTGTGTGTTAAGTTTTTCAGAATGACACTATCAGCACCTTGAATCTAAGATATCCTTTTTGGGATAGATTTAAAGTAGGCCTGATATAGCAGAAACTACTAATTTTGAGAATGGCAAATTTGGGAATAGTTTTTCAACCCAGAACAAAAACTGTGCTTTTACGGTCACTAAATATAACTTGACCAGCTAAAACTGTACTGATTTGGAGGAATAGAAATGTCAGGCCTATTTTTTACGCGCTGTGTGACAGATATACCTTTAATCACAGAATTAGACTTGTATCTGCACGGTAGCGTGTGTGTTAAGTTTTTCAGAATGACACTATCAGCACCTTGAATCTAAGATATCCTTTTTGGGTTAGATTTAAAGTAGGCCTGATATAGCAGAAACTACTAATTTTGAGAATGGCAAATTTGGGAATAGTTTTTCAACCCAGAACAAAAACTGTGCTTTTACGGTCACTACAAATAATTTGACCTGCTAAAACAGTACAGATTTGGTTGAATAGAAATGTGAGGCCTATTTTTTACGCGCTGTGTGACAGATATACCTTTAATCACAGAATTAGACTTGTATCTGCACGGTAGCGTGTGTGTTAAGTTTTTCAGAATGACACTATCAGCACCTTGAATCTAAGATATCCTTTTTGGGATAGATTTAAAGTAGGCCTGATATAGCAGAAACTACTAATTTTGAGAATGGCAAATTTGGGAATAGTTTTTCAACCCAGAACAATTACTGTGCTTTTACGGTCACTACAAATAACTTGACCAGCTAAGGCTACTTTCATACTTGCGTTCGGAGCGGATCCGTCTGATGTTTCATCAGACGGATCCGCTCCGATAATGCAGACGTTCGCATCCGTTCAGAACGGATGCGTCTGCATTAAAACGTAGAAAATTTTCTAAGTGTGAAAGTTGTCTGAGCGGATCCGTTCAGACTTTACATTGTAAGTCAATGGGGAACGGATCCGCTTGAAGATTGAGCCATATGGTGTCATCTTCAAGCGTATCCGCCCCCATTGACTTACATTGTAAGTCTGGACGGATCCGCTCGCCTCCGCACGGCCAGGCGGACACCCGAACGCTGCAAGCAGCGTTCAGGTGTCCGCTCACTGAGCGGAGCGGAGGCTGAACGCTGGCAGGCGGATGCATTCTCAGTGGATCCGCCTCCACTGAGAATGCATTGGGGCCAGACGGATGCGTTCGGGACCGCTCGTGAGCCCCTTCAAACGGAGCGCACGAGCGGACACCCGCACGCTAGTGTGAAAGTAGCCTTAAACAGTACTGATTTGGAGGAATATAAATGTCAGGTCTATTTTTTAGGCGCTGGGTGACAGGCTCAACTTGCCCCTGATTTAGTATATGGCCAAAAAATAACCACACTATTGATGGTTAAATGCACTTGGGTGACACAGGCTCAGCCTGCACCTGATGTAGTATATGGCCAAAAATTAACCACACTGTTGATGGTTAAATGCACTTGGGTGACACAGGCTCAGCCTGCACCTGATGTAGTATATGGCCAAAAAATAACCACACTGTTGATGGTTAAATGCACTTGGGTGACACAGGCTCAGCCTGCACCTGATGTAGGATATAGCAAAAAATAACCACACTATTGATGGTTAAATGCACTTGGTGGTAGCTTGTGCTCGCGCACCACAAGCCACAAAATGGCCGCCGATCACCCCAGAAAAAAATGATATAAAAACGCTCTGGGCAGCCTAAAAAAAGTGAGCAATTCAATATTAGCACTTCAATGATCCACAGCTGGAGATCGATCGCTGAATTAAGTCTTTGGAGGAGTTAATCTGCCTAATCTCGCCCTAACGTCGCAGCAGCAACCTCTCCCTATGCTTGAATCAGCAGAGTGACGTGCAGCGCTACGTGACCCAAGCTTAAATAGAGGCTGGGTCACATGCTGCACTGGCCAATCACAGCCATGCCAATAGTAGGCAAGGCTGTGATGGCCTCTTGGGGCAAGTAATATGACGCTTGTTGATTGGCTGCTTTGCAGCCTTTCAAAAAGCGCCAAGAAAGCGCCGAACACCGAACCCGAACCCGGACTTTTACGAAAATAGTCGGGTTCGGGTCCGTGTCACGGACACCTCAAAATTCGGTACGAACCCGAACTATACAGTTCGGGTTCGCTCATCCCTACTTATGGGTGTAAGTTCAAAGGGATATAAACACTGAAAAAATAATACTTGGTGTAATCTATAGACCCCCTAACATCACAGAAGAGATAGAAACGCAACTGTATAACCAAATAGAGCGGGCAGCACAGGCTGGTACAGTAGTCATAATGGGAGATTTTAACTTCCCAGACATTGACTGGGGTCATGGTTCTGCCTCAACTGCAAAGGGGAGAAAATTCCTCAACTTGCTGCAGGACCACTTTATGGGCCAGTTTGTAGAAGCTCCCACTAGGGGTGATGCTCTGTTGGATCTGGTAATTTCTAATGATGCAGAGCTTGTTGGTAATGTTACTGTTCGAGAAACACTAGGTAATAGTGACCACAATATAATTATATTCCCCCTAAACTATAAGAAGCATACTCTGTTAGGCAGAGCAAAGACACTGAATTTCAAAAAGGCTAATTTCCCTGGGTTGAGGGCAGAATTTGCCCTCATGGCTTACAGCTACTGTAAAAAGAGCAATAAAAGACAAAAAGAGGGCATTTAAAAAATACAAATCTGAGGGGTCAGCTGTAGCGTTTGAAGATTATAAAGGGCTTAATAAAATCTGCAAAAAGGAGATAAAATTAGCAAAGATACAAAACGAACAGCAGGTAGCAAAAGAAAGCAAAACAAATCCCAAAAAGTTTTTTAAATATATAAATGCTAAAAAACCTAGGTCTGAGCAGGTAGGACTCCTAAATAATGGTAAGGAGGGGATAGTCACTAAAGATAAGGAAAAGGTAGAGTTCCTAAATAGGTTTTTTAGCTCTGTATATACAAAAGAAGAGAAAGGAGCTGATATCTGTGGCGCCTGGGTTGTTAGTACATCCAGTGATATACTCGATTGGCTAACTGTAGATATGGTCCAAGAAAAGTTAAATAGGGTAAATGTGAACAAAACTCTGGGTCCAGATGGATTACACCCAAGGGTGCTTAAAGAGCTCTGTTAAGTCATTGCTGTGCCCCTGTTTATATTTTTTAAGGATTCTCTAGGGACTGGTACAGTGCCAAGTGATTGGCACAAGGCAAACATGGTGCCCATATTCAAAAAAGGATCAAGGTCCTCCACAGGTAATTATAGACCAGTTAGTTTAACTTCTGTTGTGGGAAAAATGTTTGAAGGAATCTTAAGGGACTATATACAGGAGTATGTGACTATAAATAATATTATAAGTGATAACCAGTATGGGTTTACCAAGGACAGAAGTTGTCAGACTAACCTGATTTGTTTTTATGAGGAGGTGAGTAGTAGCCTGGACAGAGGGGCGGCTGTGGATGTAGTGTTTCTGGATTTTTCAAAGGCTTTTGATACTGTCCCTCATGAGTCATAGACGCTTAATAAGTAAAGTAAGGTCTATAGGCTTGGAAAGTATAGTTTGTAATTGGATTGAAAACTGGCTGAAGGACCGTGTCCAGAGAGTTGTGGTCAATGATTCCTATTCAGAATGGTCCCAGGTTATAAGTGGTGTACCCCAAGGTTCAGTGGTGGGCCCTTTATTATTTAATTTATTTCTTAATGACATAGAATACGGGATTAATAGCACCATATCTATTTTTGCAGATGACACTAAAATGTGTAGAACTGTACGGTCTATGGAAGATATCCACAAACCACAAGCTGACTTGAACACTCTGAGTGATTGGGCATCAACTTGGCAAATGAGGTTCAATGTGGACAAATGTAAAGTTATGCATCTTGGTAGTAATAATCTCTGTGCTTCATATGTCCTATGTGATGTAGCACTGGGAGAGTCACTTATAGAGAAGGATTTGGGTGTCCTTGTGGATGGTAGATTAAATTATAGTATACAATGTCAATCAGCTGTATCTAAGGCCACCAGGATATTGTCATGCATTAAACGAGGCATGGACTCGCGGGGAAGGGATGTAATACTACCACTTTACAAAGCGCTGGTGCGGCCTTATCTGGAATACGCAGTCCAATTCTGGGCACCAGTACATAGAAAGGATGCACTGCAGCTGGAAAAAGTACAGAGGAGAGCGACTAAAATGATAAGGGGCATTGAGGGTCTTAGTTATGATTGAATTTATTTAGTCTTGAGAAGAGACTTCTAAGGGGGGACATGATTAACCTGTACAAGTATATAAATGGGCCATACAAAAAATACGGCGAAGAGCTGTTCCATGTAAAATGTGCTCAAAAGACAAGGGGGCACTGCCTCCGACTGAAGAAGAAAAAGTTCAGTCTCCAGAAGCGTCAAAGCTTCTTTACTGTAAGAACTGTGAATCTGTGGAATAGACTTCCTCAGGAAGTGGTCACAGCAGGAACAGTGGACGAATTATTAAAAGTAAAAAACATAAATGCTTATGAAAACGTCTCACTTCCTTCTGGGATTCGCGTCCCCATCTATCCCTTGGTTGAACTTGATGGACGTTTGTCTTTTTTCAACCGTATTAACTATGCAACTATGTAACTATGACACACGTGCCGTGCATGGCACTCGTCATGAACTTAGTCGTGCAGTGATTCGTTGCCAAATACCCCGGGGTCCAGGATGTCTTATGGCCATGGCTTGCCTTGCTGACGTTTAGCGGTGACACCACCTGCCCGTCAGACGTCTGATTTGTGACAGCCCGACGCGCTGGAACTCCACCTTGTATATGCTTGATAGGCTGCTCCAGTAGCAATGTGCCGTTAATGACTACCTGTACGAACTCTACCTGTGAAGAGGAGTCAGAGGATGATGGTGGCTGGGGGAGGAGGAGCAAGAAGAGCAGGCTTTGAGGGGAACTTTAAACTTTTCGGGGATCCCTGGTGCTGTCCGTGGCTGTGGGCAGGAGACCGAGGACGACATTCTCCTGGGCGATGAGCAGGAGCCAGGGTGCTCCATTGATAAAAAATTTGTGCAAATGGGGGCCTTCATGCTCCAGTGTTTGAAGAAGGACCCTCGTTATCTACCTAATTAAATGCCCCTGTGGGCTTGGCTATGTAGGTCAGACTATCCAAAAATTAAGGAACATATTTGCCAGCACAAGTCCAATATTCGTACCAAAAAGACTGACGCTCCACTAGTCGAACATTTCATCAGACACAAACATGCCATCAGCCAATTACGATTTCAGGTAATTGGCTGTGTACCCTACAACCTATTGGACTTAATAAGGATTATCTTTTGGATGATTAGTATTAAGTATTGCTTTTCAATATGTCCTGAGTATTTTTAATATTGGTCTCTCTCCTTTTTATTTTCCTTGCAGGACCAGAACTGTCCAGTAGCGGGTGGTGACATCCGCCAAGCACATTCTACACTCCCAGCATCCTCCGCGGTTTACCATTATCCTAAGAATCCCATGCGATTATCCTAAGAATCCCACGCGTCAATTTAAAGTGACCTATTACTTATTTAAGCAATGTCTCACACAACGGTAGTGTGATAGTTTTGGTTCCATTCATTTGTATGTACCAATGGCTCTCCGTTTTTTTCAACTATGATTGGCCCTGGAGTTATATATAATTATTCATGGTTCTATAATCATATAATTCCACGGCCACATTTATTTGAATGTTCCAATGATTCCCCGGTTTCCTCTACTATGGTTGGCCCTGGAATTATATATAGCTATACATGGCTCCATAATTGTATAATTCCACCGCCACATTATCTTGTACATATTTAACCACATGGTTTTGTACCTATTTATGGTGCTATATCTAGCAATATGATGAGTCTCCCCTGATGCCTGTATCTTGCCATCTCTTAAGATGGCTGCTAATGAATGTTTAGGGTTTAGCACATGCGCCATGAAGATGTGACCCTCCTCTTCTTTATTCCCCCTTTTTCAATTTGTTTTGGTGGCGTTAGAATTCTTATGTCGAGTGACATGTCCACTGATACACATTATATTGTTTTACTTGGTGGGATAGTGCAACTATGCGACAGATGCGTCACTGACTCCACTCGTATTCTTATTACCACTCACCAGTGGTTCCGCCCATCTGATTTGAATAGGCCGGACGGCGCGGTCACGTGACGGGTGAGTCATGTGACGCGCACGTCATTTCCTTCCGGCTCTGATCCCGTGCTGTTCGGGTCACATGACGCATACGTCATAGCCTCTCTGCGCTAGCCACCCTGCATTCCAAGCCTCCTTCGGGTATAGTACCGCCCACTGAGGCTTTCACATGCTGCTCAACCACCAATGAACATCACCTAGGGGCTATTTAACATGGCGCTCCGCACTATACGGTAGCGCCGGCAGCATACAAGCTGTGGTTTCAAGAGTGGTGAGTTTTTGAACCTGTGGCTCCTACATTTTGCCATCCTTGGTGACTCATCAATGTTCTATTGAACTATAGTATTTCCTCCACTGTCTTCTTGTTCTCTCCTTTGTTTTCCTCTATGCTTCTTAGCATATACTCTATAAGCATGAGCTTGCACTCACAGGAGTCTCTTTCTCTGTTATCTATAGATATATATATATATTTTTTTTTTTTTCAGCCTGCCTCCAGTGATGTGGCTTGGGTGCTTAGAGCAGGTCTGCAGTATTTTTGCCACACGCCTGGTCTGACCACCTTGCCATCTCCTTCTCCATTTTGTTCTTTCCATTTGTTACATGGATCATTCTATTGCCTGATCCTATGGTCTGTTTATATACTTTATGGTATTTCATTATGTGTAGGGCTCATTTACCCTCCCATGTTTTGGACCTTGTCTCATCAATCATGTCCTATTCTTGAACAGACTACTGCAACCTTGTATAATCATGTCTTTAAGAGTATACTATGAATTACCACTCTTTTATCTGTTTATATACTCTATGGCATATCATTATGTTTAGGGTTCATCTACCCCTCTTTCTTGAACCTTGACTCATCAATCATGCCCTAGCTTTGTACAGACTTTTGTAACATTGTATAATCATGTCTCAAGAATTTATTATGAATTACCTTTCTATGAATTTTATCACATCACAATTTTTTGTATATTATGTCTTTTCAGCCTGATGAAGGGCATATGTTAGCCCGAAACGTTGCACGCAACTGATATACCACTGTTTCCGGCTGAAATAATATGAAATAAATCACTATTTATCATCATCACGGAGTGCTGTCTAAATATTTGTGTGATATCTACAGTTCTTGAGGTGGAGCTACAGAACACAACCCGGACGTGCACCCACCCCTGCCATTGTTTGAAAAGAGTGCTGTGGCCTATTTATTTGGTCACTTCAGATATTAGATCATTCTTGAAGCCAACAATGGGATAGCCACCCTCCGGATCCAGCCTTAGGAAAGCCTAGACCGACAGGTGTCCGACTACATCGGGTTAACGTCCGATGTGGACGCTCTGAGAAGCGAGGACTACTGGGTGTGCAGGCTTGGCCTGTGGCCAGAGCTGGCACAATTTGCCATGGAACTCTTGGCTTGCCCCTCATCGAGTGTCCTGTCCGAAAGGACGTTCAGCGCAGCAGGGGGGATCGTGACCGATAAGCGCACTCGCCTAGCTCACGACATTGGGGACTACCTCACATTTCTAAAAATGAATGAGGCATGGATCTCGGAGGAATTCAACACCTGTAACGACCACGTGTAATTAAATTTCCTGATGCCAGCCCACACATATCCGCCACCAAAGTATGGTCCTTGTCTTATGTATATACAGCGGCATAAAAGGCCTTTTCTGTCAAGTGAATGCCTAGTTTTTTGGGTCTCTACTCCAGTGGCCTACAGTAAAATTGTTATCCAGTCACCGCCTAATATACCAGCCACATAATCACTTGTTCTTTTCTGTCAGGTGAATGCATAATTTTGTGGCCTGTACTCCACTGGTCTGCAGTAAAATTGTTATCCACTGACCGCCTAATATACCTCCAGCCACATTATCACTTGTTCTTTTTTGTCCGGTGAATGCTTAATGTTTGGGGCCTGTACTCCACTGATCTACAGTAAAATTGTTATCCACTGACTGTCTAATATACCTCCAGCCACATAATCACTTGTTCTTTTCTGTCAGGTGAATGCATAATTTTTGGGCCTGTACTCCACTGATCTACAGTAAAATTGTTATCCACTGACCGTCTAATATACCTCCAGCCACATAATCACTTGTTCTTTTTTGTCCGGTGAATGCTTAATGTTTGGGGCCTGTACTCCACTGGCCTGCAGTAAAATTATTATCCACTGACCGCCTAATATACCTCCAGCCACATAATCACTTGTTCTTTTCTGTCCAGTGAATGCCTAATTTTTGGGGCCTGTACTCCACTGGCCTGCAGTAAAATTGTTATCCACTGACCGCCTAATATACCTCCAGCCACATAATCACTTGTTCTTTTCTGTCCAGTGAATGCCTAATTTTTGGGGCCTGTACTCCCGTGGCTTAAAATAAAAAATTTCTACGTTCCAGCAGGGCACATTTTTGAGAGTTTCCCTTTAGGACGCATAAAAATGGCTCCTGATTAAAATACATATTCCCCTCTGGTATGTCACTGTCCATGTTGTGGCACTATTTGTGCAATTCTAGTAAGTATTTGGTGGTTGCAAATATTACCTGAAGGTTTTTCAGGTTCGCCTGCCATTAAAGTGAATGGGGCCCACCACGAACGTGTGGTTCCTGAACATTTAATCGCGAACATGCGTTTGCGAAACGTCCCGGCCGATGTTCGTCTATCACTAGATGTCAATACAAACTTACTGCTGACACCCTCTCCACTCTGTCGGGGGGCTCTACTTCTATAAGCATTTAATAGAACAGGTTCTGTAGACATCTATGTGGAATCAGTTGACGACGGTGTAAAAGGAGTGCGCTACTTCTTGGCGCTAACATCGACCCGTAAGGCTGAGTTCATACTTGAGTTATTTGGTCAGTTTTGGCCCCGTGACTGCCCAAATAAGTGAAGTGTGCAGTGATTCTAAGAGCGACGCCTGTCATCTGCATGTCATACGGACTCACAGTATTATTTCAGTACCACAGCAGACTCCCTATGTGTGTTACTACAAGGCACAGTGTGTTACACCACTATAAAGGCTCTCTGCAGCCAGGAAATAGCTGTTTTTTAACGCGATTCACCCTGAATAAATTTTTTTCGAAAAATTCTGCCAACCGGCCGAATCGAATTTGTGAAACATTCGCTCATCTCTAATTGTGGTGCTTCTGCCATTCAAATGAATGTCAGAATCCATGTGGCCCATCCCAATGAATGTAGCATCTCCTTTTGTCAAGAATATCTGTGGTGGCCTGAGCTCATTGATGCTATGTTCTCGCACAAAATCAGTGTTGGATGGATCTCTTCTTCAACGACAAACGGTAGTGTCTTATTCAAATTAAAGTGAGTAACAAATGCTACTACTTTACATTCAACCTAGCTGCAGAATTTACCCATGTGGAGCCTCCTTTATGGAAAGCACAATGCTAGTTTCCAGGAGCAGTCTCAGTTTTTTTTAAGTGTCACAGTTTTTTTAATAGTTGCAGACCAAGTAGTTGAACAATTGGCCTGGGAAGAACTCTAGACACATCTTGCGCCCCATGTAGACATGGTAACTGCCTAAAGAGGGCCAAGTAGCAATGGTACCACGTGCCTTTACGTTGTTGAAGCTGCTTTCAGAAGGACTCTTCAGTCTAGATACCCATGAAGAAATTCAGAGCACACTTCTTGAAGATGCAAATTAAATCACATTTATTGGATAACAAAAATTTGTTTGTGTGTCAATATCATATTATTCAAAGGCAATCCAGATTCTTTCAAGCATTCTTCTTGCGTACAGAGGCCCTGTCATCTGCTCAAATTTTTCTTTTCTATTGAAATATCTTTTTATTTGGCTTAACATTGTGTAAACATCCACATGAAAATCTGGTAAGATGATTTACAATCATAGGAATGAAAAATTTGAGTAGCATGCCAGGAGCTAAAACCAAATATACAAATCATTAAACATCTACAATGAGAATCACATTAACACAAAGAATAGTCCCAGGTATGGCAGTAACTACACAGATCATACACAATTGGCTTATACTGTAGGTTAGGCCATGTGCTATTAGACTGCTCAGAAGGGGGTAAATGCAGAATCAGATCTCCATATCTTTAGATATCTAGGAAAGGTATAGATCTCCAAATGGGATATTTTGTACATTCTAGCCAATTGAGCCCCTTTCATTAACCATTTCTGAAGTGGATTGATCATAGAGAAACCCTTTAAAGCAGAATGAAGGACTTTACAACAGTGCCAAAGAATTTTAGGAAAGTCAGAGAAAATAAGGCCACAGATTTCAAAATAAGATGATAGGTGAGAATAAAATTTGATTACTTCAAATAGGTGCCATAACTGACTGAATATGGATAAAAGCAATTGTCTCACGTTGCTACCAAATGTATACATTTTTTATATTTGAGTTGGAACATTTCAAACATAATGGAGAACTACTTGGGTAGTTGTTTCCAGACAGGTAGGCTCCTGAGTACCAGATGGTCTACCCCGGGCATGTTTGGCTACAGACCTATACTTCTGCCACCCTGCTGACTCACGGCCACATTATCACCCTGCTGGCTCAGCCACTGCCTCATGCGCAAGCTGCCTCAGTCATCCCCTGATGATGATGATGAAGTCCCCTCTTCACCTGGCTCCCATGTGCGATCGGCTACATCATCACCAGTCTCAGGGCCGCGTGCCTGACCGCTCGGAAAACCTGCTCTCACGCGACTCTCATCATCAGCAGCGGATCTCTCCTCCACATCTTGGCTTGGCAGTAGCTGCTGACTGTCCTCAATAAGTTCGTCCTTGCTGAAAAGCAGAGCAGAGCTATTGGCATACAGTACTTCCCGAGCAGAAGGAACAGAAAATGAAAGAGGCAAGTTCAAGACAGGTGGGGGCACAGAGCTTGTTTCTGGGCCATGCCAATTACCCGTGGTGTTAGAGGAACCCACCGACTCCTGGCTGGGGGTGTCTGATGTCACTTGCTATGATGTTGACGACTAATTCAACCATTTAAGGACAGCTGGATTTCTGGTCAAAACATGACCGCTGGATGACACTGGCAGGTCTGGCCTTTTGCTGTGACTGCTGCTACCACCCCCTCTCTTCTGCTGCTACTTCTGCCAGCTCCAGAAACATTTTTGCCACTGCCCGTTCCCGTAGAAGGGCCTGGCACCCAGGGCCGGCGTCATAACCCGGCATCCCCGGGCAAGTGCCGGGGCCCAATGCTCCTGGGGGGGCCCACTGAGCTGCTATGAGCACTTCCATCAATACAGATGGGAGCTCTCACTGCTGTCCTTTCACATACGCAGTACCCCTCTGGTGGGCCCTCTGAGCTGCAGAGACTCAGGACACGCCCCCTCTACACAGGACACGCTCCCTCTACACAGGACACACGCTGCCTGAGGAGACTGGAGAGAGACCGCACGGCTGGAGCTGGAGCAGAGAAGTGTGAACAGTCTGTAAGTGAGTCTGCACTGTGACTGTCTCTTCTCTGTGGGACAGAAGGAAAGGGGGGGACACTGCTGCTTCATTCTATTTAGTTGTGTTACTGTTTTATTAAGCTGATTGTCTCCATGACACCTGCCCCCCCCCCCCATATCCTGTCCTATATCACCCTCATGGAGCCCCTGCTGTCTCCTTTCCTCCCTCATGTATCCAGGGCTCCTGTCCCACCCTCCTATCTCCTATTGCTGCCCTGCACAGACCTCCTGCCACTACTTGTATGAATCCCCCTCAGAGCCCCTTCAACCTACTTGCTGTGTCCACCCCTCCTGTCCATCCAGGGCCCCGGGCCCCTGTCTCACTCCTCTGCCTCTCATTATGGTGGCATCTGAACCGCATTCACCATAAGGACCTTCTAACATCACAGGGTCATATGACTGCCCCCCACCCCGTACTGTGCCCCTTTATACCCTGCATTGTGCCCTCTTACCACACTCTGTGCAGTGCCCATAGTCATTCCCTGTACTATGCCCTCTTATACCCTTTTATCCGGTCACTGTATGGTGGTTTTATCCTTGTATGGCGGTGTTATCACTATATGGCGGTGTTATCACTATATGGCGGTGTTATCACTATATGGCGGTGGTATCCAATAACTGGATGGCCATAACTGTATCCCTTTCTGCCCACACCACTTTTTTTAGACCTGGCATGAGCGGGAAAAGATACAGATTGCGGTGTTAAGGACCTTTGCGCCACATCTGTGTCAGAAATACGCCTAATATAGACTTATTTCTATATAATAAATGACCCCCTAATCGTATGATTATTCGGGGGGTGGGGCTAATATCTTTATATTATATAGATTCTAGTGTATTATACTGTGCCCTGTATTTTCCAGTAGAAAATGATCCTTGGGAAGCACAGTCCTCATCCCTGACCACCAGGTAGCGCTCTGTCAGTACATGGCGGCCTCCCCTCTCCGCCACGCTGCTTATTCTGACACTAGGGCTGGGTTCACATCACATTTTTGCCATCCATTTAATGCATACTGAAAATGTATGCATTGACAGATGCCTCAGACTGATGCCGTACAGTGGCGTCCGTTCACCAAACAGTTCCATGGTAAAAAAACATATACGTTAACGTATGCATTTTTTACTTGACTCTGCAGGATACAAAAACGTGGAGTGCTGCACATGTGTATACATCAAACCGATAGGAAAAACGTAATGTGAACACACATTGGGGGGGAGGGGGGCGTACTAAATTTCGCTGTGGGGCCCAGTCAGTTCTAGCTCCATCACTGCACATCTCCTTCTCTCCTCCAGGCCTGGCTCACTGCTGCAGCGGGCCGCCGTAGAGAAGGAGCGCAGGGAGCTGCGGTTAGTGAATGACAGGACCACCAGCTCCCCTGCAATGATAGGTATGTGAGGGGGCCACTGGGGGGTCATTCATCACACTGTGAGGGCCCCTTACACAGTATAATGACTCCCAGTGCCCCCCATTTAGTATAATGATCCCCATTGACCCTCCATTTAGCATAATGACCACCAGATCCCCCATTAAATATAATAACCCCTCGTGCCCCCTCCATACAGTATAACCCCCAGTGTGGGGGCGACTGGGGGTCATTATTCTAAATGGAGGGTCACTGTGGGGTCATTATACTGTGAGGGCCCTTTACATAGTATAATGACCCCCAGTGTCCCCCATTTAGTATAATGATCACCAATGACCCTCCATTCAGTATAATGACCCCCAGAGCCCCCTCCATACAGTATTCCCCCCGTGTGGGGGCTACTGGGGGTCATTCAGGGCCGGCTCCAGGTTCATGTGGGGAGCTGGGAGCTGCGGTTAGTGAATGACAGGACCACCAGCTCCCCTGCAATGATAGGTATGTGAGGGGGCCACTGGGGGGTCATTCATCACACTGTGAGGGTCCCTTACACAGTATAATGACTCCCAGTGCCCCCCATTTAGTATAATGATCCCCATTGACCCTCCATTTAGCATAATGACCACCAGATCCCCCATTAAATATAATAACCCCTCGTGCCCCCTCCATACAGTATAACCCCCAGTGTGGGGGCGACTGGGGGTCATTATTCTGAATGGAGGGTCACTGTGGGGTCATTATACTGTGAGGGCCCTTTACATAGTATAATGACCCCCAGTGTCACCCATTTAGTATAATGATCACCAATGACCCTCCATTCAGTATAATGACCCCCAGAGCCCCCTCCATACAGTATTCCCCCCGTGTGGGGGCTACTGGGGGTCATTCAGGGCCGGCTCCAGGTTCATGTGGGGAGCTGGGAGCTGCGGTTAGTGAATGACAGGACCACCAGCTCCCCTGCAATGATAGGTATGTGAGGGGGCCACTGGGGGGTCATTCATCACACTGTGAGGGTCCCTTACACAGTATAATGACTCCCAGTGCCCCCCATTTAGTATAATGATCCCCATTGACCCTCCATTTAGCATAATGACCACCAGATCCCCCATTAAATATAATAACCCCTCGTGCCCCCTCCATACAGTATAACCCCCAGTGTGGGGGCGACTGGGGGTCATTATTCTGAATGGAGGGTCACTGTGGGGTCATTATACTGTGAGGGCCCTTTACATAGTATAATGACCCCCAGTGTCCCCCATTTAGTATAATGATCACCAATGACCCTCCATTCAGTATAATGACCCCCAGAGCCCCCTCCATACAGTATTCCCCCCGTGTGGGGGCTACTGGGGGTCATTCAGGGCCGGCTCCAGGTTCATGTGGGGAGCTGGGAGCTGCGGTTAGTGAATGACAGGACCACCAGCTCCCCTGCAATGATAGGTATGTGAGGGGGCCACTGGGGGGTCATTCATCACACTGTGAGGGTCCCTTACACAGTATAATGACTCCCAGTGCCCCCCATTTAGTATAATGATCCCCATTGACCCTCCATTTAGCATAATGACCACCAGAGCCCCCATTAAATATAATAACCCCTCGTGCCCCCTCCATACAGTATAACCCCCAGTGTGGGGGCGACTGGGGGTCATTATTCTGAATGGAGGGCCACTGTGGGGTCATTATACTGTGAGGGCCCTTTACATAGTATAATGACCCCCAGTGTCCCCCATTTAGTAATGATCACCAATGACCCCCCATTCAGTATAAATACCCCCAGAGCCCCCTCCATACAGTATTCCCCCAGTGTGGGGGCTACTGGGGGTCATTATTCTAAATGGGGGCGACTGGGGGTTATTATTCTGAATGCAGGGCCACAGGTGGTCATTATACAGTGGGGGGGAATTGGGGGCTCATTATACTGTGTGAAGGGCCACTAGTAGTCATTATACTGTATAGGGGCCACTGGGGGTCATTATACCGTGTAGGAGCCACAGGGGGACATGTCAATGTAAAAAAATGCCTCATGGGGGCCCACTGGGATTTATCGCCCAAGGGCCCACATGAACCTGGAGCCGGCCCTGCTGGCACCTGTCTGTCAGACATACTGTACTGTAACAGTAACTGTAAGTGTAAAATAGCAGTAGTGTCAGGGCGCAATTTCACCCCAGATACAAGGATGAATGGATGTACTTATATATAAAAGAACGTGAGCACCCTAAAATCTGTGGTATCAGACTGCAATTTCACCCCAATTACACAAAGGTTAATGGATTTACTTATGCATAAAAGAACGTGAACACCTTAAAATCTGTAGTATTTGGCCGCAATTTTACCCCTGAATCAAAGATGAATGGGTGTACTTATATATAAAAGAATGTGAACACCCCATAATTTGTAGTACCAGGCTGCAAGTTCACCCCAATTAGAAAATTAAGGATTCAATTATTGAATTATGTGAAAGACATGTGCACCCTAAAATCTGTAGAATCAGGCCGCAATTTCAACACAATTGCAAAATTATGGATTAAAGGATTCAATTATGTGAAAAGGAACATGAAAACCCCAAAATCTGTGGTATCAGGCTACAATTTCACCCCAGAATCAAGGATCAATGGATGTACCTATATATAAAATAACATGAACACCCCAAAATCTGTAGTATCAGGCCGCAATTTCACCCCAATTACACAATTAAGGATTAACAGATTTACTTATGTATAAAAGAACGTGGACACCCTAAAATCTGTAGTATCAGGCCGCAATTTCACCCCAAAATCAAGGATGAATGGATGTACTTATACAGGTGAAACTCGAAAAATTTGAATATCGTGCAAAGTTCATTTATTTTAGCAATACAACTTAAAAGGTGAAACTAATATATGAGATAGACTCATTACATGCAAAGCGAGATATTTCAAGCCTTTATTTGTTATAATTAGTGATGAGCGGAAGGTGCCATGTTTGTCATTATTCTATTTATCGCAAATAATATGTGATTTAATTATTTGTGTATTGCGAATTTTCTTTTAACTGTATAAGGCAACTTTCCTATGGCTATGGCTAGGCTAATATGTGTATTTTACGAATATTCTCTATATTGCTATAACTTAGTTTTTTAGAATATTCGTAATATTCTAAAAGACGAAGTAATAGCAATATAGTGAATATTCGTAAAATACACATATACACTGTACTTTAGCTAATATAGTGCTATAATCTTTTTTTTTTAGTCTAATTTTTTTTGCCTCTTCTGAACTTCAGTTTTGGAAAAAATGTACACTATAAAATAAAATACTATAGCACTATATTAGCTAAATTACAGTCTATATGTGTATTTTACGAATATTCACTATATTTGCTATAACTTCGTCTTTTAGAATATTTTACGAATATTCTAAAAAGCAAAGTTATAGCAATATAACGAATATTCGTAAAATACACATATAGACTGTAATTTAGCTAATATAATGCTATAATCTTTTTTTTTTTGTCTAATTTTTTTTGCCTCTTCTGAACTTCAGTTTTGGAAAAAATGTACACTATAAAAAAAAATACTATAGCACTATATTAGCTAAATTGCAGTCTATATGTGTATTTTACGAATATTCGCTATATTGCTATAACTTCGTTTTTTAGAATATTCGTAATATTCTAAAAGACGAAGTAATAGCAATATAGCGAATATATTTGTTAGTTAGAATATTCGTCTTTTTTTCACCCAATGTGTACTGTTATTCCACCTTGGCATACTGCTCCCCGACAAGCGTCCCTGTCACCATGGGAACGCCTGTGGGTTAGAATATACAATCGGATCTGAGTTTTCACGATCTCAGGGAAAACTCAGATCCGATGGTATTTTCTAACCCACAGGCTTTCCCATGGTGACGGGGACGCTTGTCGGGGAGGAGTATGCGAACAACTGTACAGATAGGAAAAAATAATGCGAAAACTCTAAATAACGAATATATTCACTATATTGCTATATATTTGTTTTTTAGAATATTGGTCATTTTATTTTCCATATGAAAACATGATTCCTTCCTGCTTAAATTGCTTGTGGGCCAATGGCTTATTGACCCACAAGAAAGAAGCAGGGAGGAATCATGTTTTCAGATGTTAAAAAATGACGAATATTCGATATAACGACTACACTGCATGCAGAATTATTAGGCAAATGAGTATTTTGACCACATCATCCTCTTTATGCATGTTGTCTTACTCCAAGCTGTATAGGCTCGAAAGCCTACTACCAATTAAGCATATTAGGTGATGTGCATCTCTGTAATGAGAAGGGGTGTGGTCTAATGACATCAACACCCTATATTAGGTGTGCATAATTATTAGGCAACTTCCTTTCCTTTGGCAAAATGGGTCAAAAGAAGGACTTGACAGGCTCAGAAAAGTCAAAAATAGTGAGATATCTTGCAGAGGGATGCAGCACTCTTAAAATTGCAAAGCTTCTGAAGCGTGATCATCGAACAATCAAGCGTTTCATTCAAAATAGTCAACAGGGTCGCAAGAAGCGTGTGGAAAAACCAAGGCGCAAAATAACTGCCCATGAACTGAGAAAAGTCAAGCGTGCAGCTGCCAAGATGCCACTTGCCACCAGTTTGGCCATATTTCAGAGCTGCAACATCACTGGAGTGCCCAAAAGCACAAGGTGTGCAATACTCAGAGACATGGCCAAGGTAAGAAAGGCTGAAAGACGACCACCACTGAACAAGACACACAAGCTGAAATGTCAAGACTGGGCCAAGAAATATCTCAAGACTGATTTTTCTAAGGTTTTATGGACTGATGAAATGAGAGTGAGTCTTGATGGGCCAGATGGATGGGCCCGTGGCTGGATTGGTAAAGGGCAGAGAGCTCCAGTCCGACTCAGACGCCAGCAAGGTGGAGGTGGAGTACTGGTTTGGGCTGGTATCATCAAAGATGAGCTTGTGGGGCCTTTTCGGGTTGAGGATGGAGTCAAGCTCAACTCCCAGTCCTACTGACAGTTTCTGGAAGACACCTTCTTCAAGCAGTGGTACAGGAAGAAGTCTGCATCCTTCAAGAAAAACATGATTTTCATGCAGGACAATGCTCCATCACACGCGTCCAAGTACTCCACAGCGTGGCTGGCAAGAAAGGGTATAAAAGAAGAAAATCTAATGACATGGCCTCCTTGTTCACCTGATCTGAACCCCATTGAGAACCTGTGGTCCATCATCAAATGTGAGATTTACAAGGAGGGAAAACAGTACACCTCTCTGAACAGTGTCTGGGAGGCTGTGGTTGCTGCTGCACGAAATGTTGATGGTGAACAGATCAAAACACTGACAGAATCCATGGATGGCAGGCTTTTGAGTGTCCTTGCAAAGAAAGGTGGCTATATTGGTCACTGATTTGTTTTTGTTTTGTTTTTGAATGTCAGAAATGTATATTTGTGAATGTTGAGATGTTATATTGGTTTCACTGGTAAAAATAAATAATTGAAATGGGTATATATTAGTTTTTTGTTAAGTTGCCTAATAATTATGCACAGTAATAGTCACCTGCACACACAGATATCCCCCTAAAATAGCTAAAACTAAAAACAAACTAAAAACTACTTCCAAAAATATTCAGCTTTGATATTAATGAGTTTTTTGGGTTCATTGAGAACATGGTTGTTGTTCAATAATAAAATGAATCCTCAAAAATACAACTTGCCTAATAATTCTGCACTCCCTGTATATAGCACTATATTCATAATATTGGCGAATTTACGAAGTTGCGATATTCGCGATTAATATTCGCTATTCGAATATTCGAGCTCAACACTAGTTATAATTTGGATGATTATGGCTTATAGCTTTTTAAACCCCAAAGTCACAATTTTGAGGTACCCTTTGCTCAGGGGATATGTATTAATTAGCTGACTAGAGTGTGACACTTTGAGCCTAGAATATTTAACCTTTTTACAAAATTAAAATTTTAAGCTGCATTAGTGCAATTCATTTTAATTTGCATTATTGAAATAAATGGACTTTTGCACAATATTCAAATTTTTCGAGTTTCACCTGTATATATAAAAGAATGTGAATAAAATCTGTAGTATCAGACTGCAATTTCATCCCAATAACAGAATCAAGGATTAATTGGAATGACATTAATTAATTGTGTTACTATGTATAAAAGAACAACCTAAAATCAGTAATATTAGAACACTTTTTAACCCCAATTAGTGCAGCAAGGCGCAATGTGGATAATGCCTCCTTATTATATCCCTACACTATCTCTAAGCTTGTAAATAAAGTATTTCCTAAACACTGTCCCTAGTGCCTGTAACATCTCTTCCTGCACTAAGTTCACTGGAAAATTGCGGAGACTAGGGCAGGATGAGGCTTTTTATAGAGCTGTGACATCACAGGGGCTGGCTATCTGCTGATTGGCCTTCTGCACGGCATTATGGGTGATCCCTCGTTCCCGAGCTTCTTCCTTCCTCCTTCTAACACGTGCAGCAGCCATTTTAGAAAAAATCTGCTTTGTTACCATGAAGTGCGAGGACTTTGGTTTGCTCAACTCTATTGAGGACCTTTGAACAATAGCAAATTCCACAATAGTTTGTCTGTTGCACTGCTTATACCGTTAAATTGTCTTAGAAATGATATTAAAATGTTGGCAATTACTCAATAAAGCTAGCACAGATGGTGAATATCTGTGAGATTTCCATCTGCTGGCGCCTGGTGTTTTTCCAAAGGGAATAATCTCAGTGCTTCTAGCATTTACCACCCATTGGCGAAGATAAATACCATGAACCTTGTAGGTTCAGAGAACAGCTTGGAAGACAAGGCCTCAATACCCTATAATGGAAAAACACCTGTGGTGCTGCTGTCATCATAAACTGAAAAGGCCAGACACAACTATATGACATATCTCCACATAATCCTATTTTATCACTGCCCACACCATTTTCTTTGTAGGGCATCTGTAACCAGCCGTGTTATGACAGCAAATAAAGCCAATATGTTTTTACTGCTGTTTAAATGCAACTAAGAGAACAGAGATTGTGAAGACTAGCACTGAATAGCCTAATAAGCTAATTATAATAAATGATGCAACACATAAAAATGATTTTATTTGGCATGCAGCTGTAGCAAAAATCAGTTTGTCAAATGCGGCAAATGTGAGTTTGTCATGTGGAAAGCTGGTTTACTTAAAGGAGAAATTAACTTTTAACAAATAGGATCTTTTAGGTTGCATTAATCAAGGATATGCTTCTATTAAAGCATTCTCCACTTTACAGTGCTCTTACATAAGACATCTATATAGGAAAGGGTTCTTTACAGTTAGAGTAGCCAAAAGGGAAGTAATAGCAGATGTCATAACATCATAAAAAAAAGGGCTAGTTGCTTATTTAATTTTAATTGACATTAAAGGGGTTATCTGGGAATTAACAAAATTAAAATACTTAAATATTACATTATACACTGTATATACCTTTCATTCGTTATAGTGGTTCATTTTGTCTGGGGGGCAATCATTAGGAGAAATAAAATTGCTGCATCCAATTAGTACACACAGAACCTGTCCTAATCATACTGCAGGACAAGTTACTTCAGAACATTGAGCTAAAGAGCTGCCTCATCCTCCTTTTTGCTCAGGGATATGTCCCGATTTGTCAGGGATTATGACCCTGAATACAGATGATAAGATCTTCAGCTGAATCTCTGTGGGAATGGAGTTTATGAGGAGACATGAAGTACAGAGAGGATGGACAGGTTGTGGTAAAGTGGGGCTGTGGTAATGGAGATGTGGCATGCCAGAACCACAGGGGCGACAAGTGAGGTGCACGGTGGGCCGATGAGGGGGAGTAGTAATACAGTTCATCGGTTTACTCACGGTTAGCAGAAAGCCTCCCTGGCCTGGCAGCACAGTTATGAGGAAGACAGCACAAAACCTTCCGGGGCACACTCTGTGGTAGGGTTGCACCAGCCAAGATGGAGGTTGAGGTGCCCTTGATGACGGCGGTGTTTAGGGTACTTGTGGCGGCTGGGTCCCCTGCTGGTATATGTCGTGACGCCAGTACCGTTTATGGTGGTACAACCAGTTGTAGTGGTAGTATTGAAGAATGAGGTAGACAGTGGTAGGATACAACTCACAACTTTTACTGTAGCTGGTTTTAGTTGCAGCATAAACATCCAGACAGAATACAGTCTCTGGGTATATAGAGGAATTCTGTTGATCCACTGTTAATAGGTTTTGGCTAGGTCCTGACTCAGGCTGTGGTTCAGTAGTACTCTTTTCGGGTATGCTTAGTCCTATAATTTCTGTATCTTCCAAGCTCTTGAACAGGTAGCTAATCTGTCTTCTATACTTTATGGTGAGGCTGCCTGTAGCTAGATTGTCCTCTACCATGTGCAAAGGTGCCCATTAGGCCTTAGATAGTGGCTGTTATCACCGATATCTCTCTGCTTGGATTTCTTCCAGGGACGAAACTCTATCCTCTGGTTGTAGGATGAAAGGAACTAAGAGGACCACAGGAGGAAAATGCTCTCCTGCTCCTCATACCTTGGCACTACCACATAGTTGCTTCTGACTTCACTCACTACTCTGTGATGTGTAGTCTCAACTGAATTGAATCACTTCACTAACAACCACCCACACTAGGCCTGACTAAGGTATTTATATAGACTGACTGCTATCCCCCTCTAGTGGTGGGATGTATAAAGCACACCTAACCAGCCTATGAACAGGGATACAACAGGTGATGTAATGCAGAATGACATGCAACACGGTACTGCAGTTTACAGTTAATTTGCAGTTCCCACATGTCCTGAGTGGGACGCTGCAGAGACTGCATGTAAGTGATGCTGCTTATTACTACACCCCCACCTCCTCTCTGTACTTCATGTATCCTAATGAACTCCATTCCCCAGAGATTCAGCTGACGATCATATTAAACTGTATTTAGGATCATATCCCTGACACGCAAAGCAGAGAGGAGGCTGAGGCAGCTCTTTATCTCAGTGTCCTTCTGTGTGATTAGGGCAGGTTTTGTGTGTACTAATAGGATGACGACCATTTTATTTCTCCTAATCATTGCTCCCCAGACAATTCGAGCCATTATGACTAATGAAAGATATTTGTGAATATATTTATAATAAAGTAATATTTAAGTATTGTCATTTTCTTAATTCCCGGAGAACCCTTTTAATGGTTATAATTATTCTACTATTTAATGATACATGATCGATCAAGAAAGAATTTGATGCACCTGTGCCTTTTTTTTTTTTAGCCTATATGACTGTGTTACTTTTGTGAATTATTTTCCTTATTAGCTGTTTATGCTGCAATTCTCTACTTCTCTCTAGTTCATTAATAGGAAGTTTAACTAAGTGTCTGGCCAGAACTATGGCAAAGTCACCATTCATTGCTTCCACAAGCCTGCTAGTTCATAATACCCTGACCACTCCTAGTTCACTCCTGTGATCACACTCCTCTAAGGCCTGTCCACATTTCCATGTCATTTTTAAGTCTGGGAAACAAGCGTCCTTGTTTCATCCATGAAAATGTCTGTGATTCCTGTTTGGTCCATGTGTCAATTTTTAGCCTCCGTGTGTCAACCATAATCCATGGACATAGGTCAGCTGAAAATTAAAGGGGTTATCCAATTTTAAAAATGCCCCCCACAATACCCAGGTTCCTCCTATAGATCATACTTACCCGGCTCCCCAGCACCCACGTCACTTCGGGTCCCTGCACGGCCGCCACTGCATTTCCCCATCGCATGGATCTGGTGAAGGGGGGTGCAGCCAATAGCAGGCTCCCTGCAAAACCAGCCTCCCTAGCATAACGGTTGCCAGGGAACAGGGTAAGTATGATCTTTAGGAGGGGCCTGGGCATTGTGGGGTCATTTTTAGAATTGGATAACTCCTTTTTATTTTCAGAGCATCTCCTATTAGTCTTTAGTGAAAAACTGACACACCACGGATGTCACACGGATGCCATGTGATTTTCACTGACCCATAGACTTCAATGGGGGTATTTGGTCCACATCACAGTAGTGCATGTCTCCGTGATTTTTTTTACTGACCCATGGTCAGTAAAAAAGTACTAATGTGAGAACAGATTCAAATCAATGGGTACGTGTGCTGTCCACGGAAAATACAGAAATGTGGATGAGGACTGAATAAAGGATGTCTGCTTTAGTAGAGGCTGCTGTAATCACCAGACTCTTGTCTGCTCCTGCAACTGACATCAGCAGGGATAAAGTAAAGTGCTGGAGTATTTTAAGTCACATATTTAAATAAATGAAGTTCATAGCTTGTGAATAAATGAAACTTCAAGCTATCAAACACTTCTATTCTTTTAATTTTTTATTTACACACTGAGGTGTATATCTTAAAGTATTTGTACGTAGAACACTGCAAGTATGCTTTAATACTGATGACTCTTTATATAATGACAACAAAACTGTCAATCAGCAGACTATTTTATGTAATCCCGTGTATGCTGTTCTAGACACATGAGTGCTCCAACTACATATTTGCAGGGCAGCAGTGGAAAGTTGGATGTCTCCGGCTTCTTCTTTATATTGTGACATAGTGAGAGGTTTGGTCTGGGAAAACAGGTATTTTCCTCCCAGCATGTGCTGCTGGGCTGATTACAGCCAGGTGAGGTCAAATACCGGACCAGATTTTAAATGCCGGTACGGATTTTGGCAGCACCTGGCTGTTCTTAAATAGGCAGCTGGGCTCAGAAGCCAGTTCTCTGTGTTGGGATCTGGGAGCCTTGTGTCTGGATGAAGGCTTGTTACCTGTTTGGCATGAAAACAGGTTGGTGCTGCTATCAGCAAGGACTCTTTGAGGCAGAATTGCCGTATGGTGTGAATTACCACCAACACCACAAGGTGACTTTTTGTTTGAATATGACTGTTTGTTTTGTCACTTGCCTAAAGTGTGACTAAAACACTGAACTGTTTGATCCAAAGAACTTGTTGTTGCCTCTATACTGCGTCCGCTAATCCTGTCTACAAGAGCGAGTCCCCACAATATATAAAGAAAGACGTATATATGTGTGTGTGCATGTATGTATGTACCGTGATCACTCAAAAACGCAACCATCTATTTCAACGAAACTTGGTATACACATCCCTTGCTACCTGGAACGAAATCTTGTGGGGGTCACAGCTCTCTAGGACGTACCGTTCCAGAGATATTCCCAAAAAATTACCTGCATTAGCCAATACAAGCCTGCAAGTCTTTCTCTTCATATATCAACTGACATACACACGGTCACATGTCCCTTATCAGCCAATAGAAGCTGTGAGACAGTGACAGGTCTCACTCAGGTTAGAGGCAAGGAAGGGGTGGATAGTTCGGTCCACACCCCTATTCCACCATAGGCGAGACCAGCTGGAAGTAATCCGGCTGGCACAAAGCACCTCCCAGGGTGTCAGCAAGGGGGGAGTGTGTTACCTGTGGACAGAGGCCTGGAGGCTCTGTGTGGTCCAAGCCAGGAGGGCTGAGAGACCACTATTCCCCATGTGTGCTGAGACACTGGACTGGAGGCAGTGGGCGTACTGTGCTCTGTACAGCCAGGAGGCTGTGGGACATTGGCTGAGAAAGCCGCTTGTGTTCACAGGGTGTGAACTGTGACTTTAGGTGAGTCAGGTTATTATATGTTTAGTTAGAGCCCAGCCGGGCAGAAAAAGGAGAAGGACCTCCACTAGAAAGAATGACTATTAAATCGTTTGATGCATGTATCTTTACAGAGGAAGATGTTCTAAGTTTGCTGTCTAAGGTGAAGACAGATAAGTCACAGGGGCCTGATGAGATACACCCAAAATTATTAAAAGAGCTTAGTGGTGAGCTGGCAAAACCGTTAACAGATTTATTTAACCAATCATTAGTAACAGGAGTCGTCCCGGAAGATTGGAAATTGGCAAATGTCGTGCCCATTCACAAGAAAGGTAGTAGGGAGGAATCGAGCAACTATAGACCAGTGAGTCTGACATCAATAGTAGGCAAATTAATGGAAACCCTATTAAAGGATAGGATTGTGGAACATCTAAAATCCCATGGATTGCAAGATGAAAAACAAGATGGGTTTACTTCAGGGAGATCATGTCAAACAAATCTTATAGATTTTTTTGACTGGGTGAATAAAATAATAGACGGTGGAGGTGCAGTAGACATCGCATATCTAGATTTTAGTAAGGCTTTTGACACTGTCCCACATAGAAGACTTATCAATAAACTGCAGTCATTGAGCATGGACTCCCATATTGTTGAGTGGATTAGGCAGTGGCTGAGTGACAGACAACAGAGGGTTGTAGTCAATGGAGAACATTCAAAACAAGGTCATGTTACCAGTGGGGTTCCACAGGGATCTGTACTGGGACCGATTTTGTTTAATATCTTCATAAGTGATATTGCAAAAGGCCTCGCTGGTAAGGTTTGTCTTTTTGCTGATGACACAAAGATATGTAACAGGGTTGATGTTCCTGGAGGGAAACGCCAAATGGAAAAGGATTTAGGAAAACTAGAAGAATGGTCAGAACTCTGGAAACTGAAATTTAATGTGGATAAGTGCAAGATAATGCACCTGGGGCGTAAAAACCCAAGGGCAGAATATAGAATATTTGACACAGTCCTGACCTCAGTATCTGAAGAAAGAGATCTAGGAGTAATTATTTCAGAAGACTTAAAGGTGGGAAGACAATGTAATAGAGCAGCACGAAATGCCAGCAGAATGCTTGGATGTATAGGGAGAGGTATAAGCAGTAGAAAGAGTGAAGTGCTTATGCCGCTGTACAGAACACTGGTGAGACCTCACTTGGAGTATTGTGCGCAGTACTGGAGGCCATATCTCCAGAAGGATATAGATACTCTAGAGAGAGTTCAGAGAAGAGCTACTAAACTAGTACATGGATTGCAGGATAAAACTTACCAGGAAAGGTTAAAGGACCTTAATATGTATAGCTTGGAAGAAAGAAGAGACAGAGGGGATATGATAGAAACTTTTAAATGCATAAAGGGAATCAACTCGGTAAAGGAAGAGAGCATATTTAAAAGAAGAAAAACTACCACAAGAGGACACAGTTTTAAATTAGAGGGGCAAAGGTTTAAAAGTAATATAAGGAAGTATTACTTTACTGAGAGAGTAGTGGATGCATGGAATAGCCTTCCTGCAGAAGTGGTAGCTGCAAATACAGTGAAGGGGTTTAAGCATGCATGGGATAGGCATAAGGCCATCCTTCATATAAGATAGGGCCGGGGGCTATCCATAGTATTCAGTATATTGGGCAGACTAGATGGGCCAAATGGTTCTTATCTGCCGACACATTCTATGTTTCTATGTTTCTATGTTTCTATGTGTTTATTTTGTATCATTTATGTTTGGTTTGCTGAGGTGCCAAATAAAGTGATGTTTGGACCTGAAACTTGGTGTCTGGTGACGATACTTGTGTGAATCACCCCCGGAGAAGAGCTAACCCCCCACAAAGCTCGCAGGCCCTTAGTCTCTACATACATACAGTTTTACTCCAGGTTTCCATAACCTGTCGCACCAATGTCACGCAACAATTTTTATAATGATAGTCTATAGTCTTGCACTGCGACATGTGACATGCTGTGACTGCGACGTGACAGTTGCTGAAAAATCCATCTTGGATCGTGTTGCAGTCGCAGCATGTCACATGTCGCAGTGCAACACTATAGACTATCATTATGAAAATTGTTGAGACAAAATGTCGCACGACACATATCGTCGTGTGTCCCTAGCATTAAAGGGGCAGGGAGCTGTGGAGGTCACTGTTAAAGGGGCGGGCACTGTGGGGGTCAATGTTAAAGAGGCGTTCACTGTGGATGTTACTGTTAAAGGTGCAGGCCGCTGCGGCGGTCACTGTTAAAGGGGCGGACACTGTGGAGGTCACTGTTAAAGGTGCAGGGGCCACTATTGAAGGGCCAACTGCTGGGAAGGTCACTGTTAAAGGGCTTCTGTCACCCCACTAAACTCATTTTTTTCTTTTTGTGTACTTATAATCCCTATCCTGCCAAACATTATGTTATTAATAATTTTCGTTCAGTAGATTTAGCAAAAAACTTACTTTTATGATATGCTAATTACCTTTCTACCAGCAAGTAGGGCGTCTACTTGCTGGTAGCAGCCGCAGAAAACCGCCCCCTCCTTCTGTTGATTGACAGGGCCAGCCGCGATCTCCTCCTCCGGCCAGCCCTGTTAGCATTTCAAATCTCGCGCGCCTGTGTTCATTCGGCGCAGATGCTCTGAGATAAGGAGGCTCGCCTCCTCAGCACTCCCTCAGTGCGCCTGCGCCGATGACGTCTTCTCTTTCGGTGACAACACAGGCGCGCGATTTTTGAAATGCTGACAGGGCTGGCCGGAGGAGGAGATCGCGGCTGGCCCTGTCAATCAACAGGAGGAGGGGGCGGTTTTCTGCGGCTGCTACCAGCAAGTAGACGCCCTACTTGCTGGTAGAAAGGTAATTAGCATATCATAAAAGTAAGTTTTTTGCTAAATCTACTGAACAAAAATTATTAATAACATAATGTTTGGCAATATGGCAGGATAGGGATTATAAGTACACAAAAAAAAAAAAAAGAGTTTAGTGGGGTGACAGAAGCCCTTTAAGGCAGTGGGGTACTGTGGAGGTCTCTGTTAAGGGGGCGGGCCCCTGAGGAGGTGACTGTCAAGGGAGTGGGCTGCTGTGAAAGTCAAAGTTAAGGGGATGGGCTGCTGTGGAGGTCTCATTTTAAAGTGGCAGAGCACCGTGGGGGGGGGTCAGTGTTAAGGGGTGGGGGACTGTGGAGTTCACTGTTAAAGGGGCGGGGTGCTGTAGAGGTCACTGTTATGAGGGATACTGTTAATATCTTTTAACAACACACACAACCATTAAATGAAATACACCCGTGTGAAGCCGGGTCCTTCTGCTAGTTATTCATAAAGCAAGAGATTCTGATACTAGAAATGTAATTGGGAATAATTGGATGTGCAGTTTTCTAATAGATACAGTAGGTGTATCAAGTATGAACCATAACTTTAAAATATCTCAGTAGATTAAGAAGGGTGGGTGAAAATAATATTGAGTCCATAGTACCAAATTATTACCTAGTGTAACACTTCATTTGTGTTATGTTTAGTTTTTTAGGATGTATCTGCTTTTTAATATACTGGTACTTTTTATGATGTTGTAAGAACTCGTTTTTTTCTAAGGTGTCAGTACTGGGACCGGCTATATGTGTCTGGGTGCATTAGCTATGTGTATTTGCGGTTTAGCGTTGCTGTCAGTTCCCTTCATCACTGACATATTGACCCGGGCCTGTCAGTAGTGTTCCCTATTCTTCCCCTGACACTTGTCTCACATAAACCACCAGTAACAAATGATCATTTATTATCTATCATTCTCCAGCTCCCACTGAAACTACCACAGCACAAAATGTGTATAATCTCTGACTTGCTGTGCGGCTAAATTTCCTCTGAGGTTTAGAACTGTCTGTTCTTTAAAACACTGTGAATCCCTTTTGTATCTAAATATAGTATCTGTGCTATGAAATTGTATTTTTATACTTTTGTTGTTTGCTTTAGTTTCCATGTACAGTGTTATCCCCAATCTCACCTATGGACAAAAAGTCTATCTATCTATCTTTGTATTTAGTCTACTTTCAATGGATTTAAAGGGAACCTGTCATCAACTTTATGCTGCCTTACTAACAAGAGCATAAAGTAGAGACAGGTGAGTTGATTTCTGTCATTTAAAAGATAAAAGTAAGTGGTTGCCGAGAACCAACATCACATTCATTGCAGACTGGCCCTGGAAAAGAGTCACGACCACCTAAGAAGCACTGGCGTACATACAGGGGTCGCAGTTGCTCCAGGGGGCCGACACTCCAGGGGGCCCAGCCGCTTGTGGACCCCTGGCCCCACCCTGCAGTAGTGCTGTACGGTAGTATCCGGGGCCCGCCGCCCAGTGCTCCTCATTTCCATTGCCGCCCGCCCATTTAATATACTTACCCCCCTGGCTGGCGCTTCACTGTCAGGACGAAGTGCGCACACTATGACCTGATGCTGCATGCTGTCAGGTGACAGTGCAGCGCTGGCTGGGAAGACAGAGGAGCGTTGCTTCTACCGGAGGCCCGGAGAGGAAGAGTAGCCGCGGCGCAGAACAGGTAACTATTGGGGTCTGGGGATCGGGGCTGCTGCCGCTGATTGATCTGAGCCGATGAGGGCTGAGTGGGGGTCTGATGGGGGTATTTGGGCTGATCTTAGGTCTGATGGGGGCTGACTGGGGGACCTGGGGGTCTTTGAGCTGATCTGAGTTCTGATGAGGGGCTGAGAAGGGGTCTGATGGTGATGGGGGCCGTTGGGCTGATCTGAGGAATGATGGGGGCTGAGTGGGGGTCTGATGGTGGTCTTTGGGCTGATCTGAGGTCTGATGTGGAATGACTTGGGGTCTTTGGGCTGATCTGAGGTCTGATGGGGGCTGACTGGGGGTCTGATGGGGGTCTTTGGGCTGATCGGTTTGATGGGGGCTGAGTGGGGGTCTTTGGTCTGATCTGAGTTCTGATGGGGGCTGAGTGCGGGTCTTATGGTGATGGGGGTCTTTGGGCTGATATGAGGTCTGATGGGGGCTGAGTGGGGTGCTGATGGGGGTCTTTGGGCTGATATGAGGTCTGATGGGGGCTGAGTGGGGTGCTGATGGGGGTCTTTGGGCTGATCTGAGGTCTGATGGGGCTGAATGGGGGTCTGATGGGGGTCTTTGGGCTGATCTGAGGTTTTATAGGGTCTGATGGGGGTCAATGGGCTGATCTGAGATCTGATGGGGGCTGAGATGGCTGATATGAGGTCTCTCTGCAGTGCCAGAGAGACTCACTGAGGCCAGCAGCAGCCATTTTAGTCAGATTACAGCCACTCTGCAGCTTTGGCTCTAATCTGACTGAAATGGCTGCTGCTGGCCTCAGTCTCTCTGCCACTGCTGCTCTTAGGGTGGCCAGACGTCCGGTTTTTAGACTCCTGGTCTGGCGCAAGGCCAGTACGGAAAGCCAGAAGTCCCCCTTTTTTGTTATGGATGATGGGACGGCGGGTCCGGCTCAGGCATGGTCACTTTAAATACCAATGGCAGGGGCAGGGCCTGGTAACATGTCCAGATCACACTGCGCATTTACGTGATGTCACAAAGTTATTAGCGCTGCAGGTCGGGCAGGAAGTTGGGAACAGAGGAGCGTGGGAGCCACTGCTAGTCTGCCACTGCCCACTTGCCCAGTAGTCTGACTCTATACTACAGTCACTCACCCCACCTCGCCTCGTTCTCTTTCTCTCGGCCAGACATTTCTGCCAGCCTGAGCCCACACTGAGCCCAGCCAGCCTCCAGCATTCAGCCTTGCCAGTTGCCACAGACTTTCATCAGGTCGATTCGGCAGCTTTCAGCCTGAGCCAGCCCAGCAGGTAATAGTTACTATCTGGCCTTGGTATGTTCTGTATATTATTATATGTGAGCTGGCCTGGTATAAGTTATACATCCTCTGGCATATTAAGATGTATAACTTATACCAGCTGTACATATATAATCATATAAGGAGATACCTAGGTTATACCAGCATGTTCCATATCCCTATATACAAGAAAATGTATTACTTATACCAGCTGTACATATATATTTATTTACAGGAGATACCCAGGTTATACCAGAATGGTCCATATCACTATATACAAGATGTATAACTTATATACACTCACCTAAAGAATTATTAGGAACACCATACTAATACGGTGTTGGACCCCCTTTTGCCTTCAGAACTGCCTTAATTCTACGTGGCATTGATTCAACAAGGTGCTGATTGCATTCTTTAGAAATGTTGGCCCATATTGATAGGATAGCATCTTGCAGTTGATGGAGATTTGAGGGATGCACATCCAGGGCACGAAGCTCCCGTTCCACCACATCCCAAAGATGCTCTATTGGGTTGATATCTGGTGACTGTGGGGGCCATTTTAGTACAGTGAACTCAGTGTCATGTTCAAGAAAGCAATTTGAAATGATTCGAGCTTTGTGACATGGTGCATTATCCTGCTGGAAGTATCCATCAGAGGATGGATACATGTTCTCATTCTGTTTACGCCAAATTCGGACTCTACAACAGAAATCGAGACTCATCAGACCAGGCAACATTTTTCCAGTCTTCAACAGTCCAATTTTGGTGAGCTCGTGCAATTTGTAGCCTCTTTTTCCTATTTGTAGTGGAGATGAGTGGTACCCGGTGGGGTCTTCTGTTGTTGTAGCCCATCTGCCTCAAGGTTGTGCGTGTTGTGGCTTCACAAATGCTTTGCTGCATACCTCGGTTGTAACGAGTGGTTATATCAGTCAACATTGCTCTTCTATCAGCTTGAATCAGTCGGTCCATTCTCCTCTGACCTCTAGCATCCACAAGGCATTTTTGCCCACAGGACTGCCGCATACTGGATGTTTTTTCCTTTTCACACCATTCTTTGTAAACCCTAGAAATGGTTGTGCGTGAAAATCCCAGTAACTGAGCAGATTGTGAAATACTCAGACCGGCCCGTCTGGCACCAACAACCATGCCACGCTCAAAATTGCTTAAATCACCTTTCTTTCCCATTCTGACATTCAGTTTGGAGTTCAGGAGATTGTCTTGACCAGGACCACCCCCCTAAATTCATTGAAGCAACTGCCATGTGATTGGTTGACTAGATAATTGCATTAATGAGAAATAGAACAGGTGTTCCTAATAATTCTTTAGGTGAGTGTAATTATATACAGAAGATACCCAGGTTATATAATCAGCGTGGTCCACTATATCACTATATACAAGAAGATGTTATATCGTATATCATCCTCTTGTATATAGTGATATACAGTATATAATATATATATACACATACATACACATGCACACGTGGGGGGGGGTGACGGGAAGGGGGCCCCATAGATCAGTTTCGCATGGATTGTGTGTACGCCACTGCTAAGAAGAGTCATGGTTATTCATAAATTCCTGCTCTCACTGCCCACCTGCTGATTGACAGTCTCTCACCTAGTTTTCTCCCTTTCTCTCTAGCAGAGAACTGCCAATCATAAGTAGATAGGTGAGAGTGCAGGAGGTTATGAATAAACGTGACTCTTCTCAGGTAGATTTGACTCTTTTCAAGGCCTGGGCTGCAATGATTATGATGCTGGTTCTCAGCAACCACTTACTTTTAGCTCATGAGTGACACACTGATGAAATCAGCATGTATGTCACTATTTTATGCTGCCCTCAGTGAGCTAAGCATAAAGTTGATGACAGGTTCCCTTTAAAGGATATGAACACCTTTGGGGGTAATTTTTTATGATTGCATTTTACTTATCTTTGTTTTTAATTGGTCTTTATTAGTGTTGATCAAGCACCAAACTGCTCGGGCCGAACACATCAGGATTGTCAATGGAAGTCAATGGGAGAACCCGAGCATTAAACCAGGCACCCCCTGCTCTGAAGAAATGAGGGTGCCTGGTTCATAGGAAAAGTTCCGAAATTGATGGAAACACCACCAACATTCCCGGAATTCGGGAACAGCATGGGGAGGATGTCTGGATGCATCTTGTACTCCCAGGTCGCTGCTGGGGACAATGTCCAAGTAGTACGCCACTATTACAGACTGACAATAATAAGCACAAAACCAAAGATAAAATCGATTTTAGAGGAAAAATTGTTAGGAAACATTCTTTCCTGTATATTTACTTAGTAACATAGTAACATAGTACATAAGGCCGAAAAAAGACATTTGTCCATCCAGTTCGGCCTGTCATCCTACAAGTTGATCCAGAGGAAGGCAAAAAAACCCTGTGAGGTAGAAGCCAATTTTCCTCACTTTAGGGGAATAAAAAATTCCTTCCCGACTCCAATCAGGCAATCAGAATAACTCCCTGGATCAACGACCCCTCTCTAGTAGCTATAGCCTGTAATATTATTACACTCCAGAAATACATCCAGGCCCCTCTTGAATTCCTTTATTGTACTCACCATCACCACCTCCTCAGGCAGAGAGTTCCATAGTCTCACTGCTCTTACCGTAAAGAACCCTTTTCTATGTTTGTGTACAAACCTTCTTTCCTCCAAACGCAGAGGATGTCCCCTCGTCACAGTCACAGTCCTGGGGATAAATAGATGATGGGATAGATCTCTGTACTGCCCCCTGATATATTTATACATAGTAATTAGATCTCCCCTCAGTCGTCTTTTTTCTAACGTGAATAACCCTAATTTTGATAATCTTTCAGGGTACTGTAGTTGCCCCATTCCAGTTATTACTTTAGTTGCCCTCCTCTGGACCCTCTCCAGCTCTGCTATGTCTGCCTTGTTTACAGGAGCCCAGAACTGTACACAGTACTCCATGTGTGGTCTGACCAGTGATTTGTAAAGTAGTAGGAATATGTTCTCATCACGGGCATCTATGCCCCTTTTGATGCAACCCATTATCTTATTGGCCTTGGCAGCCGCTGCCTGACACTGTTTTTTGCAGCTTAGTTTGCTGTTTATTAAAATTCCTAGATCCTTTTCCATGTCAGTGTTACCGAGTGTTTTACCATTTAGTATGTATGGGTGACTTGCATTATTCCTTCCCATGTGCATAACTTTACATTTCTCAGTGTTAAACCTCATCTGCCACTTATCTGCCCAAGCCTCCAATCTATCCAGATCCCTCTGTAGTAGTATACTGTCCTCTTCAGTGTTAATTACTTTACGAGTAAGTGCTGCCAATAATTTTGTTGGTTTTCAGAACTAGAACCATGATTAAGAGGGAAGGCCGGGGGCATCTGTAATGCACTGCTAGAGGTGAAATTCTTGGACCAGCGCAAGACAAACCACAGTGAAAGCATTTGCCAAGAATGTTTTCATTAATCAAAAACGGAGGTTCGAAGATGATCAGATACCGGCGTAGTTCCGACCATAAACGATGCCGACCGGCGATCCGGCGGCATTATTCCCATGATGCGCTGAGCAGCTTCTTGGTTTCCGGGGGGAGTATGGTTGCAAAGCTGAAACTTAAAGGAATTGATGGACGGGCACCACCAGGAGTGGAGCCTGTGGCTTAATTTGACTCAACACGGGAAACCTCACCTGGCTGGGACACGGAAAGGATTGACAGATTGATAGCTCTTTATCGATTCTGTGGGTGGTGGTGCATGGCCGTTCTTAGTTGGTGGAGCAATTTGTCTGGTTAATTCAGATAACGAACGAGACTCCTCCGTGCTAACTAGTTACGTGACCCCCGGCGGTGAGGATTGCATTGACCAGACTCTTGGATAGTGAGACTGGTGAGCTGACCCTCTAAATAATTATATACGAGGGCCTGCAGGTAAGCTGACACTGTAAATCATTATATGCGAGGGCCTGCAGGTGAGCTGACCCTGTAAAACATTATATGCGTGGGCCTGCAGGTGAGCTGACCCTGTAAAAGATTGTAGGTGAGGGCCTGCAGGTGAGCTGACCCTGTAAAACATTATATGCCAGGGCCTGCAGGTGAGCTGACCATCGAAAACATTATGGGTGAGGGCCTGCTTTGTTGACTCTAGATAACTTCTGGCTGATCGCACGTCCCCATGACGTCGACGATCTATTTGGATGCCTGCCCTATCAACTTTCGATGGTACTTTCTGCGCCTACCATGGTGACCACAGGTAACGGGGAATCAGGGTTTGATTCCAGAGAGGGAGCATGAGAAACAGATACCACATCCAAGGAAGGCAGCAGGCGCGCGACTCCCGACTCGGAGAGGTAGTGATGATAAATAATAATACAGGACTCTTAAGATGCCCTATTATTGGAATGAGTAGCCTATTAAATCCTTTAACTGCGTTGGTCAAGGCACGTATGATGTTATGGGACAGATGTTGGTGTAAGGCTGGCACACGTTACACTGGAGATGTGGCACTGGTAATGTCACTGTCAGAAGCGGGCACCGTCTATTCAAAAAGTACACTGTATGTCACAGATAAATTTTTTCAGCCCACACGTTACACTTTAGATGTGGCCCTGCTAATGTTACTGTCCGCAGCGGACACCGTCTATTGAAAAGTACACTGTATGTCACAGATAAAAAAAATTCAGCGCACACGTTACACTGCAGATGTGGCGCAGCTAATGTCACTGTCCGCAGCGGACACCGTCTACGGAAAAAGTTCACTGGATGACACAGATATTTTTGGGATGCGCACACTTTACACAGGAGATGTGGCGGGGATAATTTAACTGTCTGCAGCGGACACCATCTACGGAAAAAATGCACTGGATGTCACATATATTTTAGGGATGAGCACACTTTACACAGGAGATGTGGCGCAGATAATTTAACTGTCCACAGCGGCCTATTACATGGTATTAAGTGCAGGATGCGCTAAAAATATATATTGCTGCTGTCACACACAATAGTCCTCGCAAGGACTTTTGGGTCTACGAAACATTTTATACCAAAAAAATATTCAATTACACTCCCTACACTCTGTCCCTTCCTATGCTCAGCTCTCCCTGACTACGAATGAGCCGAACATGCGTCATCGGGTGCTATATAGCACCCGATGACGCGTTTTGGCCAGCCAATCACTGTAATGCCAGTAGCCAACATGGCTACTGGCATTACAGTGAGGGCAGTACTTATCCGCACGTTTATTGGCTGCGTAGCAGGTGTAAATCTGTCTACAGAGTGTCACTTTCTGTTTTACACTGAGTCCCGTCATGTTGCTGTTCTGACAGATCTCTGCATTTCTGACCGCTCATAAACACTCATTTAAGCCATATTATTAGTTTAGTATGAATTTAGCTGTAATAAGTGTTTATGAGCTGTCAGGAGTTCAGAGATAAGGGCTGTAACGACACCCCATGCATAAAAGGGGGTAAAAGCCGTTTATGAGATACTCCCTTTCCAGATGCAAAGGCAGCTACTAAAGACACCAATCTCGCGAACTGGAAACCATGAATGCTACATACGGCCGAATAAGAAAAACCATATGAAAGGTTTACACTCCTAGCACTCAAACTGGCAGCATACAATCCCCCCAAGAACGAGACCAAGCTCTGTGTTCAGGGTAAAGCAGTGGTCAGCCAGAGCTGTGTGTTTATTATTCTTATATACACATTCATACACATTAGTACCACCCACAGGGTTTTGTAAAACAACCAGTAACCACGTACAATACACCCAGACACTCCCACACAAAATCCTCCCCTCTGCCTGTGATACAATTACCTTACACAATGGGTTAATGTAATTATCACAGGCAGGAGAATAAACAGTTTTACACAATGTCTTCTGTCCTGGAGACAATTGGGAAGTTATCCATTTCATCTCCAAGGGCAGAGGCAAAACTTCATTAGCCACATGGTAGCAAAAGACAATCAAAGACATAAGAATATTTAACTGTGCAGCTATTGCATAAAACATAGACATTTAACATATCCCCAGATGGTTTGGATCTGAGCGCTCAATATATCCGAACAGCGCTCAGATGCCACAAACACAGTCAAATCGCCATGGGGTTTAAGTTTAGCATGGGCTGATGAGAGGGCCCATAATCCTGGGGCAAGAGGCTGGCAACCAGGCATCTCCAGCACCCAGTGGCGAGGTTGGTTTCACCACATTTCTCCCCTTTTCCAAACAGACTAACAGGGTATCTGACCTTCTGCCGGTCAGTGCCCTTGTTAGTCCAGCAGCCCACCCACAAAATAGAAACAGCAGTACAGCCCACCCACAATAAATGGTTACTACACCTGAGCAATGGATAAACTTGTTCATGTCCAGGTGCCTCACCATGGCTGTGTGGGGGACTGGTAGACTGCCTTGGTGGGTTGCTGAGTGGGCAGAGACCAGCGGTACTCTGCCCTGGTGCCAGCGCTACCACGGAGGTAGCCTGGTTGGAGCCTGGTTGTTGGAGGGGGAGACCGACTGTCTCCCCTTTTGCTAAACAGCCCTGTTGCTGGGGGACAGGACCGACTGTCCCTACCCTTTGTGTTGTGAGTGCAGAGACCACGGTCCCATCTGCACTGTTGTGGGACTTACTGTCTCCCACTGGTGTGTTAAACTGCCGCTGGGGGATAGAGACTTGGCTCCCAATTCCCTTTAAATCACACGGCCACTGGGGAATGAAGACTGTGCTCCCAATTCCCTGTAAATCACACGGCCACTGGGGAATGGAGACTGGGCTCCCAATTCCCTGTAAATCACACGGCCGCTGGGGAATGGAGACTGGGCTCCCAATTCCCTGCAATTCACACTGCCAATAGAGAGAGGGGGTAACAAGCTCCTCTCCCATACATACTTCAAGCCTCTGGGGAGGGAGACCGACTGTCTCCACTCCCAATACAGTGTCCTGTTGCTGGGGAAAGGAGACTGGGCTCTCTATTCCCTGTAGGACACTCTGCCGCTGAGGAATGGAGACTGGGCTCCCAATTCCCTGTAAATCACACGGCCGCTGGGGAATGGAGACTGGGCTCCCAATTCCCTGCAGGACTGGTGGAGAGACCTCGGTCCCATCTCCACCGGCCCCCTGGGGTTCTTCCCAGTAACACTCCACAATATCTGCCCAGCTGAATGTGTCTGGATCCGGGTCTGTCATCTTGCTGTCCTACTGAGCCTTCCCAATGGAGTGGAAGAGATCTCGGTAGTCCTGCTCCAGTTCCCACTCCAGGGTTGCTAGGTGAGCCAGGTATTTCTCTACCTCATGGGGGTCATCCCAATCCTGCCTTGCCTCCCTGTCGTAGAAAATGTCCTGAAGTCTTGACTGTGCAGGACTCCCGAAGTCAGACTCTGCAAAGGACTCCCATAAAAAGCCAGGACCATCAAACTCCTCTCCCTCTGGCTTGTCATGCTCAGCTGTCCAGGGTATATACTGTGCCATATACCACCAGAGCGCCTGGTAGGCATTCTCCAGCCATAGCTCCTGCCATACCCAGTGCTCTAGTTCCTTCACCCATTCCTCCAGGGTCTGCTCTCCCAGGAAGGGCATTCACAGGGCCACTTGCTTCTGCAATCGCTGCTCTTCACTGGGGAGACTCTCGCCTTGCTGGTATTGTACATTATCCAGGGCCTGGTACCAGATGCCTTTCCTTAATGTATCCCGGCCTTCCAGGTCTTCCTCATCGTATGCCACTGCTGGTTCCATCCTGCTGCTGTCAGGGTCGCTGTACTGGGACATGCGTTGTCCTCAAATTGTAATTCCAGGGAATGATGTTACTTTGTAGCTGTCCTTCTGGGCTGTGAGAACCATCCCGTCGCTTGCCACCAATTGTAACAACACCCCGGGCATAAAAGGGGTTAAAACCGTTTAGGCAATCTTCCCCTTCCAGAGCTACAGGCACAGCTACTTACAGAACACCAAACTCCGGAACGGCATACAAGGGAATGCTCCAAACTCTGAACGGAACCTCCCGAATAGCTGCTAGCAGACTGTAACGGAACGCCTAGCACCCCGACCGGGTACCTCCGTCGATAGATGCTCCTAGTGCTTCCAGAGGACTTCCAGAGGACTCCAAGCACACATTTTTCCCAACACATAGAAAACACCTCAAAACCCCACACATCCCCATAATGTATATCCATGGATAGCTCTGATCTGGGTGAACAACATATCCAAAAATCACCCAGATCCGAGCAGGGGTTCCCGAATTCCATGTAAGTCACATTTGGCTGGCCGCAAGCATGGCTTTCCTGCCCAAAACAGTTCCACAGATTTAAGCTGTGCGGCCGGTCTGTCTTCTCCTTCAAAGTTAGTATGGGCCATAATCCTGGGGCAGGAGGCTGGCAAACAGCCCCCTCCAAAACACCGTGGCGAGGTTGGTTTCGCCACACAGATGAATAGGAAACGCACTCAAGCGGCTTACACTCCTAGCAATCAGTCTCTAACAGCATAGAGTGAATCCCCCCAAGAACGAGACCAAGCTCTGTGTTGAGGGTAAAGCAGTGGACACCCAGAGCTGTGTGTTTATTGTTCTTATATACACATTCTTACACATTAGTACCACCCACAGGGTTTTGTAAAACAACCAGTAACCACGTACAATACACTCAGACACTCCCACACAAAATCCTCCCCTCTGCCTGTGATACAATTACCTTACACAATGGGTTAATGTAATTATCACAGGCAGGAGAATAAACAGTTTTACACAATGTCTTCTGTCCCGGAGACAATTGGGAAGAAATCCAATTTATCTCCAAGGGCAGAGGCAAAACTTCATTAGCCACATGGTAGCAAAAGACAATCAAAGACATAAGAATATTTAACTGTGCAGCTATTGCATAAAACATAGACATTTAACATATCCCCAGATGGCTTGGATCTGAGCGCTCAATATATCCGAACAGCGCTCAGATGCCACAAACACAGTCAAATCGCCATGGGGTTTAAGTTTAGCATGGGCTGATGAGAGGGCCCATAATCCTGGGGCAAGGGGCTGGCAACCAGGCTTCTCCAGCACCCTGTGGCAAGGTTGGTTTTGCCACAAGGGCAATACATCCAGCTGTCAGAACAGCAACATGATGAGACTCAATAAAAAATAGAAAGTGACATTCTGCAGATAGGCTGAAACTTAAAGGATTTGTTCCACAAAAAATATTCTACATTTCTCAAACCAGCGCCTGGATATGTTTGTAATTGCATGTAATAAAAAAATTTGTAGAGAGTTAATGAAATTGATCTGTATAGCACCACCTGCTGTTTGCCCTTTTTCTACATTCTCTGTCCAGCTCACTGAGGTTGGCCTACATGCTCACTTCCATCCTTCAACTGCCAGCAGCTGCAGCAGATAGGACACACTCCCTGAGAAAGTGCCACCCCCTGAGTTGCCGGCTTGAAATAAATCTAGCAGAGCAATTGCAGCAATAAATGGTAGATCTCTGGATCCATGTGAGGTACATGAATGGTTCTAAGTTTGTTAGAATGAGAGTCATGTATTCTATGATATTTTATCATATTTAATATATATTTATTTTTACTTTACTCATGGGATAACCCCTTTTACCCTGTAGGACACAAACTGCTGAAACCTTTAATAAAGCCCATTCGAAAACTTTGTTTCTAGCCCAAAATAAGTAAAATGCAATCTTAAAAAATTGCCCCTGAAGGTGTTCAACATTCAATTTGAAAATGTGTCTTGCCTTTGGAAACCATTTTTCTAAAAATGTTTAAGTATCCAACTTTCACATTGAGTGTGGAGAAACACAGCCAGCGAGTATCATGCCTGGACAGTATTTAATTAATAGGATCCATGTACACTACTTGTTGTGCAGTTGTACAGTAAGCCAGGACAACCCCTTTTTGCAATAGCCCTTAATTGTTAACGTGACATACATCTATTTGTCACATGATAACTTACCCCCGCCACGCAGTCGAAGACCTCCATACTCCATTTCTGTCCTGTGTAAACCCGATCCACTGGGGCTTTGACCCTAGGGTGCGACATGATGGCAGTGCCATGATTCACAGTACAGTGTTGGACATTTTTGTTTATAGGGTAAAGTAAATAAAGAATGCAGTACAAAAATGTTAAAAAAGCCCCACGACTCCCATTCTAATGCCTGCCTGGTCCCTGCTTCTCTATACTTCCTGGTCCTACAGGGATGTATCAACACAGGGGTAAGTAAGAGCTGCAGCTCATCACATACTCAACACATCGTCTCTGGACCAGAAAGTCGGCAGGGGATCAGGCACTGTCACAATGAGATTAGCATGGAATCCGTACGGTGAGCGTATGACTTTTAAATATATATGTTTTGAACATAGGGGATCATTTACTACCAGATATATGCCAGTTTTTTGGTGTATATCTGGCATTTATCTGGCTTCAAGCTGCAACTTTTCCCCACTCACGAAAGGTCTAAAATATGGGGCGTGGCGTGGCCGGTGAAGAGGGTGGCCCACCAGGCCGTCACATTTTTAATTTTCTAGACCTGTTTTAGATATAGAAAATGTTCTAAATCTATGCCAGAAGGGAAACTGCCATAGATTTAGACCCGTGGTGGACGCGGCGAAGTTATGTAGAGGTCGGCACCTCTACCCCTCTACCTAACTTCGGTGGATCCACCTCCAGCGCAGGGGTGATTATTATCGGCATCTAAAACACCGGTCTTAATAAATGACCCCCATAATTTTTATTAATTTTAAATTTGCATATTTTTTTTGGGCTGAAAAAACAATTTAACTAAGTGTTTGCAATTACCGAAGAAAAAACTGTCACAACATGCAAAATTCGATTCAATTGATATGAAGCTTATTTTCATATATTTTTTTGTGCTTGCTTTTCAAGTAAAATATTGAATTCTCTAATGTATGCTTAGCCCATGGCAAGCCCAAAGCAAGTCATCCCCCCTGAAGTGTCTACACAAAATACTTTGGTTTTATGTGCATGATCTCAGTATGTTACAACATCCCTTCCTAATAGCATTATTACAAACCTTAAAGATATTCCCAAGTGCCACTGTATTGATTTGCAATATGTCTCATTTGCATATGCACGCCATCTGCGCTGAAGAGGTATAGGCCAGACGCAGTGAAACACGTCTCACTTGAAGAGATGCACATGAACCACTGGCGTCTCAGAAATTGTATAATCTCACATATGTGCTGGTTTTTCTTATAATATTAGCATTGCTTATTAGCTTTGATTATCTTGCAATGTTTTGTTTTTGTAATGTGTCCTTGCCTTGGTGAACAGTCATTTGGGGAAATCACGCCAGACTTTCGGTTTTTATGTAATCTCTTTTGATAACGGAAAAGTGCTTCCCATTTATAATGCATACAGCACATAATTTACAGAATTTGTCAGTATTCTTCTGTGTATTGCATTTGTTCTGTCTTGTTACCAGAATGTAATTTAATTCAAAGTGGTTCTGCCACATTGAACATGCCCCATCTGCAGGCAGCATATAAGGGAGAGGCCAAATGGGGACGTATTGACCGGCCATGATCTGGTCAATAACTGTGGCCAATCACCATGGTATCATGTGGTCCCATGGTCATGGACACATGATTTTGCTAGTGGTTTAAAGTGGTTTAATAATAGTTTATCTGCAAAACCGAACAGACAATTGTAGCTTTTCGAGCAGCTTTTCAGGTGCAACGTCTGTTTCCCATCAAAATCAACGACTTATAGGTATTCCCACCAGGGACATTGATGGCATATAGCTAGGCTATGCCATCAATGTCAGATAGGCGCAGGTCTGATGTCTGGCACCTGCTCCTTTCTCCACAATAGGACCTCTGAAGTGAAAAGAGAGCAATTGTGCATTTGCGGCCACCCTCCGGTCTCCTCTATGAGAGTTCCAAAATTGTCTGGGGAACGCCCAGGCTCTTGCGCTGCGCTCTTCATTCACTGCTATTGAACTTTCAAAAAAAGCCTAGTAACCTCGCTCAGCTTTTTTTGGAACTCCAATAGTGATGAGTGGAGACGTTATGCTCTCCTTCACTTCGAAGGCCCTGTTCTCAAGATAGAAGCGGGTCCCAGAGGTGGTACCTGACATTGATGGCCTATTCTAGTAATAGGCCATCAATGTTCTAGATTGGCCATCTGCTGTGACTGTCAACTTAAAAATCACAGCCGGTTTCCAACTGCATTAATGTGGTCCTGTAGGCTACCATCAGTGGTGTTCAGACAGTTTTTTTATGCCTGAACCAGACACAACCAATAGCATATTGTATCACTCTAGCATCCATGGTCAGACATTTCCACTCAGATAGATAACTTATTTTTCACCATATTCTGGGCAAAAGCTGAGCAAAATTTTATTTTTTTAAAATATTTACTCCATTCATCCCTACTTTGTAA